>NC_051156.1:68226346-68247352 GCF_013339745.2 Dermacentor silvarum
GGTTTCAACGAGGTACCAGCACGAGTTTGCACTTGCAGTAGCGCGCCGTGCGAGCGCATTTTTTTTTTTTTTTTTTCGGGGGACCGTTTTTCCCAGACGGGGCCGCAGGCCGCGCGCGCGCGACCCTTCCAAAACGTTTCGCGACTAATACGCCAGGGCAGGGCATGCGCCCCTAGCAGCGCGTGGATGTCTCCAATTCCCGAGCAGTCAGCGCCCACCGGCACTTGAGAAAACTCATCTGTCTCGGCAGAATTGCAGACACCACAATACGGATGCATGGGTTGACATCAAGAATTCGAGAAATTAGTGCCCGGAACCTGGCAATCCGCGTGAGTGGTTCTTCGCCGACATTGTTAGTTCCGACATGAAGAACCACCACGTGCGTGTTTGCCAGGCTCTCGGCGATCAAGGGAAACAACTTCTCGATGCGCACTGAATGAGCGCACCTCGACATCGACCGTGGAACCCAATGTGAAAGATCCTGCAAGTTCTTTCAACATTGAGTCTCCGGCAACAAGGACACGACTCATGCTGAAGGGCTTTTCAGCAGCCGCGCAAGAACACTACGATGAAAGCAAGTATTAACGCAACAAATAAATGCAAATGGTTAACGCTAATGTTAAAATACAATAAAAATGGCGTGCACAAATGGAACAACACAATTAGAACCCTAAGATAATGCAGAATCCACCGTCGTCCGCAGAACTTCGCACAGTCGACAGCACACTCAGAGCACACAAAGGATCTAAGCTTTCACGCTTCTAAAACAAGCAGATCGGTGGTTTCGGAATTAATAGCGCCACCACGCGTCACCTTATTTATTGTCACATGATCTTACATATACAATTAAGACAGGTTGAAGCCAGCATGAACAGTGAAAAGGGCACTACAACACTTTCTAAACCGGGCAAGAAGACACTTGTAATAGAAAGCGGGACGCGAACTTTGGCAAAGTCTATATGACGTCAAATACCGCGCAACCAGCCATTGGGCGATTGTTCATATGACTGCTTTCTATTCTTGACCATGACTCCCCAACGAAAGCTCGCGCACGTGTGCAGACAGCTACTAGGGAAAGGCGAACGCGGCCCGCGCGCGTCCTATCACCGCTCTGTGAGGCGCTAACCTTGAACAGTATGGTGCACCGCGGGAAAAGGAAGGAAGCAATGAACTGGCATATTGCGCTCCAGCAATGGAAACGTTGTGCTGATCGATGCCGCAATTAAATTATATAGTTCCTTTTGGAATATATCGTCAAGAAATTTAGCTAGATTCATTGAAAGGCATAGTTTGGAAGCGGGGTCCCATTTGAGCTGCTGAGCATATGCGGCACGGACGTACGTTTGACACTTCATCAATTGTACAAAGGATAAATCAATTAGCAAAGCACAATGCGCCGGTGCATTGCGCATGCAGACAGCTCGCGTACACAGCTTATACTGACGCCACCTGTTTGGGGCTTTAAAGGCATATTGAATGACAAAAGCGGCCACTCTAACATATCAATGAAGGGCGCGCTGCCGCCATCTCTATCCGTCTACACCTCTCCCTCTTCAAAAGCGCTTTTTGGCCTAAAGACGAAGTATGGACGGTCAAACACAAAGGACATCCGGCAGTGGCCCGATATCCCATTGATCAGAGGCCGCTTAATTGTTCTTTGTGTGGCAGCGGTGAAGATCTTGACGTCGTGAACTACAATGCCAATGCGATTAAACAAACGAAACAGAAAACGACGAACACTAGCTCTACGCTACGCAGCACTCTGCACGTGCACATGTAGCGGCATCGTAATCCGTGGGGAGACGTGCGTTAAGTATTAATTTTTGCTCATTGATAGATAAAACATGGATTCCACGCGCCCCATGGGAATCGGTAATTTAAACGAAAGCTAATACTCTTATATTTGCGAGGATTGCTGTTTTTTTTTTTTGCCACCACTTGCCAGGTATACAGACCAGACAAACAAGTTGGATAGGTTTTTACTGGGAACGCCTCGCTCAACGTTCGCAAACTTCATTGTGGCGCTCAAACACCGCACACGTGTCCGCCTATATGGCAAGCGCGACACTGAACCAAGCGCGATCGTCCTGCGCGTACGTATGAAGTATTTCCCCGATTACGTGTGTGCACGGGTGGAAAAATTATGTGCAGGAACAATTGACGATTGCTTTCAATGTAAATGAACAGCCGAACGTTCACGGTCAGGCGTTGCCCAAGCGTGAACGTACGTACGTTTCACAGCGTAGGGTATACAGTGTTCCTCGATGCGGCGCACTCAACTGTTCTGGGGTAAGAACGCGCTTGCGAAGGGTATTTGCTAGTATCCCAAGTTATTATAGCAAGTTAATTGCAAAAATTTACACGAATTGTTATATATATATATATATATATATATATATATATGAAAATAAACCGGCGACGAACGCCGCCGTGACGTGTGTGCTCGAAGCTTTGCCGGATCGCTTCACGTGCCATTCCCTTCGGCAGCCCCTTATATTTGTTGAATTAATTCAAGTCCCGCTTGATTTCGTAATTCCACAGAGAACTGCGACTTTATCGATCGCATTTGCAGCGATATACGTATAAGCCTATTTGTCGAATATTTACTTGCAGTTCTGTTGTTTCCAGCGGCACGAGCGCCGGCGAGGAATGCGACCCTATATAGCCATGCGATCCCATATACGCATTCCCCGCATCAATGCTGGCTAATATAAATTGGCCTTCGTAACTTATCCGAAAGCATATACATTTCTTTGTATATGTCAGACTGATTTAACGCCTCCTCTTTCCCCAGCGTAGGGTAGCAAACCGGAATATCCTTTCTGGTCAACCATTCTGTCTGTCCCCTTCCTTCTGTCTCCCTCTCTCTGAAACTCATTTCGAGGAGAGTGGGAAAGCAAATGAATAAACTAGAATGATCGATTAAAGGAACATTAAACCAAAACGACAGCGCACTGGCCCCCAAAGTATACTTACTTTGTATTTGGCGACGCAAATATGGATCTTTTGGATGACAGTGTAGTGGTTTGTAAGGCGGCGCATTTTCCCAATAAGTAGTAGTAGTAGTAGCAGTAGAAAACTTTATTTGGTGTTTTGTGACGAAGTCCCAGAGGGTGGAGCCCTCACAGTCCAGGGCCCCATTTGCTGCTGCTATCCGGCTGGCCCGGTCGGTCAGGTATCGCTGGTCGTCGAAGCAATTGAGCAGCGCAATCAAAAAACGTCATGAGGGATCGAGGAAGACAACGCAGCGTTGAGTATATTCGCCTTTTCTTCTTGTTTTTCGTGCTGCTTGCCTCAAGAGTGTAATACGAACTTACCCAGTAAATGTTATATCGTTGTGACATACACATATAAAGTACAAATATTGAAATACATGCAGAGGCACTTTAAACAATGCCTAAAGCGATATATATTATAAACACAGGAAAAAGATAGGCTAATCATTTTTATATTTGTGTCACAGTATAATGCCGCTCAGACCGTAGGCGTAACGATACACTATGCGCTTCGGTAAGCTTTTCTGAAACTTTAGAGACGTGCGTGACTTTGCGAATGATGCTGCTGAAGTTCCAGCTGCTGTATAACCACTCTTTTGAGCCTACGTTGGGCTCATGGCGGCAGCTAGATCACTATAGCCGAACTGCCTTGACTAAAAGCAAAGCGAAGTTAAATGCGCCACATTTAAAACAAGCCTTTTCTATCATTGAAAGTGCCAGAAGCGATATCACTCCATACGCGACATTTTAGAGGCGCGTGATTCGCGCTTCCGAGTGTAGCAGACGAAAAAATGCGCGCTTGCTCGGGCCACGCCTCTAATGTCACGTGCTCTGCGTGGCCGGACTGGACTCTCCGCGCGCCAACGCGGCGCGCGCGCACGGAGAGTCTAGTCCAGTAGCGCACCCAGGATCTCTGCCAGGGGGGGGGGGGGGGGGGGGAGCGAGCGCTTTGCATAATATGCAATTTCCTTGCTTTAGCCAGAGGAATCCAACAGCAAATAAAATGCCTAATATTTATAATAATATAATGACACCTAGGATGATGACGATGTTTTTTTTTCGTCAGCGTGTTATTAAATGAAATGTGAGAGTTAATGAATGAAACATTCAAGACAGTGACAGAGTGTTTTTGTTAATCAGGAAAATTCGACTTCAAGCCACCCCCTGAATTGTAATGACAATGTGAACAGAGCACTGAAGGTACACATTGGACTAGTGGGGCTGGACGCGTGGGGGGGGGGGGGGGGTTACAACACCCTAAACCTCCCCGCCGGTGCGCCACTGGTACAGTCCATGAAGAGTCCAGTCCGGAGAGTCGAGACCGGCCGTGGGCCATGGCCACGGTTCCCGCGTTGCTGCAGTGGCTGGTAGAAAGCACGGCGAAAGAAAGCGCCCGTGCCGCACGCCGCGAGATGTCGATCGTGAGACCTCCGAATCATATTCGACCCCTGGGCGTGTCCTTATAACTCCCCCCCCCCCCTTCTCCCACTTCATCAAAAAAAGCACAGTACTCAAGCTCTCGATCTTTGATTCCGACCTCGTCAATTAATATGCGGCCACCGTATACGTATACGCATGAGCCACGGGCGGCTGATCAGATCTTAGCAAGATAGACATTTGGGACTATATAAGTTTGAATGAAAAATGAAACTGCACGAAGAATTATTCCTCTTTAGCTGTATTTTCTATGAGTTAATTTAGGTTAATTTAACCTCGCAGCAACATTCTCAAATGCCATACGTTTACTTGCGCTGTCGCTTAATTTGCCTTATAATAGGGGTCCCGATCACAAAACCATATAATGTAAGTTATGAAGCAGGTGAAACCTGCAAGTGATGGAGTGGCGTAGCAAGACTTTTTTTCAAGACCCGCATTTTCCACACGCTGCCTGAATCGTTTAGGAACAGATTCTTCGTAGCATCCAAACTGGGACACTTGCAATCACCTCGCGGATATTGTGTTCAAAACTGTTAAGATCCCTTCGTCTTAACTTGTACACTTGTTCCTTAGCCCATCCCCAAAGGAAGATGTCGCAGGGTGTTAGATCAGGGCTGCATGTAGGCCATTCTGTCAGCCCCCGCGGCCAATCCATCTGCCGGGGAAATTGTCATCAAGCCATGCTCTCATATTGGTCATATTAATATCATATTAGTCAACAGTATTACAAGCCAGTTAGAGCTGATGCTAGTTTCTAGGGGGATCTAAATTAAAAATAGGTATTGACTTTACAACCACCCTGTATGTGGGACTGCATCATTAATTTAAGCAATTTATCTATGCCCCCTTTTATATTAATTGCACCTAAAATGAATGTATCCCTATGCTGCACAAACCTTGAACACAGTTATCCATACTTTAATTAATAAATTAACTGAAATTTATCTATTCCTACATAACAACAGCCCTAAATTATCATTCCTGTAAAAGATTTCTAATCCATAAGGACATTGCGGGCAACATTGATGAATTCTATAGCATTAATGAGAGGGTAGCAGTCGTCGTAATAAAGCTGAATAGGAGGTATAGAATGAAGGTTGTACAAGCCTACGCCCCAACCTCCAGTCACGATGAAGAAGAAATAGAACAGTTCTATGAAATGTTGAATTAGCAATGAGAAAGGTGCAAACTCAGAATACTGTAGTCATAGGCGACTTCAATGCAAAAGCGGGGGAAAAAGCAGGCTGGCGAGCAAGCGATTGGCAACTACGGCATCCATTCTAGGAACACTAGAGGAGAGATGTTGGAATACTTCGCGGAAAGGAATAGGCTCCGAATAATGAATACCTTCTTCAGGAAGCGCAGCAACAGGAAGTGGACCTGGAAGAGCCCTAATGGAAAAACAAGGAATGAAATAGATTTCATATTCTTTGCCAATCCCAGCATAGTGTAGGATGTAGAAGTGTTAGGTAAGACAAAGTGCAGTGACCATAGGTTAGTGAGGTCTAAGATTTCTGTCAATTTGAAGAGAGAAAGAGTAAAATTAGTCAAGAAGAAACAGGCCAACCTAGGTGCAGTAAGGGTAAAAGCAGACCAATTCAGGCTGGTGCTCGCAAACAAATATGCAGCCTTAGAACAGGAAGATAAGACAACATAGACCCCGCAGGGGCGTCTGCGCAAGCAGGCGTTTGGTGAGTTGCGCCACCACGTACCCGAGCACACGAGGGTTGGACCCTCCCGCGTGTAGCCGTGCGCGGCTTAGCCGTGTCCGGGGAAAGGGGGATCCTGGGGGTTGAGCCGATGCCGGGTGCTTGGACCTTTACGGCCCCTCGGCAGAGGCAACACACTCCTTTGGCCTCTGCTTCACGTAGACGGCACCCCCGGACTGACCCACCCGGGGGAAATCGGTAGTTGCCTTTTCCTGTCTCTCTCTCCCTCCAACCTTCGTCTTTCTTACTTTCACTCTTTCCTGTCCTCTCTTTATTTTCCTTTCACTTCCGACTTCGCGGGCAGCAAGGGTTAACCTTGTGCATTATATCCTGCCTTGGGTATATGTATTTGGTTATAGTGGTGGCGTACAGTTGGCGTTTGCAGGACCTGTCCCTTACAGACTCTGCAGCGTCCCCTTGTTGGGCTCCATGGTGGGTGGCTGGCGCCACCGCCGAAACTCATCCCACATATATGGATAGCTCCTTTCCTGCACTTGCTGATCGCCGCCCGAAACGGGGGCGCACCGAAGAAATATTCCAATTTTTTGGCCGACAAATTGAGAACTTTCCACGATACCACGTGGTACATAGTGAGAAAACTGACAAGTCTGTGAGAGTGATCTCACCCTTTATTGTTGCAAAGACTCTGACAGAGACTATAGGACCAGGTTACAAGGCGACGAAGTTGGCCAGCGGTGATCTCCTTCTGGAACTCCGCGATAAGAAACAACATGATAAACTACAGAATCTAGTGTCGTTTGGAAATTTTCCTGTGACTGTGACCCCGCACCGCACCATGAACACCTCCCGCGGTGTTATTTCTGATGACGACATGTTGGAGCTCACTGAAGATGAACTTCTGGAAGGATTTAAGGAACAAAATGTTTTGGCTGTAAAACGAATCAAGATGAGGCGCGATGGTAAGGAGATTCAGACAAAACACATAATTCTTACGTTTGGTTCAAGTGTTCTACCCGAGACCATTGAGGCCGGATACGTCAAACTACGTGTCAGGCCATACGTGCCAAACCCGCTCCGATGCTTCAAGTGCCAAAGATTCGGCCACAGCTCTCAGAACTGCCGAGGCCGACTGACATGTGCTAAATGTAGTGCCACTGAGCATCTCTCTGAATCATGCGAAAACTCTCTCCACTGTGTGAACTGTGATGGGCAGCACGCCGCATACTCGCGGTCGTGCCCATCCTGGAAAAAAGAAAAGGAAATAGTGACAATTAAGGTAAAAGAAAACATAACTTTCAAGGAGGCACGCAGGCGGGTATTGCACCTACCAAAAACCAGCTTTGCCGAAGTGGCGCGTCAGGGGGCAGCGCCACAGCGGCTTCCGGCGGCTGTCCGGCTCACACACAGTGAGCTGCCAGCGACGCCATCCGCCCCTCGGCGGCTGCAGCTAGCGCTGCTCCGCAACCCCAGCAGAAGGGGCCATCAACCTCCGGGCTAGTGGCCTCCAAGGCCTTGTCCCTCGAGAAGAGGCCTTCACCGCGAACAAACCGCTCTCAAGAGCGGGTGTCCAGCGCTCCGCAAGAGCCAATGGACACATCTTCCAGCCAGACGGCGCAGCCAGCGCCAAAGGAGCGGCGAGAATCTCTCGACCGCTCCAAAAAAGAAAAAGCCCGCATCACAGGGCCCGACAAGGGCTCTGTAAGTTAAATTAGTCTCTTTTTTAAACACACAGCACAAAAAACACTTCCAACATGAATACACAAATAATACAATGGAACGTCAGAGGACTCCTACACAACCTCGATGACGTCAAAGAAATCCTACACAGGTTTAATCCTAAGGTGCTGTGTGTTCAAGAGACACACCTTAAACCTACACAATCAAACTTTCTCCGGCAATACGCCATTTTTCGTAAAGACCGCGATGACACAATCGTGTCTTCCGGTGGTGTGGCTATTGTAGTCGATAGAGGTATTGCCTGCCGGGAATTAAAACTTCGTACGCCCCTAGAGGCAGTTGCTGTCCGAGGGGTGTTGTTTGACAAGCTAATCACTATTAGTTCCATATACATCCCTCCCAGCTATCCACTTAATAAAACGGAATTTCAAAACTACATAAATGAGCTTCCGGAGCCATACATAGTTCTCGGAGATTTCAATGCACATAACACCTTGTGGGGAGACACGCGTTGTGATGGAAGAGGTCGCCTAATTGAAAACTTCCTTTTTTCCTCGGGAGCATGTTTACTTAATAAGAAAGAGCCAACGTACTACAGCGTGGCGCATAATTCATACTCCTCCATAGATTTGAGTATCGTGTCGAGTACACTAATTCCGTACCTGCAGTGGTCCGTTCTGAAGAACCCCTTTGGAGCGACCACTTTCCAATTATACTAAGCTTAACAAAACAAGATGGTTGCTCGCCACATGTTCCCCGATGGAAGGTTAACTCTGCTAACTGGCAACTTTTTAAAGAAATAACATATTTAGGCCGGGATGACATTGCGTCTCTTAACATAGACAATGCTGTGGCGTATATAACACGTTTTATCATTGACGCTGCAGAAAGGTGCATACAACAAACTAATGGACTAGCTAATAAGCGTCGCCTGCCTTGGTGGAACGAGGAGTGCCAAAAAGCACGTAAAAGCAAAACAAGGCCTGGGGATTGTTTCGCAACTCCCCAACAGCCGAAAACTTGATTAATTTTAAACAAGCAAAATCGCAGGGCAGGAGAACGCGCAGACGTGCTAAAAGAGAGAGCTGGGAAAAGTACATCTCCAGCATAAACTCGTATACAGATGAAACGAAAGTCTGGAATAGGGTGAATAAATTAATAGGTCGGGAGTCACATCCCCTACCCTTAGTAAATAGCCAAGGTGATAGCCTGGAAGACCAGGCGGATACTCTAGGCAAACACTTCGAATATGTATCGAGTGAATCGCACTATACAGAATCTTTCCTGAAGTTCAAAGAACGCGAAGAGCGGCAGCCCCTTAATCGCAAAGGTTCATCAAATGAGGCTTACAACCGACCATTCAGCTTAGCCGAACTTAAAGCATCTCTCGCTTGTTGCAACAACTCAGCGCCAGGTGGCGACCGTATCATCTACGAAATGATTAGGTACTTACACCCCGAAACACTGACAACACTCCTCTCTCTCTTTAATGCCATGTGGGCGGCTGGATATATTCCTTCCTTGTGGAAAGAAGCCATAGTCATCCCGATTCTTAAACAAGGCAAGGACCCGTCTTTAGCTAGCAGCTACAGGCCAATAGCGCTAACAAGCTGCCTGTGCAAGTTGTATGAAAAAATGATAAACCGGCGCCTAATCTGTTTCCTAGAAAATGACAAAATACTAGACCCCTTCCAGTGTGGCTTCCGAGAAGGTAGGTCAACAATAGACCACCTTGTTCGCATCGAGGCAAACATCAGAGATGCGTTTATACACAAACAGTTTTTACTTTCGGTCTTTCTAGATCTAGAGAAAGCGTACGACACGACATGGCGCTTCGGGATTCTGCGAGATCTTTCCGCGATGGGGGTCCGTGGAAATATGTTAAACACAGTCGAAAGCTACTTGTCTAACCGGACGTTTCGCGTAAGAGTGGGCAATGTTTTATCTAGAACATTCACCCAGGAGGCTGGCGTGCCACAAGGGGGTGTGCTTAGTTGCACGCTCTTTATTGTAAAAATGAACTCCCTGTATACAGTTATTCCACGCAGCATGTTTTATTCTGTGTATGTCGATGATGTACAGATAGGTTTCAAATCATGCAACATTGCTATCTGCGAACGGCAGGTACAGCTTGGATTAAACAAACTGTCTAAATGGGCTGATGTAAATGGATTTAAAATAAATGCAAAGAAAAGTACGTGCATACTTTTCTCAAACAAAAGAGGCATGACACCAGTGCCAAATCTCACGATTAATCAAGAGGAACTATCCGTGAGCAGTGAACATAAATTCCTGGGAATAATTCTAGACTCAAAGCTCACCTTTATCCCCCACCTTAAATATTTGAAGGCAAGGTGTCTGAAGACGATGAACCTTTTAAAAATTTTGTCGCGCGCAACATGGGGTAGTGACCGAAAATGCCTACTGAACTTGTACAACAGTCTTGTCCGATCACGCCTTGATTACGGGGCTATAATTTATAATTCCGCAACGCCAAGTGCAATAAAAATTCTAGACCCCGTTCACCATCTGGGCATCCGCCTCGCGACCGGTGCTTTCCGAACAAGTCCGATCCACAGCCTCTACGTAGAGTCGAATCAGTGGTCACTTCATCTGCAGCGTTCATACAATAGTTTTACATATTTTCTTAGAGTACACGCGAACATTGAACATCCCTCTTATTCAACCATAAACGACATGACCACTGCCACACTCTTTCAAAATCGACCGGCATCGAGAAAACCGTTCTCTTTGCGTGTGCGGAATCTTAGTGAGGAAATGGGTGTTCCGTTGCTTGAACACTGTCTTATGGCTCCAGCGAAACTGTTACCGCCGTGGCAGTGGCAGCTCATAGAGTGTGACACATCATTCGTGGAGGTCACTAAGCACGCACCAGAGGCACATATCAAAATGCATTTCCTTGAACTCCAGTCCAAGTACACATGCACAGAGTTTTATACAGACGCTTCTAAGTCACGTGACGGGGTGTCGTATGCAGCCGTCGGCCCATCCTTCTCGGAATCCGGTGTACTCCACCCGGAAGCAAGTATCTTTACGGCTGAGGCCTATGCTTTATTGTCAGCTGTGAGGCATATAAGGAAATCTAAACTTCAAAAATCAATCATATTTACAGACTCTCTAAGTGTCGTAAACGCTTTAAAGTCACCCTGTAAACAGAAAAATCCTACACTCATTGAGCTCTATTCCGTACTGTGTAGAGCATATGTATCTAACCAGCATATCATTATATGCTGGGTGCCTGGCCATAGAAGCATTGAGGGTAATGTGCTAGCTGACCGAATGGCTACGTCAATAACATCGCACGCTACTAATCCTTCAGCTGCTGTTTCTGCAACAGATTTGAAACATTTCTTCCGTAAGAAATTGCGAAGCCATTGGCAACGTCTGTGGGATGCACAAACAAATAATAAGCTTCACTTGATTAAGCCACAGTTAGGTTTCTGGCCCCCCGTAACGAAAACACGACGAACTGATGTCCTATTCTGTCGTCTCAGAATAGGTCATACATTTGGCACCCATAGTTTTTTGTTGACCGGGGATGAACCACCAACCTGTGGTAGATGTGGTGAGAGGCTAACCGTCCTCCATGTTCTCCTGGAGTGTCGGGATGCCGAAGCAGATAGAAAAAAACATTTCCCTTTAGCTTACCGCTATCATGTCCCTCTGCATCCCAGTATGTTTCTTGGTGAGGAACCGCTGTTTAGCACCAAAGCAGTCCTCGCTTTCTTAAACGACGTGGTACTGCATGTTATAAGCCCAATAAATTCATAGCACATCCTCCCTCCAGAGGATGCTGCTGTGATAGTAGTTTTGTATAAGCACATGCCTCCAGGCCCTTGTGGTTCAAGGGCTCTGTTTAGGCAGTAGTGCTTCTGTCCAATTACTACATTTTAAATATTTTAAATATCGTGTCACTCTTTCTCAATGCATTCTTCATTTCATAGTACACCTCATTAGTCATGATCTTAGTACCTGTATATTTTACGCACTTTACAGCGATTATTTTAGGCCCCTTTACAGCCACACTTCATCAACTTCTCAGAATTCATCGCTCCACTGCACACTCACAAACACTGGCATGGCGCTCTTTGGCCATAACTGGCCCTTGCGCCATAAAACACCACACATCATCATCATCAAGACAACATAGAGGTAATGAATGAAATCGTAACTAGGCTGATGTCAGAAGCAGCAATTGAAGTAGGAAGTAAGGCACCAAGGCAACCAGTAGATGATGATGATTGTTGGAGTTTTTTGCCGCAAGGGCCAGATGTGGCCAAAGAGCGCCAAGGCGATGATAATGACTTGTCAGTGGTACATGAATGGTGAATTAGAAGGTGTGGATAAAACAGATGTGGCATGGATGTAAAGAGGCCTAAAATAGTCGCTGTAAAATGCGTAAAATCTATAGGTACTAAGAATATGGCAATGACTAATGAAGTGTGCTATGGATACGAGGGATGCATTGTGAAAGATTGATGATATACTAAGATATGTCAGAGGCTAAAAGTTTCAAAAACACTAATGACTTAACAGAGCCCTTGAGATGTGGGGGCCTGGAGGCATGTGCTATACTGAGCTATTATCACAGTGGCATCCTCTTGAGAGAGGATGCGCTACGTATTTCTTGGGCTGATAACATGCAAGACAACATCATTCAAAAAAGCGAGGACTGCTTTGGTAATGAAAAGCGGTTCTTTGCCAAGAAACATAGCGGGATGAAGAGGGATAGAACAGCGGTATGCCAGAGGAAAATGTTTCTTCCTCTCTCTCTCGGCTTCCCTACACTCCAGGAGGACGTGAAGAACGGTGAGCCTCTCGCCACATCTACCACAGGTTGGAGGATCATTACCATTCAATAGAAAATTGTGGGTACCATATGTGTGTCCTATTCTGAGGCGACAGAATAGGACATCAGTTCGCCGTGTTTTTGATGCAGAGGGCCAGAAACCTAACTGTGGCTTAATCAAGTGAAGCTTATTATTTGTTTGCCGCATCCCACAAGCGTTGCCAGTAGCTTCGCAGTTTCTTCCGCAAGAAAGGTTTCAAATCTGTTACAGGGACAGCAGCGGTAGGATTAATAGCGTGCGATGTTATTGATGTGGCCATTTGGTCGGCAAGAACATTACCCTCGATGTCTCTATGCCCAGGCACCCAGCATATTATGATTTGTTGTTTAGATGCATAAACAGAGCAGATCAGTGAGTAGAGGTTGATAATTACAGGGTGTTTATGTTTTTGCGGCATCATTAACGCTTTAACAACGCTTAAAGAGTCGGTAAATATTACAGCCTTTTGGAGTTTCAATCTATCAATGTGTTTCACCGCCGATAGTACTGCATAGGCCTCTGTCGTAAAGATGCTTGTGTGGGGATAAAGTACATCGGATTCCGAGAAGGACGGACCGACTGCCGCATAGGAAACGCCAGCATGTGACTTTGATGCGTCTGTGTAAAATTCAGGGCAAGAGTATTTTGACTTTAGTTCTAAAAAGTGCATTTGAATGTGTGCATCTGGCGCGTGTTTTGTGACTTCAATAAACGATGTGTCACATTCAACCAGCTGCCACTGCCACGGCGGTAGCAGCTTCGCTGGAGACATTAGGCAATGTTCAAGTAGTGCAGCACCCATTTCTTCACTGAGCTTTCTCACGCGTAGCGAGAAGGGCTGCTTCGCTGTTGGTCGATTATTAAATGGTGTGGCAGATGTGGTATCGTTTATGGTAAAATAGGTAGGATGTGTACGGTTTGAATTTATTTTAAGGAAATATGTAAAGCTGGCATAAGTCCTCTGAAGGTGGAGCGACCACACGTTCGCTTCCAAATAAAGGCTTTGTACGGGGCTTGTCCTGAAGGCCCCAGTCGCGAGGCGGATTCCTAAATGGTGAACAGGATCCAACATTTTTAAAGCGCTGGGTGCAGCAGACTGGTAAACTATCGCCCCGTACTCAAGTCGTGAGCCGACAAGGCACCTGTACAAGTTCAAAATGCATTTCCTGTCACTGCCCCATGTTGTACGCGACAGCAGCTTCAATAAGTTCATTGTTTTCAGGCACTTAGCCTTCAAATATTTGATGTGCGGAACGAATGTGAGTTTTGAGTCCAAAATGATGCCTAGAAACTTGTGCTCTTTGCTTACAGGTAATGTGGTACCAGACAGCTCAATAGCAGGGTCTGGTACTATTCCTCTCTTATTAGTGAAAAGGACGCATGTGCTTTTCTGTGGGCTCAACCTAAAACCGTTTTCATCAGCCCATTTAGCCACTTTATTTAAGCCATGCTGGACATGTCGTTCGCAGACAGCAAAGTTGCACGATTTAAAACCAATCTGGACATCATCTACATGTACACAGTAGAACATCGTTAGTGGAATAGCCGTGCGTAGAGAATTCATTTTCGCAATAAACAGTGTACAGCTAAGCACACCGCCTTGCGGGACACCAGTTTCCTGGGTGAAAGACCTAGACAAGGCCTGGCCCACCCTTACACGAAAGGTACGGTTAGAAAGGTAACTTTGGATGGTACTCAACATGTTGCCGTGGATACCCATAGCGGAAAGGTCTCGGATAATACCGAAGCGCCATGTGGTGTCATATGCCTTCTCCAAATCAAGAAATACGGAGAGAAAAAACTGTTTGTGTATAAAGGCATCCCTTATGATTGCCTCGATGCGGACAAGGTGGTCTGTAGTCGACGTACCTTTTCGGAAGCCACATTGGTAAGGATCTAGTATTCCGTTGCTTTCTAGGACACATATTAGGCGCTGGTTAATCATCTTTTCGAAGAGCTTGCACAGACAGCTTGTCAAAGCAATGGGTCTGTAGCTACTAGGTAAGGACAGGTCCTTGCCCTGTTTAAGTATGGGGATTACTATAGCTTCTTTCCAAGAAGATGGAATGGAACCAGCAGCCCACATGACATTAAAAAGAGAGAGGAGTGTCTTTTGTGTTTCAGGGTGTAGGTGCTTGATCATTTCATACATGATACGGTCAGCACCTGGTGCCGAACCGTTGCAACAAGCAAGAGAAGCTTTAAGTTCAGCTAAACTGAACGGGCAGTTGTAATGTTCATTTCGGGCACATTTCCGATCGAGGGGCTATCGCTCTGCGCGTTCTTTGAACCTCAGGAATGTTTGTGTATAATGAGATGCACTGGAGACATATTCAAAGTGTTCGCCCAGACAGTTTGCCTGATTCTCCAGGCCATCTCCTTGGGTACTCACTAAGGGCAGCGGGTTCGTCTCACGGCCCTTTAATTTATTCACCCTGTTCCATACTTTTGCCTCGTCTGTGTAGGAATTTATTCCAGAAATGTACCTCTACCAACTCTCTCTCTTGGCACGTCGACGTGTCCTTCTGCCTTGCGATTTAACCTGTTTGAAATTAATAAGATTTTCGGCAGTAGGAGAATCGCGAAGCAATCCCCAAGCTTTGTTTTGATTTTTGCGCGCTTTACGACATTCTTACATTCTTCGTTCCACCAAGGAATGCGGCGCTTCTGAGCCAGTCCGCTAGTTTGTTTAATACATTTTGTAGCAGCGTCAATAATAAAACCAGTTAGATATGCTACGGCGTCGTCCACGTTAAGAGCAACAATGTCATCACGGCCTAAGTGTGTGAGCTCTCGGAACAGTTCCCAGTTCGCCGAGTCCACGTTCCATCGAGGAGGTGGTGACAAGCGTCCATCTCGCTTCGCTGAGTTCAACATAATTGGGAAGTGGGCGCTTCCATAGGGGTTCTTGAGGACGGACCACTCCAGGTATGGCATTAGTGTGCTCGACACTATGCTTAAGTCTATGGACGAGTATGTGTTATGTGTAATACTGTAGTACGTAGGTTCTTTCTTGTTCAATAAACATTCACCTGAAGAAAACAGAAAATTTTCTATAAGGCGCCCTCGCGCATCGCAACGAGAGTCGCCCCACAGGGGGCTATGAGCGTTAAGGTCACCAGCGACTATGTATGGCGGAGGAAGTTCATCGATGAAGCTCTGAAATTCTGTTCTGGAAAGCTGATGGGAAGGGGCAATGTAGATGGAGCTAATTGTGACTAGTTTACCAAACAACACTGCTCGGACAGCAACTGCCTCAAGGGACGTTCGGAGGCTTAATTGCTGACATGCAACGCCCTTATCGACCATTACGGCCACACCGCCTGACGAGGCGAGAGCGTCGTCGCGGTCTTTGTGGAAAGTGACATATTGCCTTAAAAAGTTCGTCTGTGTTAATTTTAGGTGTGTTTCTTGTACACACATCACCTTTGGACTGAATTTGCGGAAGAGTTCTTTAACATCGTCAAGATTACGTAGAAGTCCTCTCACGTTCCATTGTAATACTTGGATATCCATAATGGAAAAGAAGTTAGTGATGTGTGTACAGAAAGATAGAAGTTAGTTCACGAGACCTTTCCAGGCCCCGTAATACGGGATTTTTCTTTTCTCCCGACGCGCTCCACGGAGCTACGCCGTTCCTTCGGCGCCTGGGACGCCGGAGTAGTGATGATTGCATCCATTGCCTCGTCAGAGGCGCTGGCTGCTGCCCGCTCCGCGGGCACACTAGGGGGTTTTTGGGGCCGGTCTGCACGAGCAGTGGCCCTGGGACCGGCAGGCCCGGAGGACTGCTGGCCCTGCGTTGTAGGGGGCGGAACAGCACTGGCTGCTCCTGCCAGGGGGGCTGATGGCGTCACCGCCGTCACACTCTGTGTGACTCGGGCAGCCGCCGCAGGATGTGACGCTGCCCCCCGGCGCGCCACATCGGTGTAAGAAGAACTGGACTGGTTGTGGGCAGAAAAACGCTTGCGCGCCTCTGGAAAGGAAATGTTTAGCTTGACTTTGAGTTGTAATATTTCTTTTTCTTTCTTCCATGACGGGCACGATCGCGAATAGGCGGGGTGGTCTCCGTCACAGTTGGCACAATGGGTTGTGGAAGTGCAGTTATCTGAGGCGTGTTCTTTAGAAGCACATTTTGCACAAGTAGCGCGCCCTCGGCAGCTCTGAGACCAATGCCCAAAACGCTGACACTTGAAGCATCGGCGCGGATTGGGTATGTACGCCCCGCAGGGGCGTCTGCGTAATTAGGCGTTTGGTGTGTTGCGACACCACGGACCCGAGCACACGAGGGTTGGACCTTCCCACGTTTAACCGTGCGTGGCTTAGCCGTGTCCGGGGAAAAGGGGATCCTGGGGGTTGAGCCAATGCTGAGTGCTTGGACCTTTATGGCCCCTCGGCGGAGGCAACACACCCCTTTGGCCTCGGCTTCACGTAGACGGCACTCCCGGACTGACCCATCCGGGAGAAATCGGTAGTTGCCTTTTCCTATCCTCCTCTCCATCCTTCGTCTTTCTCTCATACTTTCAATCTTTCCTGTCTTCTCCTCTCTTCCTCTTCCGACTTCGCAGGCAGCAAGGGTTAACCTGGTGTATTCTATCCAACCTAGGATATTTATATTAGGTTATAGTAGCTATGTACAGCTGGCGTCTTCGTGGCTTTCGGGTTTCGTAGCGTCCCCTTGTTGGGCTCCATGGTGGGCGGCTGGCATAGCTACCGAAACTATAGCAACTTATATGGCTTTTTCGTCGTTTCCCCGACCCCCCGATCGCTCTCTTTTCAAGAGAGGGCGCACCGATGACTCTCTGAAGCTTTTTTCCAGACCAAAGAAATATACCCGAAGTACCACGTGCTAAGTTGTCAAAACAGTGATAAAACTGCAAGTACAATATCACCATTTGTTGTTGCAAAATGCCTCACTGAGAAACTAGGTCCCGGCTATAAGGTCACAAAAATGGCCAGTGGTGATCTATTGATAGAACTAAATGACAAGAACCAGTTCGAGAAACTGTCCGGACTTGCTGAAATTGGCAATACCCCTGTATCGATGAACCCCCACCGATCTCTGAACAGTTCACGGGGAGTTATATCGGAACAAGATTTCCTTGACTTGAGTGAAACCGAGCTCCTTGAGGGCTGGAAGGAACAGCACGTGACAAATGTCCAAAGAATTAAGATCAGGCGGGATGACAAAGAAATCCCCACTAAACACCTAATTTTGACGTTTCGCACAAGTACCTTACCAGAATATATTGAAACAGGCTATCTGAAAATCAAACTTAGGCCCTACATTCCAAACCCTCGCCGCTGCTTTAAGTGCCAGCGATTTGGTCACGGCTCTCAAAGCTGCCGGGGCCGTACCACATGTGCAAAGTGTGCGTCGCACGATCATCCTGCTGACACTTGTACTGAGACACTACACTGCGCAAATTGCGACGGTGATCACCCTGCATACTCCCGCTCATGTCCTTCCTGGAAGAGGGAAACAGAAATAATTATGTTAAAGGGTCACAGAAAACATTTCCTTTCAGGAAGCGCGAAAGCGCATTTCCTTCCTACATATCGCAGGGTATGCTGGTGCAGCGCGTAAGGGGGCAACGCCGCAGCAGACTCCGGCATCGGCCCGGCCCACAAAGAGTGTGGCCGCGGCTGTGCCACCAGCCCCTCAGGCGACAGCAGCCAGCGCTGCTGCGCCATCTCTTAAGGAGGGTCCATCGACCTCTGGGTTGGTGGCCTCCAAGGCCCTGCTTTCTGAGGCAAGGCCTACCCTGAAAACACCCCGCTCGAATGAAGCGGAAGTCCAGCGGCTCCCAGGAGTCGATGGACACAACTACAAGCCAGCCGGCGCACCCAGCGCCTCCTGAGCGGCGCGAATCTCGCGACCGCTCCAAGAAAGACAAACCACGGATTACGGGGCCTGGAAAGGCTCCGTAAGCCAACTGGACTCCTGACACACAGCACAAGAACACAAACAATATGGATACACAAATATTACACTGGAACGTGAGAGGTCTTATGCACAACCTCGATGACGTTAAAGAACTTCTACACAAATACAATCGAAAGGTGCTGTGCGTTCAGGAGACACACCTGAAACCAACACAAGGTAACTTCCTTACTAAATACGCAATTTTCCGAAAAGATCGAGACGATGCACTCGCCTCTTCGGGCGGCGTCGCAATCATAGTGAGCAAAGATGTTGCTTGTCGGCCGTTACTTCTCCGAACTCCTCTTGAGGCAGTCGCAGTCCGAGCGGTGCTCTTTCAGAAGTTGGTCACTATAACTTCCCTATACATCCCTCCGAATTATGAACTCTCGAGATCAGAGTTTCTAAGCTTTCTAAGCTTTATCGCTGAACTTCCCCAACCATATATCGTTGTTGGAGATATAAATGCCCATAGCAGCCTGTGGGGCGACTCTCGTTGTGACGCGCGAGGGCGCTTAATTGAAAACTTTCTTTTCTCATCTGATGCGTCCTTGTTAAATAAAAAAGAGCCCACATTCTACAGCGTTGCACACAAAACATATTCATCTATAGATTTAAGCATCGCATCAAGTACACTCATGCCATATCTGGAGTGGAATGTTATCAAAAACCCTTATGGGAGTGACCACTTCCCGATCATTTTAACATCGACAAAAAGTGAAGAAAACTGTGCTCATGTTCCCCAGTGGAAGATTGATTCTGCCGACTGGAAGCAATACAGAGTGCTCACCCATCTAACATGGGATGACATCCGTAATCTTAACATAGACGACGCAGTAGCATATTTCACAGCATTTATTGTAAATATAGCTTCCATATGCATCCCAGAAACACAAGGAAAGCGTTCGAAACGACGTGTTCCTTGGTTTAACGGTGACTGTAGGGAAGCACGAAGAAAGCAAAATAAGGCTTGGGGACGCCTTCGCGACTCTCCAACAACAGAAAATCTCATAAACTTTAAGAAAGTAAAGAGTGAGGGTCGAAGAACGCGCCGCCGTGCCAAAAGGGAAAGCTGTCAAAATACATATCAGGCATAAACTCATACACAGACGGAAAGAAAGCCTGGAACCGAGTTACCAAATTAAACGGCCGGCAAACTAATCCTCTGCCATTAGTAAACAACCAGGGAAACACTCTTGAAGACCAGGCTGATTTTCTAGGTGCCCACTTCGAGTACGTTTCTAGTTCGGCCCATTACACAGATACATTTCTACGGTACCAGCGGCAAGCAGAGCGATTGCCCCTGGATCAGAAAATAACAAAGAATGAACCTTACAACCGTCCATTCAGCATGGCGGAATTTCAGGCGTCACTGAGTTGCTGTAATAAGACAGCGCCAGGAAGAGACAGAATAGCTTATGACATGAGCAAACACTTACACCCTGAAGCCCACAAAACACTTCTGTCGATATTTAACTCCATATTCTGTGGTGGGTACATCCCGGCTGCCTGGAAAGAGGCAATAATAATTCCCATTCTCAAACAGGGCAAGGACCCCTCTTCGGCCAGCAGTTATAGGCCTATAGCCCTAACAAGTTGCCTGTGCAAACTGTTTGAGAAAATGACTAACCGGCGCCTGATCCATTTTCTTGAAAGTAACAAAATACTAGATCCCTTACAGTGCGGCTTCAGGGAAGGTAGATCCACAACAGACCACCTTGTCCGCATCGAGACAAATATCCGGGATGCCTTCGTGCATAAACAGTTTTTCTTGTCGGTGTTCTTAGACATGGAGAAAGCCTATGACACCACATGGCGTTTTGGAATCCTTCGTGATCTGGCAGGAATGGGTATCCGAGGGAACCTGCTGAACGTGATTCAAAGTTATCTCTCGAACCGCACATTCCGTGTTCGCGTTGGTAACGTCTTATCTCGTCCATTCACCCAAGAGACTGGTGTGCCACAAGGAGGTGTGCTGAGTTGCACTCTATTTGTTGTAAAAATGAATTCTCTCCACAGTGTCATACCACGCACAATGTTTTATTCGGTGTACGTGGATGATGTGCAAATCGGTTACAAATCTTGTAATCTTGCTATCTGCTAGCGACAGGTGCAGCTTGGCCTCAACAAAATTTCCAAATGGGCGGATGAGAATGGATTTAGACTAAACCCACACAAAAGCACGTGCGTCCTCTTCTCGAACAAAAGAGGTCTGCAACCAGATCCCGCTATTGACCTTAATGGAGAACGGCTATCTGTGAGTCATGAATATAAATTTTTAGGCCTCATCTTAGATGCTAAGTTAACTTTTGTCCCGCACCTGAAGTACCTGAAAACAAAGTGCCTGAAGGCTATGAATCTGCTGAAGCTCTTGTCACGCACACTATGCCAGCAAACCACACAGCGTGAGACCACTTATCCTTCGATTTGAAGATATGTGCCAAAACTACAATGTC
>NC_051156.1:68247452-68268233 GCF_013339745.2 Dermacentor silvarum
ACTTTTGCAAGCAACAGCTTATCATGCTGCTGCTGCTTCAGTACCGATAATCTCTCAGCGAAGTGCCTTAACCTGTTTGGGAGGTTCTTTCGTTGCGCTGCCGCCTTTTTTAGGAAGATAAAGCTATTGGCCAGGACGACTGAAATTTGTTTTAGAGGGCAGAGATTAAAAAAAAAAAAAAAGACACTGCAGTCGCCTACCGCTTTTATGGCATTCGCGTATTTCATGGCGTGCGTGGACAAATTAAAACAAAACTGGCGTGAATGGAACGATTCCTTGTGCGAAGAAATACTTTTGTGCCTATAATTTATCACGAGACCTGCGCGATCCTAGCAAAAACGACGGCATATCCATGAAGAAAAGTACTTGACGTTACCCAATCACAGCGGACCTTGTACACAATCATAACTGGTGCAACATTCATTTTAACGGTAAATAATTATGCAAGCAAACTGCATTTGAGAGCGGATATCGTGGGTCTGACAAAGAAATGAAAAATAAAGCCTTTAAACGCCCTTTGCCCTGACTAAATAATGAAAAACAAAAATATTAAACGGCATATGATAACATATTTACTAACATCCGTACCACACCTTAAACGTTAATGCTATGAAGAGTCAATTATCTTAAGATTGTCAGTGACGATATTTATGGAGTTGCTGTTAAACCTGCTTTCTACAAATGAAGTGAAACGTCGCGTTGACAACAGCTGCAGTGAATGCAAGAAGTTTTGCCGCTGAGCACAAGGCGGCGGGTTCAATTCCCTAAAGCGGCAGCCCCTCCTGCCTTCATATATATGTGGAGCAATGCAAGAATTATTGTGCCCTGATATTTCGGTGCAAGAATAGCATCATAATCATCAAAGTTAGTCCAGAGTCTTCCATTACGGCGTCTCTTATAGCGCGCGGGAAATCAGTGATTACAGACCGACCGGCGTTTTTGTTTTAATAGCGCTTAAACAATATTGTGCACTTACCGCTGCTTTATTGAAGCTAGAATATCGCTTAAGAACTGCATTATTTCCCCCTCCTCATTGTACAAAAAATACTTTGCGGGACTGGATGGCTCACCAAATTGAGCAGCGAGTATTGTTCGCGTATCTCTCCACCGGAAAAGCCATCTGGTAAGGAGATGTTAAGTGTTATCGTTACCCAGTCGACGACTGAAGGTTTGCACGAACTTCGCAAATAGCGATGCAGTCTCTGATAAAAAAATTTAGCCACCACAAGTTAGGCGACGCGTTCAACAATGTTTGTTTAGAGTTGTTGGAATTAAAACGCGAACAAGTAGCAATGATGCCTATTGGCCATGTCAGGATGAATGCATCAATTCTGGCCAGTTCACCGAAGCTAGTACCGATTGGCTTTGCCAGTCTTTGTGAAAAAGCGGTAATAGTCAATCTTGTAAAGCTGGCTTTGCTGCACGCTTTCTAGCAATGGAAGAAGCACGCTTTACAGGGGGAGGATTGCTGGTCGAAGTCGCCTCCGTCACTTTTGCCGAACAGCACATTTTTCATTAGGGCGGGATAGTTAATGCCAAGCGAGGCAAGGCTAATACATACGTCGCTTTTGAATCCGCCCCTTTTAAGATCTTTTTTAGCTTTTGTCAATGCACGCAGCAAGCTGCTTTTAGTAAACAGTCACTCAACGTCACTTCAAAAGATAGCGTTGTTCGTGCAACCATGAATAGTACGTCATTTCCTTCGCTTCGTGCAGTCTTTGCCTTACCAGGCGCTCTCACGTGTGTTGAACTGAAGCAACCGTTCAATCCGCGCGCTAACCAGGAGCGTCAGTGGTTGTGGTTCGTCGCGTGCGCGATAGATGGCGCCAGGGCATTTGTCATTATCGGAATTTCTGTTGCAGTTAACAAACGTGCTGTCGAGACCGATGACCACCGTGCGTGGCGTTATGACGGCTTATCGCTGGGGTCTATTAGCGTTCTGCGCGAGATATGGAGTGCGGAGTTGGGGGTAGGGACAATGAATGTGGCACCTTATGGGGTCGTTCCTGAGATAACACAACGGTGACGTGCACATGTGCCAGCTAGAATTCTGGGGCCCAATTCACAATGCTATTAATGCGAAGCAGTCTTTGCGAACTTCAGGTGTTTTGAATCTATCTATCTATCTATCTATCTATCTATCTATCTATCTATCTATCTATCTATCTATCTATCATCTATCTATCTATCTATCTATCTATCTATCTATCTATCTATCTATCTATATCTATCTATCTATCTCTATCTATCTATCTATCTATCTATCTATCTATCTATCTATCTATCTATCTATCTATCTATCTATCTATCTATCTATCTATCTATCTATCTGTCTATCCTACGTCGTGATGCCGTCATGCAAGTTTAAACTGGATATATATCAGAATAGGCATGGGGCTGCATGGCATGTCGCCCCATGCCATTTATCTATGTCATGTCATGCCGTGTATGTCATAAAATGATTGGCATCAATGCCACGGTGTGTGCGTCAATCTAGGGCACGATTTCCACGATCGAATGAAATGACGTGCATGAGAAGAATGAGATAAATTCATGAAATGCATGCATGTATGCATGGCATGACATTACCGTGACAAGAACTTATGCCGACCCAGTGAACCACGTTGTCCACTAACTTGGGCCGACGGCTACACGCTCGTGTTCGTGATGCTGCGTTGCATCGTCATTCCAGCTTCGTAATCCGACTCCCGCCTCTGAATCTCACGTGTCATCTGCGCTCAAGTCAGGTTGCACGCGTCAGAGGATCCCGGCATCTCGGCAGCCGAACACCGGGTGGTGGTTGCATCCGTTGAAACAGGGATTGAAAAGCAAGTTCCCACGGGCGTTGATTTCCGAGCGATGGACAGCAACGCACCACCCCCTCGCTCCTCCCAAAACACGTACCGGACTTTCAGGGCCCCTTTTGTCTTTACCAGACCGTTCAATTAAGCATCGAGGCGTGCTCTTTCCTGATGCACATAGTGTCCGAGTACGACGACGCCACACCAAATCCTCAATGTATTGCAGCGTCATCGCGGCTCGGCCAAGGCGAGCAGCTGCACCACGCCCCTTGTCCCAGTTCAAGTTGTGCTGCAGTATCGCCGTCAAGTCACCCGGGTCTTGGGAACAGTTCTACCCGCAGTGGTAGAACCTGAGCCCGAGGACGTGGGATCGAATCGCGGCCGCGGTGGCCGCATTTCGGTGGGGGCGAAATGCAACAACGCCCGTGCATTGGGTGCTAGTTAAATAACCTCACGTGGTTTAATTAATCCGCAGCACCCCAACACGGCGTCCCACACAATCACATCCTGTTTTTGGCGCGTAAAACCCCAGAATTGATAATTATTAGGAACAGTTCTTGCGTATGAAACTTGCGAATACAAGACCGGTGCCGTCGCTTCGTTCGTTCAGTTGTGTTCGCCGAGGCTTCGATCTGAATGCTTCATCACCTATATATATTGTCACGTTGTAGTGACGGTGAGGAACCAGACAGTGCGAGTCGCAAAACCTCTTTCGCGGGCGAACTTTTGCCCAGAACAATGAGTGACATTCAAGCGCAATCGATGGTACCTCGCGTTCATTGGAGAATGTACACCACTGTTGGTTTCGAGCATACAGTCTGATTAAACATGGCTCTTTCGCTGTGGAAACGGCGACAACATTCGGGGAAATTCCGATACACGTTGGCGCATCTCGCGTCGAGTGATAACGTTGCCACAGTGGCTAGCGAGTGAAAAACCGATCACTTGAAAAAAACAAAGTACTCGTAGCAATATGAACACTCTCGCGCGCAATTTAACAGATTCGTGTCCAGCTGGTATGTATGATAAAAGAAAGAAAGAAAGAAAGAAAGAAAAAAGAAAGAAAGAAAGAAAGAAAGAGAGAAAGAAAGAAAGAAAGAAAGAAAGAAAGAAAGAAAGCGCAACGATCTATCTAACCATAAAGAAAGCATCATGCAGACTTGACCTTTACTATTTTTAAATATTATGAACGCACCACCTGTGTACATATGAGAATAACCAAAAGTGCCATATGTCACCTGGTCGCAATGAGAAAGATGCATTAACGGAAAGGGAGAAGACTGCTGCTTCACAGGTGCACGCTATGTAAAAGCCAGAGAACCCGTACTGGCCACCAGAGTAATGTTTCTAAGTCTATATATTTATCATTGACATAATTTTGTTTTCTAAAAGCAAAACTACTATGATAACTTTTTTTTAGACCGCGACCGCGATAGATCACTATCGGACAACTTATATACGATATCACAATTGTTGTCGCTGCCAAAACCTGCTGCCCGAGTAGGGAGCGTGCTACTGAGTTGATGTTATTTATTTATTGCATTCCGCAGTTTTAGAACAAAGCTGGGAGAGGGGGGGGGAGAGGCATACGAAAAATTATTTATAAGATAAATGTAAACATTTTACAAAAAACGGATGTAGTCAAGATATGATTAAGCCCTAGAGCACATGATAGTGAGAAATATATGTAGAAAGACCAGGCGACGCACGACAGCACAGCTAGCCAAGCACATTTGGGTGCAATGGGATATTGACATCCACCATAAGTTGTTATGCACGGCCATGAAAAAAGAGAATTTTTTTTCCCGTCTTCAGGTGGTAAGGCTTTCAACTCGCATATAGTTATGCAGGTTGCACAAAAGCCCGTTTATATATTCGCCTTCATCGCGTAGCACGCTTATTGTGCTGCCGCTAAAATCACAAGAACTGCACGTTTTTTTTTTTTTGGTATTCTTGTACCTTCCTTTTTCTAGGGTCTTTCTTCATCTTCGTCCCATTCCCTGCTGAGTAGCATGTAGGCAAATGTACGCTGGCTGATCACTTTGGTTTTCAATGAAGAGTTTTCGCTCTCTCCGGCCTATTACATAGGTCATGCTGCACGGTAGTAAAATGTGAACTATACACGCCCTTGGCACAAGCAAAAAGCTGTCTTTTCGGCGGTTCGCCCTGTACCGCGCATCTGCCATACACGAACCTAAGAGGTGTACCGCTACAAAGTGAGATGGTCGGCGTCCACACATATCTTACTCGCCGCGGTGACTGAGCAGGACCTATAGTCGCGGGATCAAATCCCGGCCGCGGCGGCCGCATTTCAATGGGGGCGACGTGCAAAAATGCCCGTGTCCCGTTCATTGGGGCACGTTAAAGATCCCCTGGTGGTAAAAGTTATTCAGGAGTCCCCCCACTAGCTACGGCGTGTTTCGTGAATTCAATTCGATCAATCTTGCGCAGCTCGTTCGACAAATCTTGCGCAGCTCGTTCAAATAATGTGCTAGTGTACTCGGAACACTTTGTATATACAGGATAGGCGCTTTATGTAGGAGTGTGAATCAGGAAGAAAAATTTGACTAATTAGTTAAGTATGTTTTGGGGTTTTACGGGCCCGAACCATGATTTCATTGTGGGGCACCCTGAATTGAGAGACTCCGGATTGATTTTGACCACCTGGGGTTCTTTAAGGTGCACCCAATGCACGGTATACGAGGGCGTTTTCGCATTTCAACCCCATCGAAATGCGGCCGCCGCGACCGGGGCTCGATCCCGCGACCTCGGGCTTAGCAGCTCAACGCCATAGCCATTACGCCCCCCACGGCGGGTAAGAAAAATTCAAAAAAAAAAAATGTGATTGCGGCGAATGCTCTTATGAATTTAAAAGCTTTGATGTCTAAAACGATTAGTACTGATTGCAGTAAGGGACATTTGATTGCTTAAGGACATTTTGTCTGATAGGCAAATACTTTGAGCAAATATTTTGTTGTCGTCATTAAGTTATGTAATTTGCGCTCGAGTCTGGGTTCGAAATTGCCAAATATTTTTGCCATACCAAAGGTGCTATAATTATTGGGCCCTTTTCTTTATCGCTACAGGATATACGCACACCTTGCAACCACCGCCAAACCTGGCTTGCAAGATCTGTAAGCGATAAGCCGATGCAATTCTATAGTTGTCATCGCTCACCACACGCTTCGGGCGTCGCTTTGTCTCGTCCCTGGGCCAGACGATCATGGCGACGGTGAAGCCGACCACACTGCGAAGGATCCTTGTTCTTGTCGTTGTCGCATCGGCAAACACGTTTTGTTTTTGTTGTTGTTGATGAGCCCTTGTTGTTGTTGCCTAGCAAAAGTGTGGCTCATAGCCACTATGCGGTAAAGGCCAAGAAGTTGTTGAAATATTCCTAGTTCATGCATGGTACGTACCCGTTAGGAATATTAGCCGCATAGCGAGTAATTCGAAAGAGGGCAACGAACAGTTGCATTAATCTCCCAGAGAAGAAATATATATTTAAAATCAAATCGCAGAGAAATGATAAGCACCAGCTTGGAACCCCGTGTATCGTTTTTGACCAGAGGCGCAACATCTGAAGTGACAGTGTCTGCGCTTTCGACCAGAGAGAAATAAAAAAAAAAAAATTGTGGGGCCGCAACGTTCCTATGGGGACGGATTACAAGTGAAGTTGTTTAGGCTGCATACATGGGCTGAATAACAGTCGATTTAATCAAATATGGAGGAGATA
This sequence comes from Dermacentor silvarum, assembly GCF_013339745.2. Lineage (NCBI taxonomy): Eukaryota > Metazoa > Arthropoda > Arachnida > Ixodida > Ixodidae > Dermacentor > Dermacentor silvarum. The sequence goes on from NC_051156.1 coordinate 68,253,987, forward strand.
TGCTTGAAATGCTTGCGTCCCTTTATACGCAATGCCTGGCGACTTCAAATGTACCAGAGAGCTGGAAGAACGCCAACATTATACTAATCCACAAGAAGGGAGACGTTAGCGGATTGAAGAAGTATAGACCCATTAGCTTATTGCTTTCAGTATTGTTTAAAATATTGACCAAGATAATTGTCAATAGAATCAGGACAACACTTGACTTCACTCAACCAAGTGAACAGGCTGGCTTCAGGAAGAGATATTCTACAATTGATCATATCCATGTCATCAATCAAGTAATCGAGAAATCTGCGAAGTACAATCAACTTCTATATATGGCTTTCATAGATTGTGAAGAAGCATTTGATTCAGTAGAGATACCAGCAGTCATACAGGCATTGCCTAATCAAGGAGTACAGGAAGCATGCGTGAATATCTTGGCAAATATCTATGAGGATTACACAACAACCTTGGTTCTCCACAAGAAAAGTAGAAAGTTACCTATCAAGAAAGGGGTCAGGCAAGGCGACACAATCTCTCCAATGCTATTCACTGCATGCTTAGAAGAAGTATTCAAGACTGGGAAGGCGTAGGAGTGAGGATCAACGGCGAATATTGCCACGAGGTCTCGAGCTGCGGCGAGCGCGAGCCAGTATTCAGGCAAGGAGAGAAGAAGAAGAGGTTTTTCGTTTTTGGGGTCAGCCATCTTCCTGGCTAGTACTCGTCTCTGCCGGTGCAGTACTTCTTGCTCTCAAGGCCTTCTGTTGCACGTGACAAACTGGTGGAGGAGCTGGGTAGTCCCAGCAAATGTCCTACACGCCTCCTGGTAGCCCTGTGCCTACAGTGACAACACCTGTTCACCGGGCCAGCCGAAGAGTCCGAGGATTGCCCCCTGAGCTTGGACCTCTTCCCGAGACTACGTCAGCTACGCACCAAAGCGGTATGGAAGGCACTACTACTGCTGCTCACTATACGCTACAGAAAGTGCCAAAAGTCTTCCATGGTTCCATCCTTGAGGATGTCGAAGACTGGTTGGCTCAGTTCGAACGCGTCGCTGATTTCAATGGGTGGACCGATGCGAACAAGCTGAAGAATGTATACTTTAGCCTGGAGGATGGCGCCCGCACCTGGTACGAGAACCGCGAACCCTTCTCGTCGTGGAGCGACTTTTGTCGTCATCTGCGGGCAAGTTACGCCAATGCTGATCGCTGTGAACGCGCCGAGCGGGCCATCCAGTCGCGCATCCAAATGCCCAACGAAAGTGTGATGATGTACGTTGAGGACATGACGCGCCTCTTTCGTCGAGCTGACCCGGACATGGCAGAAGATAGGAAGCTCCGGCACTTAATGCGAGGGGTTAAGGAGCAGCTTTTCGCTGGCCTTGTTCGGAGTCCCCCGACGACTGTGGCCGAGTTCTTAACGGAAGCCACGACAATGGAAAAAGTGCTTCAGCAGCGGTCAGCAGTGTACGACCGGAAAATCAGCGTCGCGTCATCGATGGATCAGATCTGAGCTGCCGGAGGTAGCATCAACATCGACTCCCTCTGCGACCTCATCCGATCAGTGGTACGCGACGAGCTGCAAAGAATACACTGCCCGCCTCAACCTGCTGCGGGATCCATATCCAGCCTCATCAGGAACGAGGTGCAGCATACTCTGCAAGTCCCGCTTGCCAGGGAGGTCACACCACCTGTGCCGACGGAGCTTCGGCGCGCATCATACGCGGAAGCTGCGAGCCGGTATATTCCTGCTTCTCCGCGCTTCGTCCGCCCCACACCTCACGATACACTTCCATCAGTGCAACCGATCCAGCACTTGGAGAACCGCCAACCACTTCAAAGAAAATCGGATGTCTGGCGCACACCGGACAGGCGACCGCTGTGCTATCACTGTGGCGAAGCCGGACATGTGTACCGTGAATGCCCATATCGCCGCCTTGGACTTCAGGGTTTTGCCGTCGACTCTCCAAGGCCAAGATTCGGCGAAAGACCAAGAGCCATTGAGGAATACCTGTCTCAACAGCGCATGCCACTGCCCTTGCGACGGCAGTCACGGTCACCGTCGCCGAGACGATTTTCCCCAAATTCCCGGAGCTCCCCAGTGGCGGCGCAGGGGCGTTCGCCAAGCCCTAGACGGGAAAACTAAAGACAGCGACCTTCGGGGGCGAGGCCGCTGATAATCGACGCGAGCAAGGCCTCCCAGCGACGCGACCAGGTACCGGCAGTGATTCGACAACAACTGAACTCGGAAGCCGACTGTCTTTGGATATACCAGTGGTGCTCGACGGTCACCATGAAGTCAGTGCGTTATTGGACACAGGGGCTGATTACTCGATCGTGAGCCGAAAACTAGCGACACACCTGAAGAAAGTAGTTACGCCTTGGTACGGAACACAAATTCGTACTGCCGGCGGACATGTAGTCACCCCACTTGGTATATGCACACTCCGAGTTGGCATTCGTGGACGTACGTTTCTCTCCAGTTGCCTTGTACTTCGCGAATGTTCCCGAGACATCATCCTGGGAATCGACTTTCTACGGGAATATGGCGCTATTATCGACCTGCGGGAGCGTACCGTGACCTTCTCGACAGAGAGAGCAGCAGACACAACCGACGACAGCCATCTCAGCACGTTTCGCGTTTATGCCGACAACGTCGCGTTACCCCCCCCCCCCCCCCCCCGTTCGAGTGTCCTCGTTGATGTCGTGTGTGACACGTTACGTGATGGTGAGGCAGTCGCTGAAGGCAACATGTCGCTCTTGCTCACACTAGGTCTCTGCGCCGCTCGCAGCCTCGTCACGCTTCATGACGGACGTTCTACGCTGCTTGTGACGAATTTTAGTAATGAGCACCGTCACCTTTTTCGTCGCACTGCCATCGCTCTCGCCTACCCCATAACAGAGACTGCTGAATGTTTTACGTCTGCATCACTGGACAATGCTCTCCAATCGACACCGGGGCTGCGACGGCATCACTAAGCAAAGTAGACATTAATTCGACTCTACCGGAGGAACAACAAATAGCGCTGCATGAATTGCTGCTTCAATTCCAAGAATGTTTCGCCTCGTCCTCTAAGGTGCGTCAGACGCCCATCACGAAACACCGAATCATTACATATACCGACGTCTCGCCCATAAAACAACAGCCTTACCGTGTTTCGGCCAAAGAACGGGACGCGATACATACGCAAGTCGAAGAGATGCTTCAGGACGATGTTATACAGCCTTCCAAAAGTCCCTGGTCATCGCCGGTCGTCCTCGTGAAGAAGGACGGAACACTACGTTTCTGCGTTGACTACAGGCGGCTAAACAGCGTGACTAAAAAAGACGTCTATCCACTGCCCCGCATCGATGATTCACTCGACAGACTGCGACGCGCCAAGTATTTTTCATCTATAGACTTGAAAAGCGGATACTGGCAGATTGAAGTTGATGAACGAGATCGCGAGAAAACGGCCTTTGTTACGCCGGATGGCCTGTATGAATTCAAAGTGCTCCCTTTCGGCTTGTGTTCTGCACCTGCGACATTCCAGAGAATGATGGACACTGTTCTCACTGGTTTGAAGTGGCATACTTGCCTCGTTTATCTTGATGACGTCGTCGTATTTTCGGCGACCTTTGAGGAACACCTGAATCGTCTGAAGACTGTGCTGGACGCCCTCCGTGCCGCTAACCTCACGCTGAAGCCAGAGAAATGCCACTTCGGTTACAAAGAACTTAAGTTTCTCGGCCATGTTGTGAGCGCGGATGGCGTTCGGCCTGACCCTGACAAGACCACCGCCGTAGCCTCGTTTCCTGTTCCCCGTGACAAGAAAGCAGTCCGTCGCTTTCTGGGGCTCTGCGCATACTATCGCCGCTTCATCGCCAATTTTTCTAAGATTGCCGAACCTCTGACTCGCCTCACACGAGAAGATGTACCATTTGTCTGGAATGAAGAGCAGGACGCGGCTTTCACCGAGCTGCGGGAGCGTTTGCAGACACCACCAGTTCTTGCTCACTTTGACGAGGACGCTGATACTGAAGTCCATACCGACGCCAGCAACGTGGGTCTTGGCGCCATCCTGGTCCAACACCAAGAGGGCACAGAGCGCGTGATAGCTTACGCCAGCCGTACTCTTTCACGCGCAGAAGCAAACTATTCCACCTCAGAAAAAGAGTGCCTTGCAGTGGTATGGGCGACCATGAAGTTTCGGCCTTACCTCTACGGTCGCCCCTTCAAAGTAGTGACCGACCACCATTCATTGTGCTGGTTGACCAATATACGAGACCCCGCTGGGCGACTCGCACGATGGAGCCTTCGTCTGCAAGAATTCGATCTGACCATCGTATACAGATCAGGCCGCAAGCACGAAGATGCGGATTCGTTGTCGCGTGCACCCACCGATGTTTGTGATCCGGCCGCTGAGGATGACAGTGGATTCCTTGGGGCCCTCACCGCAACGGACTTGATTGCACGACAGCGCGAGGATACCGAAATCCGCGCAATCATCGAGAACCTCGAAGGACGCAACTCTCCCATACCTCGACGCCTTTCTCGCAGTCTCTCGTCCTTCTGCCTTCGAAGAGGTGTCCTGTATAAGAAAAACTCGAACAGCAACGGCAAACCCTACCTTCTCGTCATACCTGCTGACATGCGCGACGACATTCTTCTTGCCTGCCATGACGAGCCCACATCTGGTCACTTAGGCTCCTCCCGAACTCTCGCCAGAGTTCAACAGGCGTACTACTGGCCCAAACTATCTACATCTGTCAAGCGCTACGTCAAGAGTTGTCGGGAATGTCAACGCCGCAAATCCCCGCCACTGAAGCCCGCGGGGCTGCTGCAACCGATCGCACCACCCAGGGCACCATTCGATCAAATAGGCATGGATTTACTCGGGCCTTTTCCACTATCATCAGCCGGCAACAAGTGGATCGTAGTCGCCACAGATTACTTAACCAGATACGCCGAGACAAGGGCTCTACCACGCGCTACGGCTGCCGATGTTGCCCAGTTCTTTATAGACCAGATCGTTCTTCGACATGGAGCCCCGTCTTACGTGATCACTGACAGAGGCACAGCTTTCACGGCCCAGCTGATTGACGACGTATTCAAGCTAAGCTACACGAGCCATCGCAAGACGACTGCATATCATCCGCAGACCAACGGGTTGACGGAGCGATTGAACAAAACCATCGCCGACATGTTATCCATGTACGCCGATGTACAACACAAGACGTGGGATCAGGTTCTACCGTACGTAACATTTGCGTACAACTCTGCCATCCAGGAGACGACGCGATTCACGCCGTTTCGTCTTGTCTATGGACGTGAGGTTCAGACCATGCTGGATGCGATGCTTCCACACGATTACGACGCGCTGCTCACCCCTGACGCTGAGCAATTTACGCAGTACGCCGAAGAAGCTCGCCAATTGGCACGCCTACACATCACGCAACAGCAGAGTGTAGATGCACGTCGCTACAATCTTCGCCATCGCCAAGTGGAATACCACCCGGGTGATCAAGTTTGGGTGTGGACGCCGGTGCGCCGCCAGGGGTTGTCAGAGAAACTGCTCAGTCGCTACTTTGGACCCTACAAAGTGCTGCGTCGCGTTAGTGACGTGAACTACGAGGTTCTCCCGGATAGTGCCATGTCACCCCAGCGTCGAAGGCAGCACTCGGAGATTGTGCACGTTGTACGACTCAAACCTTATTTCGCGCGATAGTGCGACAGCGTCTCAACTTTATGATGTACTTTATTTTTCTCTCCCTCACCCCCCACTTGTGCTTACTTTATGTTCCTTCCCTTTTTTTTCTTTCCCTCTACCTACGTCGACCAGCGCTAGCATCGGGACGATGCCCGTTTTTTTCACAGGGGGAAAATGCCACGAGGTCTCGAGCTGCGGCGAGCGCGAGCCAGTATTCAGGCAAGGAGAGAAGAAGAAGAGGTTTTTCGTTTTTGGGGTCAGCCATCTTCCTGGCTAGTACTCGTCTCTGCCGGTGCAGGACTTCTTGCTCTGAAGGCCTTTTGTTGCACGTGACAATATCTCAGCAACCTTCGGTTTGCAGATGACGTTGTCCTATTAAGCAACAATGGGGACGAATTACAACGAATGATTGAGGACCTTAACTGAGAAAGTGTAAGAGTGGGGTTGAAGGTTAATATGCAGAAGACAAAGATAATGTTCAATAGCCTGGCAAGGGAACAAGAATTCAGGATTGCTAGTCAGCCTCTAGAGTCTCTAAAGGAGTACGTTGATCAAGATCAATTACTAACAGGCGACCCTGATCATGAGAAGGAAATTTACAGAATAAAATTTGGTTGGAGTGCATACGTCAGCCATTGCCAAATCCTGACTGGGAGCTTAGCACTGTCGTTGAAAAGAAACGTTCACAATCATTGCATTCTATCGGTTCTAACATATCGGGCAGAAACTTGGAGGTTAACAAAGAAGCTAGAGAACAGTTAAGGACCGCACAAAGAGCGATGGAACGAAAAATGTTAGGCCTAACGCTAAGAAACATTGGATTGGAGCATACTTTACTTGTGCCTGCAGTTGGGCGCTCGCGCGCCCCGACGAGGGCCTACGTCGTCTACGAGGTTGCCGTTACTCGGCATGGGTCTCAGCTCGCCATTGCCGGCTCGCTAGATCCCTGCCTTTCGAGCGCCCCGAGGACCTGCTGGATGGCCCAGAGCTGTTGGACTGGGCCGTCGAACGGGGATAGCCGATATTCTAATTGACATTAAGAGAAAAAAATTGGCCGCATATTTGCTTGCTTCGCTGCAAATCACGTCGAAAGACGATATTCTTCTACCGACCCTGATACGTAACACCCCATCTTCTCCCTCCTCCCACTCCTCACGCTCCTCCCCTCCCCTCTCACGCCTCCCGTGATGGATGCAATGGAGGTTTTGCTGAATACAATTCAAATTTCCAGCGTTCACCCTGCACTCGCGCCATCTCTTGGGACCTTTATTACTGTTGGCTTAAAGCCGTCTACAGAGCCGCGGCTTCAGTCGGCTTGTTTTTAACGCGTAGCGTCTCTTCGACACCATTTCTAAAGCGTTGATTTTTTATTTACTAACGTAAAAACCAGTCCAATATGTATTCTTAATTAAATGAACGCTGCGGATCATGCTTATGTACATATATTTTGCCTCAAATAGGCCTGAGGTTTCCTTTGCGCTGTATAATGTTAACAGGTATGTGGATTTTAATCCGTAGTGAGGGACTCCAGATTAATTTCGACTACCTGGGGTTCTTTGACGTGCACCCAATGTACGGACGTTTTTGCATTTCGCCCCCACCGAAATGCGGCCGCCGCGGCCACGATTTCATCCCGCGACCTCGTACTTAGCAGCGCAACACCATGCATAACCGCTAAGTCACCGCGCCGGGTAGATAGATAGATAGATAGATAGATAGATAGATAGATAGATAGATAGATAGATAGATAGATAGACCCCATGTGTTCTTAGAACAGCGTCTGAGAAGCTTCAGCGGAACGCTAAACCTTGCTGTCGCTTTTAGGGCTTTGACTGTCAGGCGAACTGTCCAATTTTTAAGAATCCTTTATTAGGACACCTGGTACGAGGAAAAAAAAAATAAGCATGCTTGTGAAATGCTTGCTACTTGCAAAGTAGCCTTTATATCATACATACAGCCGAAAATGAAGAAAAGAGATAGAAACAGAAAGAGCGAGCCACTTATACCCTCATCCTGCACGAAAGGGAAGCAGAGCGCCCATCTTGTCATCTGAAGGATCAGGATTTTATGTATGCACGATCAAAGGCCGGGGGAGCGTAAAACGAAGAAACAATGAAACAATTTAAAGGGTCCTCAAATCTTTGTAGTTTTTAATGAATGAGCAGCGCACGAGGCGCATAAAAAATAAATCTAAACATGATTTACATCGGCTGTATCAGTGCGGAAAGAAAGACCACAACACCGCACTACGACAACGCGCACTGGCTGATTATGTGGCTTGAAAGCGAGCTAGAATGAAGAAAAAAAAAAGAAATGGCTCCCGATGTGAAAATTAGGAAGATCGAGGAATGAAGAGGACCCTGTACATATGCGGAAGCCTGCACGTTATTTTACAAAGTAAGAAAGAAAGTTGCACGTGCCGAGGTGAATATGTTCGTGTCAGTGCCCGTGCCAATGGCAGCAGTCGAGGGCTGGTGAAGAGGTAAGGGGGCCGTGGGGCGAGGTTACGGCAAGTGTGTTGTTGCTCGCTGGTGGCGAATGTAACATTAAGGGGGGAGGGACGAGGCGGAGGCAACTGGTACGTGTAGCCACTCGGGCTTGAAGCGGAATGTGGAAAGCAGCGCCACCCGACGGCGCGGTGGGTGCCATCAGCCGCACCGTGGCGGTGACAGCATCGGGGCGGTCCTGAGCGTGCAAGCAGTAGTACAGCGCCTCGCGTTTTCCCCTGTTCTGTCACTCGACATTACACGTAAGAGGACGGCAGGGAGAAGAAGAGAGCGCGGCGGACGCAGGAGTTGAAGCGCATTGCGTTGAAGAGGAGATCGAGAGCTGCGCAAATTCATACAAAAAGCGAAAGTCGATTTAAACAGACTGCGAGAGATAGGAATAAAAAAAAATAATGCACGGGAAGGCCGCGCTTAGTGTCAGCACGCATGCAGCGAGAGGATTGGCTATAGGGCGCGGGGCTGTGTGCTTCTGGCTTCTTTCTTTTTTTTTTTGCTCTCTCTTTATTTTGCTATTTCTTTTTCTCTAGTATATATCTTCTTTTTGTATCCATGTGAAAAGGAGAAGGCAGGGGCAAGCGGAGTTTCGTCTGTTCCTGGCGCGCCGCACGCCTCCGAGAGCAGACGACACGTAATGACGTTATTTATATGCAGTCAGTCTTCCCGAGGCCCGCGGGAGAGGCAAGAGCTGAGTGTGAGGCAGGGCGGCGTGGCTTCTTCGCAGAAGCCGGTCGCCGCCTCTCTTCGACCGTGTAGACCCGCGTCGCTGCGGGTCCCGGCCGAGGGCTGAAGCGCGGGGAAGGGGAGGGGGGGGGGGGGGGTTGGCAAAGCGCTAAGGAAGTGGCAGCGCCGGTGGCAAAGTCCGCCTATATAGCGAAGCCGCCCGGCCTTTGGGTCTTTCCGCCGCGGTGTTTTGATGCGCGCCGAACCGCAGCCGCAGCTTTGCAGCTTGCACCGCGTCGCTCGCGTTCAGCTTTGCGTCGTCTCGTCCTTCTCGGCTCGTCGTCTGTCTGTGTATTCGTGGTGCGCCGAAGACGACACCGGCATCGAGGGATGTCGGAGAGGGACGGATACGTATACGCACAGGAACGTCCTAGTGTTTCACAGCTGTTGCTGCTGTTTACGCGGAAAGAGGAAGAGTGGCGGGCAAGGAACTTTTGTGAGCGAAGCAAGAAGGGTGGGAGGCAAGTGCGCGGTCCAGTGGGCAGTGTCCCCGCGCGATACCGGGAGCGTCCCTTTGGGTGTGCTCTCTTTGCTATATAGTGCGGCAAGTGATCAAGCAGTGGTGGTGATCGAAGTGAGCTCCCGCAACGTGTTGGAGCGTTGCAGAGAAACGATTCTGAGCCCTCAGTGCTTGTCTGCGGCGGTGTTTGGCGAGACACTGCGGTGCTGTCGCATGACACGAGATCTTTCCTTCAGGTTCGTTCTTATACTTCCGAGAGCTAACACAGACTTCTGAGAGGGAACGGTGTTATAGTAACAATACCGCTTGCTGCGCGCCTGATAACGGCACAGACAGACAGACAGACAGACAGACAGACAGACAGACAGACAGACAGACAGACAGACAGACAGACAGACAGACAGACAGACAGACAGACAGACAGACAGACAGACAGACAGACAGACAGACAGACAGACAGACAGACAGACAGACAGACAGACAGACAGACAGACAGACAGACAGACAGACAGACAGACAGACAGACTGTAATAACCGACGTGTAGACGCCGCAGCAGCCTTTGCAAGAACAACTTTATTGCACAAAACACAGGAGTATATGTAGGCGAGGTGGGTGGCTTATCGTCGACTTGCTTGTAGTGATACTATCGCGGAACATGCGCAGCAAGACTGGTTCGTTCAGTTCATGCCGTTATCACATCCCTTCCCCCTAGCAGTCGATGCCATAACGGAGCACAGGTCGTCGTGCACGAGTAGAGCGGCGGCACGCTTGCGCTGTATCCGGTACAGTCGATGTCGGCCCAGTAGCTGCTGGCCTTATAGCTGGCGTTGCTGGAAACATGAATTGAGGGTCAGGGATGTCTGGTGGAGTAGTTTTCCATGCTCTGCGCACGTGGTCCCGATGACGTCTGTGTATCGAACCGTCCGCAGTCTGCACTTCGTACATGACGTGGCCTAAACACCTTAGCACGTGCGCGTATAACCACTTTGGACCACGAGAGAAGTTCCGCACGTACACAGGATCACCCCGCTGGAATGTCGACCTTGGCTGTCTCGTACACCTTGCGTCGTTGGCGTAGGGCTGCATGCTTGACAGGGCAGAACGGAAGCTCCTTCCCAGCATGAGTTCTGCTGGCGTTTTCCCCGTTCCCGTGTGCGGCGTGGAGTGCTGCTTGAATAAAAAACGCGACACTTTACAGGTCACCGTACCTTGGCTCTGCTTTCGAAGCGCACACTTCAGCTCCCGAACCATGCGCTCGGCTCTTCCGTTGCTTGCGGGATGGTATGGGGCTGCATACATGTAGCGGACACCGTTACGCTTCAAGAAAGACTGCATTTCTTGGCTTGAAAACGCTGTCCCATTATCAGAAACGACCAACTCCGGTAATCCGTACGAAGCAAACATGCGACGGAGTTTATCGATAACCACTGACGAGTGAAGCGATGACATGATTTCAATCTCGGCCCAGTTTGATAACGAGTCCACAACAACAAGAAAGAAAACACCCTGAACTGGCCCTGCAAAATCTAAATGAACTCTGCTCCATGGACGTTCGGGCTTCGTCCAGAAGTGGACAGGCGTCTTAGGTTCGCTTTGCCTGTTTGTTTGGCATGGTTTACAATGACGAACAAGATCTTCGATCTGGGCATCAATCTTCGGTCACCACACAAATGATCTTGCCAGAGCCTTCATGGCCGTAATGCCAGGATGGTTTGCATGGAGGATGCAGAGAACTTTTTTTCTTAGTTCGTCTGGCAGTATCACCCTGTTACCCCACAAGAGGCAGTCGCGGTGAAGTGACAACTCTTTGCGCCTCACCTGATAGGCGGCATACTCTGGAGGCACACCTTGTTCAGGCCAACCGGACATGACCCAGTCCTTCACACGGGACAGACAAGGATCGCGCTGAGTGGCTGATGCGACGTCTTTTGCACTCACAGGCGGGTACTCAACTGCTTCCAGCATAAGAACCTCGCCTGGCGGCTCGATCTCCGGCCGGTCTCCGGGTATTGGCAGCCTGCTAAGACAGTCAGCATTTCCATGATCTTCCGTCTTTCTATACTCCAGCTTGTATTCATAAGCAGATAACATCAAAGACCAGCGCAACATGCGCGGTGACAGTAAGACAGGGATCTGCTTATCCCGTTGAAAGATGCCTAGCAGTGGCTTATGATCGGTAAAAATGCTAAACTGCCGCCCGCAGAGGTACTGGTGAAAGTGACGAACGCCATACACAATGGCGAGAGCTTCGCGGTCAATCTGGGCGTAGTTACGCTCCGTCTTTGTGAGTGTTCTTGAGGCGTAAGCAATCGGTTGCTCCAGCCCTTCAGCACCGCTGTGAGCTAATACAGCTCCAACGCCCACCGGGGATGCGTCGCAAGACAGAATTAACGGTGCATCTGAATTGAAGTGCACTAACAGCGAATCTGACGTCAGCAGCTTCTTTAATCCTTCGAAAGCTCGCTGCTGCTCTGCACCCCACTTCCACTTACTGTCACTGTCCAGTAGGCGGTATAGCACTTCAGCGACTTCAGAACGGCCCCTCAGAAAGGAATTGTAAAAATTCACCATACCTAGAAAGGCTTGAAGCTCCTTTTTGTTCTGTGGTGTAGGTGCTTCATGAATGGCGTCGACCTTGCTTTTCGACGGATAGATGCCCCTTCCATCTATCCGGTGTCCCAAATACTCCAGGCTCTCTTTGAAAAACTGGCACTTGGCGCCTTGAACACGGAGTTGGGCCTTCGAAAGTCGGCCGAAAACTTCCATCAGGATCTTGTTATGTTCCTCGACAGTTTCGCTTGCCACCAGAATGTCGTCGAGGTAGGCCGCAACCTGTGGTAAACCTGCAAGCAATGTATCCATTGTTCTTTGAAATAATCCAGGTGCCACAGACACACCGAAAGGCAAACGTCGCACTCTGTACAGGCCCTTTACTGTGTTGATCGTGAGAACATCTGCTGAAGAATCATCCACGGAAAGTTGCTGGTACGCCTGCGTCAAGTCAATTTTTGAAAAAATACGGCCTCTTCCTAGCCTTGCGAAAAGTTCTTTGCTAGTAGGTAAGTGGTAGACGTTGTTCCTTACCGCTTGGTTGACTGTGCTTCGGTAGTCACCGCAGATTCTCAGCGAACCGTTCTTTTTTCGCACAATTACGACAGGAGTGGCCCATTCCGCATACTGGATTGGTTGCAAAACACCTTGACGCTCTAATTTATCCAGCTCGTTGATAACGTCATCCTTGAGAGCGAAAGGAATGCTGCGACATTTAAGAAACTTTGGTTGGGCGTCGTGTTTCAGCTCGATGTGTACTGGCGGTATAGCTGCACCGGGAAAGGTTTCGCCGAAAACATCCGGGAATTTTTCGGTAACAGCTTCTGCACTCTGCCTGATGGTGTGAAGTCCAGTAATGCTGATGTTCAAATCCTTGAACCAGTCACGCCCAAGCAGTGTGCTACCTTCGTTCCTTACAACGAGAAGCGGCAGTTTGAAGTCCTGCTCCTTAAACTTCACTGGAACGATAGCTTTTCCAATGACGTGTAGTCCTTCCTTGGTCCAAGTTAGGAGCTGGGTGTCTGCTTCTTCAAGCTGAACGCTTGTTGCGACCTTTAGTTGCCTGAACAATTTTTCGCTGATAATTGATCTGGCTGCTCCGGAATCAACTTCCATCGGTACCGTTTCTCCGCCAATGCTTACTGCAACCATAAACTTGGGACAACCGGTGGTTACTTGGCTAATACTTAGCAAGTCATCATATTCGGTTTGCGCTGAACTTGCGATACCTTCCAGCTGGTGGTTTAGTTGCCCACCTTTTTTCTTCCGACACGCCTTGGCTATGTGGCCTTTGCCGGAACAGTTTAAGCATACTGCGTTTTTAAACTTGCAGCGATAACCAGCGTGGTTGCCTAAGCACCGGAAACACCGTCGTTCCGCCTGTGCGCCTGAAGCCTTTTCATCTTGCCCTTTTTTCAGACGTTGCGTGTCCACTTGGCTGTGATATCTGGGCTTTCGTGACGTTGACTGCCGATAGCTCTTTGATGTTTTGCAGCAGACTCGGCTGTGACTGCCAGGTCGTAGGCTGTCGCAAAGGTCAGGTTCTTCTCGGCCAACAGGCGCTGCTGCACTGTGCTGTCGGAAATTCCGAAAACTAATCGGTCCCTGAGCATTATGTCAAGCGGGAGCTGCTTGTCGCTGAATCCGCAGTTCTCAGATAGCTTGCGTAAGGCTGTAACATAGTCAGCGACGCTCTCACCGTCGTGCTGATCTCGTTTGGAGAACACATACCTCGAGTACAGCTCGGAGGGCTTCGGGTTGATGTGATTCTTCACAGCTTCTACAATGGACTGATAGTCCGCGTTCGGCGGCCTAAGCGGCTTTACGAGGGTAGCTATCAGGGAGTAGGTCTCCTCCCCACAGCAACTCAGCAATGCTGCCCTCTTTTCGGTGTCTTCGGTGAGCTTGTTGGCTGCGCAGCATAACTCAATACGCTCAACGTAATCTTCCCATGAAGAGTTGCTGTTAAGGTGAAACTCACCGATGCGAACGCCGATGGCCATCTTGCCGGAACCGCCCCTGCCGCGTGGGCACTACCGTGCCTCGTCGCCACTGTAATAACCGACGTGTAGACGCCGCAGCAGCCATTGCAAGAACAACTTTATTGCACAAAACACAGGAGTATATGTAGGCGAGGTGGGTGGCTTATCGCCGACTTGCTTGTAGTGATACTATCGCGGAACATGCGCAGTAAGACTGGTTCGTTCAGTTCATGCCGTTATCACACAGACAGACAGACAGACAGACAGACAGACAGACAGACAGTATCTTCAACAGACAGACAAGCCGACGGACGGACGGACAGGACGGACGGACGGACAGACAGACAGACAGA
>NC_051156.1:68268333-68298685 GCF_013339745.2 Dermacentor silvarum
ATATTGTTACGGGGAGAATATATATAACAATGGATATATTTACAGGGTAAGGCGCACAACGCTGCAGCAATCGTTCAGGGGAGCGCGTGCACACCAGAAAAACCCACCCGTCGTCGTCGTCATCGTCCAAGCACCGACCACAGGATCGCCGCTCGTGACATTACCCGCCGGCGGCAGAAGCACCGTCCCGGTGCAATTAGGGCCCGGGCCGAGAGTGATACGGTTTAAGACGCGACACATGGACTATGTCACTCGCGATTGTTGCAGAGGCCGACGTAGGATTTAGCGGAGCGATTTCATAGGTCACATTAGTGACTTTGCGTACGACGCGGTAAGGGCCAGCATAACGGGAGAGGAGTTTTTCGCATAGGCCAACGCGACGTGATGGGAACCACAGCAAGACGAGCGATCCTGGAGGGAAGTTCACCTCCCGGTGTCGGCGGTCATAGAGACATTTTTGTTTGACCTGTGAAGCCGACAAGCGATCGCGGGCAACCTGACGGGCGATGTCAGCACGGGCAAGAGCATTACGAGCATAGGCAGAGGATGTGTCTGCGTGAGCATGAAGTATGGTGTCCATAGGTAATGGTGGGTCGTAGCCAAACAGTAGATAAAAAGGTGAACAGCCAGCTGTGTCGTGACGACAAGAGTTGTAGGCGAAGGTCACAAAAGGCAAGTTAATGTCCCAGTCTCGGTGGTCCTCAGACACGCACATAGCAAGCATATCTGTGAGAGTACGGTTGAGGCGTTCAGTAAGGCCGTTTGTCTGTGGATGGTACGCAGTGGTGAACTTGTGATTGGTCTTGCAAGAACGAAGAATGTCGTCGACCACTTTAGACAGGAAGCAGCGGCCGCGGTCCGTGATTAACTGACGAGGAGCACCGTGGCGCAGGATGACGTCGTGAAGAAGGAAATCGGCTACATCAGTAGCACAGCTGGTGGGAAGTGCTCGTGAAACAGCGTACCGCGTTGCGTAGTCAGTAGCGACTGCAACCCATCTATTGCCAGTGGTTGACATGGGAAAAGGCCCTAGAAGATCGAGTCCCACCCGGAAAAATGGTTCATCAGGGATGTCGAGGGGCTGAAGGCTGCCAGCAGGCAGTAGGGCAGGAGTCTTGCGTCGCTGGCAGTGGTCACAAGCCGCAACGTACTGTCGCACAGAACGGTAGAGACCAAGCCAAAAGAAGCGCCTACGGATGCGATCATACGTGCGTGACACGCCTAGGTGTCCGGCCGTCGGTGCATCGTGAAGCTGGCGCAAAACAGTAGAGCGAAGATGCGCGGGGACAACAAGCAAGAGCTCAGCGCCGTCAGGCCAGGCGTTGTAGCGGTGTAAGGTGTCATTGTGGAGCGCAAACATCCGTCGGGAAGGCTCAGGGTGTGGCGAGTTGAGACCGTCTATAATAGGCCGCAAAGATGAGTCGCGGCGCTGTTCGTCAGCTATGTGGACCAAGGCTGTAATGGCCAGAACAAAGGTGTCAGATTCATCTTCCAGTGTATCAGGGGCAGTAGCGCACCCAGGATCTCTGCCAGGGGGGGGGGTTGACAGTTTGCCAATACCATCTAAACAGCACTAATTTCGATTTCTTCACGGGAAATTGTCAATAAAATGCGCTTTTTGCGAGTGTGCAGACGATTTCGCGTCTTACATCTTAGTTGCAGTACTCAAATGCGTAAGGAAAGAAAAGGAGTTAAACAAAAGGGGGGGTTAAGTCGGCCTCAGGGGGGGGTTCCAACCCCCGAATCCCCCCCCGTCGGTGCGCCACTGATCAGGGGGATCGACCGGGTATCGTGACAAGCAGTCAGCGTCTTGGTGAAGCCGTCCAGATTTGTAGAAAACAGAAAATGAGTACTCTTGCAAGCGGAGTGCCCAACGGCCAAGGCGACCAGTGGGATCCTTGAGCGAGGAGAGCCAGCAAAGCGCATGGTGGTCTGTAATAACTGAAAAGTGCCTGCCATACAGGTACGGACGGAATTTTGCGATGGCCCAGACGAGTGCTAAGCACTCGCGTTCTGTGATAGAGTAATTTTGCTCCGATGGCGACAGAAGGCGGCTTGCATAGGCGACCACGCGGTGGAGGCCGTGCTGCTGTTGTGCAAGGACGGCGCCTATACCGTGGCCACTGGCGTCGGTACGAACGTCCGTGCTGGCTGACGGGTCGAAATGTGCTAGAACAGGTGGGTTCGTTAGGATGGCAACGAGCGATGAAAAGGCGTCCGCTTGGTCACGACCCCAAGTGAAAACGACGTCCTTCTTGAGTAGGCCAGTTAGAGGGCGGGCCACTTCCGCGAAGTTCTGGACAAAACGACGGAAGTATGAACACAGGCCAAGAAAACTGCGGACATCCTTGGCCGACTGTGGAGTAGGGAACTGACTAACCGCGCGGACTTTGTCAGGGTCTGGCTGCACGCCTGCAGCGTCAACAAGGTGGCCGAGTACGCTGATTTGACGGTGCCCAAAGCGACATTTCGACGAGTTAAGCTGAAGACGAGCGCGGCGAAAAACATCAAGGACGGTGGACAGGCGAGTGAGATGGTTTTCAAACGTAGTCGAAAAAACGATAACATCGTCCAGGTAGCAAAGGCATATGGACCACTTGATGCCTCGAAGAAGAGAGTCCATCATGCGCTCGAAAGTAGCAGGGGCGTTACATAGGCCAAAAGGCATCACTTTAAATTGATAGAGGCCATCAGGAGTCATGAAGGCGGTCTTCTCGCGGTCTTGGTCGTCCACAGCGATTTGCCAGTATCCTGAGCGCAGGTCCATGGAAGAGAAATATCTGGCGCCGTGCAAGCAGTCCAGTACGTCATCAATACGCGGGAGAGGATACACATCATTCTTGGTAATCTGGTTAAGGTGGCGGTAGTCTACACAGAATCTCCAGCTATTGTCTTTCTTTTTCACGAGTACGATGGGAGAGGCCCAAGCACTGCATGAGGGTTCAATTATGCCTTTGCCCAGCATTTTCTCCACTTCCTGTTGGATGACAGCACGCTACGGAGCTGACACACGGTAAGGCCGTCGGTGAATAGGACTCGCATCGCCGGTATGAATGCGATGGGTGACGACGGAAGTCTGGCCCAAAGGACGGTCGCCAAAGTCAAAGATATCCTGGTAGGAAACCAGCACGCGGCGAAGGGCAGCGGACTGTGCCGGAGCGAGGTCTCCTGATATCATGCGGGCGAAGTGGTCGCAGGACGAACCTGACTGCGATGACGGCGGTGAAAAATCCGGTGGAGGTTCTGTGGTCAGAGCAGAAACCGTGTGGCCGGCCAATGGGGTCAGATGAGCGAGTGATATGCCGCGAGGAAGAACTTGCGTCGAGTAGCCAAAATTGAGGATGGGAAAGGCGGTGCCGTTGTTTCTAACTGTCACCACCGTATAGGGTAGCGCGACGTTGCGTGTCATGGCGACCTCAGGAATAGGGCAGGCAACGTAGTCGCCGTCGGGTAGGGGCGGAAAGGCTGACAGCTGGACGTATATTGCGGCTTGCGGAGGCAGTCGAAGAAACTCGACGGAGCGTAGGCGGGGTGGGCCGGCATCGACGTTGTCGGGGCACGAAGGAAGTTCTAGCCGGAGAAGGCCCGCGGAGCAGTCGATAAGGGCAGCGTGTGTGGACAGAAAGTCGATTCCCAAGATGAGGTCATGGGGGCACTGTTCTAGAACAGCAAAAAGAACAGATGTGTGGCGACCAGAAATAGTGATGCGTGCAGTGCACATTCCAAGTACGGCAGGTGTACTCCCGTCGGCTACTCGGACGGTAGGTGAAGTCGCGGGCGTCAGGACTTTCTGGAGGCGGCGCCGGAGGCTCGAGCTCATTACAGAAATTTGTGCGCCGGTATCAACAAGAGCGGTAACTGCCACACCATCAACCAGAACTTCAAGAAGGTTGCATCGGGTATAAGGGACAATCAGAGGATTTTCAGGCCGGGTCGTAAATGCAGCGTCACCTCCGGGGGCTGCACTGGCTAGTTTTCCGAGAGGCGGCCAAAGGGAGACCGAGAGCGGTGAGGTTGGGGCAAGCGGGACTGACGGCGCTGGGGCGATGGTGAGCGGCTGATCCGGTTTTCCCTAGGAGGACGTTCAGCACTTGAGGCCTCAGGACGGAACGACGGGGCATATGGTGCATGGTCCGGGCGATTGTAAGTGTTTGGGCGATAGGACGTGGGCCAGCGGCTGCGGCAATGGCGGGCGATGTGTCCAATCCTAGAGCACGTGAAGCAGATGGGCCGGTCATCAGGTGTGCGCCAATCGGCTGGATTTCGATAACGTGGCCTGAAGGTCGTGTTCGGTCTTGCAGCAGCGACGACAGGGGCGACCGGGTTGGTAGCAGTATGACCGTTATCAAAGGTGGGTAAAATGCCCATATTCGCGACCTCTTGGCGAACCACGGCCTGAATTAGCGAAATCGGAGCCAGGTTGTTGCTTTGCATACCGTCATGAGGTGTAACGGGTGCCATGGCCTCGAGTTCTCGACGGGCGATCCTGGTGACGTTTTCTGGAGCTTGCGCTTGCCGAAGCGTGGCTAAACCTTCGCAGGAGGACGTGGCAGCCGTATTAGGAAGTCGGTCGAAGCGGTGAGTGATACGTTGACTTTTGGCCAGCTCAAAACGACGACATTCAGCGATGACCGACTCCACCGTTGAGCAGTTCTTACACAGTAGCAGATTGAATGCGTCATCGGCTATGCCTTTCAGTACGTGGCCCACTTTGTCCACTTCAGGCATGTCCTTGTCGACCTTGTGGCACAGAGACAACACGTCCTGAATATACGAGATGTACGGCTCCGTGGGCGTCTGAGCACGAATTGCGAGCTCCTGCTTGGCCGCTAGTTGTCGTGCGATTGGTCTCCCAAATAGATCGCGTAATTTCTGCTTACAGACGTCCCAACTCGTCAGATCTGCCTCATGCGTCTCGAACCAGAGTAGCGCAGTGCCCCGCAAATAGAAGATGAGATTCGCTAGCATTATGGTCGGGTCCCACTTGTTAGTGCGGCTGACGCGCTCATACATTGCCAGCCATGCATCGACGTCCACGCCGCTGGTGCCGTTGAATGTCCCGGGATCACGAGGGTGCAAGAGAATGACCGGTGACGGGTCTTGCTCACACTGGGTCGCTTGGTCGGTCATCGTGGTGGCAGCAACGCGCCGTCCGCTGCGAAGATCCAGTTCCCGGTGTTGTAGCGAGCGTACCCCGCACGTCCACTAAAGATGTTACGGGGAGAATATATATACAATATATACAGGGTAAGGCGCACAACGCTGCAGCAATCGTTCAGGGGAGCGCGTGCACACCAGAAAAACCACCCGTCGTCGTCGTCATTGTCCAAGCACCGACCACAGGATCGCCGCTCGTGACAATATATATATATATATATATATATATATATATATATATATATATATATATATATATATATATATATATATTATCGACGTCGTGAAATGCTCTAAAGATTGCCACTGCACGCGTGCCAAGCGTTTGTTCAAGTACTGCGACTATTGTGTCAAATGTCACTGACGGTGTGCCCACTCATTTGTCGTGGTTAACGCAGATAGTAAGAGCGCCACAAAATTTAGCCGATTGCTTGATCTTTCACCTTGCGTAATGCACGCTTGGTAGTACTGGCATAAGCACCGGCGACAATGGTCTGCGGTATGTCCCCCCGCTACCAGCACCTAAACTACAGTGAACAGTACCTTAACTGCTGCGCACTGCTCTCGAAACATATCTTTAGACATTCCCGGCTTTGAAGGATGTAGGATGATAACGTCGCTAAAGTGATTACAAAGATGACGACTGCCTTGGAAGTTAGCCTCTTTGTATTTTAATTGCGCGTATTGCTCGCAGACGTCTTCCTTATCATTTTTCAAGTTAGTTAATTCTAGGTTACCTCCAGCGGCAGTCTGTGAACGGTATGAATCCGAAAGCGCAAGATAACCCCGATTTGCTAAAACGTTTCCAGAATACAAGCATTTTTTACATCAGATTAAATCATCAGATTAAATCAGATTACATCGGACATCAGATTAAAAGATTTTGCTTCGCCTAGAAAAGCAGCTTTGATGCCGCTACACTCACTAATAAGTAGGGGTGTTTAAATATTAAAGTGTCCGAATGAAATAGAATACGAATATTCAAGAAAATCGGCCTTCCAACATCTAATCGAATACCGCACAGTTTTTCATTTCTAAACTGAGACATGCAGTTTGTGTGGTACCCATTTGGCAAATAAATAAATGAAAATAAATAAATAAATAAATAAATAAATAAATAAATAAATAAATAAATAGGGGTTGGTGATCGAATATTCGAAGTTTCGAATACGAATCGAATACTACACACCAACTGTTCGTATTCATTTTGGACAAAGACCTGTTTGGTATTTTCGAATATTTCAAGCTAACCAAACATTTCGCAACAACCATTTTTAAGTCTGGATACTGTTTCTCCGAGTGCTGAACAAAGTACAACAAATTGTCAGAAATTAGACAACGACAATAGGTTTTGAAGCAATGCTGAGACAAAATGGGTAACGCAAGCTTTGTTAACGGCTGGGTGGCGCAAGCCTATCATGACAACTAACGGTTCATACTTGCAGACTGTCATTTAGCGTTTCTGCAGGTCTACTCATGTAGCGATTTTATCTTTGATGCTTTCGTGGCGGCGGGCCCTTTTACATGCACGTTAGGGCACTAAAGTCATAAGGTCATTCAGCAGACCCCCCCCCCCCCCCTCCTTTCCGCTCCTGCTTTTTTATCTTTTTTTTGTGTGTGAATCATGTATTTCGTGTTTTTTTTTAAATCATACAGCAGCCATTCTTTCTTGGAAGTTTGCAACCGGCCGTAAATTTGTTGAGAGGCTATTTGTGCATTTTTATGCCGATAATTAGGGATCTTGTGTGTAAATACGATCCTTTTTTCCGTGATACTGCGCTGTCTTTTTCATACTACATAATCACTACAGGCACGGTAACGAACTACATCGAAATAAGTAAACTCCTGTTGTTAATATATGCGGCTGCGTTTGCTATTTGATATTACATTCGATATTCGGTACTTACTGCCTAGTATTCGATTCGTATTCGAAACCGTTGGTATACACACCTGCCTCTATAAAGAAAGGCTTATTAACATTATTTTATACATGCATATAAAGCCGTTCCCAACTAGACGCCTAGTCAACTGACGAGCTCGAAAATGATAAACGGCAGCTTTCATTTACGCTGCAACTTACGTAGTACGACAAAGATAGTAATGAAATATGAACACGGCATGTTTTCACGCACACCGCCGTGTTCGTAGAAGGAGGTAAGTGTGATACCACGGTACCGCACATTGTTTTACCGGAGTGGAACTAAGGTGAGACTGCGTAGATAATAAAGTTGATCGGCCGTAATCGACATAACAGACTGGTAGACTGTCCAAAAGCGAGATATGCTTGTTGATTGACGAGAGATTATCGAGCAGAAGTTACTATCTGCCAAGTTTGTTCGCTCAGAAACCGGTGTCCCTGCTCAACAAGAAGCCGCATAATTGTTCAGAGCGCTCTTCACTTGCGTTCGACCTTCTCCCTCGAAGCTCGAATCAAGTACTCGTATTCCTTCTATTCAATCGGAATAAATATTCGACAATCTCAAATAGTGAATTCTCGAATCGAATACAAATGGAATAGCAAATACTAGTCGATTTGTATTCGGAATTCCGGATATTCGCCTACCCGTACTAATAAGCTCTTCATTATGCCTTTAGAAGTAGCGACAAATAAAGGCGCATATCCCCCTCGGGATAAAATTGAGGGGAGGATTAGAACTTAGCCTAAATCCTTTGAGGAATTTCGCCAAGGCCAACTTGCTGACTAAATTACGTGCCGTGCATTACCAGAAGCAGCGATAAACAGGAAATAATTTTATTGGAAACCTACAATATTCAGACGGCTGCTTGCATGCAAGCGAAGTGTGCACGCGCCAAAACTCTCGTGATTTATCTGCGTATGCAGTTGATTTCTCGATGAACCGAGTTGCAGCTACTCTAACAGTGTTGCTGGAAGCGCTAACTGACCAGCAAAAAATCGCTATAAAAGTCCTTAAGACTTAAAAAAAGAAACATAAAAAAAAAGGTGAAGTTGTCATTAGACTGACTAAAAGATGCTAGATTTAGCGACATTCTCGCTAAGTTAAAAACACTGACGAAGAGAGGCCAATTTACCTCCGAGGCTCTAAGCACACGCTCTGCAACGTTCGGAGGATGCAAATGCGTGACGGTCCGCTCTGCCTTCTTCGCTCTTCCACGTCAATTAGGCAACGATATAGCGAGCCCGATTGGTCGTCGCTCCGCGGTAAAAAAACAAAACAAAACACGCATGAGCGCCGACCGCGAGACCGCTTTATCCCTAGCCTCCAAACATGACATCGCGAAGCGACGGCGACACTCCCCCCCTCCCTTTGGTTCGTTTCTCCGGGGACAATCTGCTCATGGCTCGTCTTGGCTATATTTACGCCGTGCGATTTGTCACCGACTTTTAGCGGCACGGTGGTCGCAGATGGAGGGAGGGCTCTTATGCTTCCTCTCTTGCCTGTCGAGTGCTGTGGACGCTCGGTTGTGGCGGGTGGTTTAGTGTAGGGGAACGGCGGCGGGTGGGCGTCTTCATTTCAAGCGTCATTTGGCGGGCAAATTGAAAAGCTGCCTGCCTCGCAGACGACACGCCGTCGCGGCCACTAGCCGCTATCGATGGCGGGATCCACTGCAGGACCGCGGCGCGCGTGTGTGTACGTCGTCTGCTGGCGACAACGTCGTCTGCTACGGTGCTAGATCATGTGACTGGGTGGCACGGGGGGAAACAGCTTCCTGAAATGGCGTACTGCGGCTCTCCGCGTGGCTCGCGGACAGACGAGAAGGAGCGCCGAATGAAGAGCAATGTCACCGCTGCGCCGCCGAGCCATTGCGGACACTCGCTCGGGGTTCTTCAGGATGCGCGGATATCGGCGAGCTGGTTAAATTGTGCTGGAATGAACCTCCCAAAAAAACACGGAAGCTGCTCATGCGCCGTAAGCGCAGTGAAATGTGCTAGAAGGACATAATTAGGCGGAACGCACGTTCACGTACGCGCGACGAAAAATAACGTCGAAACAGGAAACTGTGATAGCGGAAACTGGGTCTGTTTTACCTGCGGTCGTTAGGTGCAGGGGACTCGCAGTAGTGCGCGCTTTCTGCTTCCGAGATGCTATTCAGTACAAGTATGCTATTCAGGACGCAAGTGGTCAGCGAAAGTCCCCTCTGAAGCAATATTCGTACCGGAACAGGTGCAACGGACACGGATTTAACTTAGATACCCCAATTCAAGAATGGGGCGGAAATGCACTGGCCAAGCAGAACGCATTTGGCTAGGATTCTCTTCGTCGCTTTCAATAAATGAGCAAACGTGCAGCGTCTTCCTAAGCACGCTCTCCTACCAAAAATGCAGAATTCGCCTTCTTGCGAATTGTCGAAGTATAATATTCTGTCGTAACGCATTACTACGAAGCATAGAGGCCTGCTTAGCTACTCTGTTGCTGAGTTGGGATGCAACAGGGCCGCTAGCTTTGCAATCATGCTTGTCTGCTGCGGTGCGTTCAGTACCGATAATCTCTCAGCGAAGTGCCTTAACCTGTTTGGGAGGTTCTTTCGTTGCGCTGCCGCCTTTTTTAGGAAGATAAAGCTATTGGCCAGGACGACTGAAATTTGTTTTAGAGGGCAGAGATTACAAAAAAAAAAAGACACTGCAGTCGCCTACCGCTTTTATGGCATTCGCGTATTTCATGGCGCGCGCGGACAAATTAAAACAAAACTGGCGTGAATGGAACGATTCCTTGTGCGAAGAAATACTTTTGTGCCTATAATTCATCACGAGACCTGCGCGATCCTAGCAAAAACGACGGCATATCCATGAAGAAAAGTACTTGACGTTACCCAATCACAGCGGACCTTGTACACCATCATAACTGGTGCAACATTCATTTTAACGGTAAATAATTATGCAAGCAAACTGCATTTGAGAGCGGATATCGTGGGTCTGACAAAGTAATGAAAAATAAAGCCTTTAAACGCCCTTTGCCCTGATTAAATAATGAAAAACAAAAATATTAAACGGCATATGATAACATATTTACTAACATCCGTACCACACCTTAAACGTTAATGCTATGAAGAGTCAATTATCTTAAGATTGTCAGTGACGATATTTATGGAGTTGCTGTTAAACCTGCTTTCTACAAATGAAGTGAAACGTCGCGTTGACAACAGCTGCAGTGAATGTAAGAAGTTTTGCCGCTGACCACAAGGCGGCGGGTTCAATTCCCTAAAGCGGCAGCCCCTCCTGCCTTCATATATATGTGGAGCAATGCAAGAATTATTGTGCCCTGATATTTCGGTGCAAGAATAGCATCATAATCATCAAAGTTAGTCCAGAGTCTTCCATTACGGCGTCTCTTATAGCGCGCGGGAAATCAGTGATTACAGACCGACCGGCGTTTTTGTTTTAATAGCGCTTAAACAATATTGTGCACTTACCGCTGCTTTATTGAAGCTAGAATATCGCTTAAGAACTGCATTATTTCCCCCTCCTCATTGTAACAAAATTACTTTGCAGGACTGGATGGCTCACCAAATTGAGCAGCGAGTATTGTTCGCGTATCTCTCCACCGGAAAAGCCATCTGGTAAGGAGATGTTAAGTGTTATCGTTACCCAGTCGACGACTGAAGGTTTGCACGAACTTCGCAAATAGCGATGCAGTCTCTGATAAAAAAATTTAGCCACCTCAAGTTAGGCGACGCGTTCAACAATGTTTGTTTAGAGTTGTTGGAATTAAAACGCGAACAAGTAGCAATGATGCCTATTGGCCATGTCAGGATGAATGCATCAATTCTGGCCAGTTCACCGAAGCTAGTACCGATTGGCTTTGTCAGTCTTCGAGAAAAAGCGGTAATGGTCAATCTTGTAAAGCTGACTTTACTGCACGCTTTCGAGCAATGGAAGAAGCACGCTTTACAGGGGGAGGATTGCTGGATATTCTACGTCGAAGTCGCTTCCGTCACTTTTGCCGAACAGCACATTTTTCATTAGGGTGGGATAGTTAGTGCTAAGCGAGGCAAAGGCTAATACATACGTCGCTTTCGAATCCCGCCCTTTTAAGATCTTTTTTGCTTTTGTCAATGCACGCAGCAAGCTGCTTTTAGTAAACAGTCACTCAACGCCAGTTCAAAAGATAGCGTTGTGCGTGCAACCATGAATAGTGCGTCATTTCCTTCGCTTCGTGCAGTCTTTGCCTTACCAGGCGCTCTCACGTGTGTTGAACTGAAGCAACCGTTCAATCCGCGCGCTCACCAGGAGCGTCAGTGGTTGTGGTTCGTCGTGTGCGCGATAGATGGCGCCACGGCATTTGTCATTATCCGAATTTCTGTTGCAGTTAACAAACTTGTTGTCGAGAGCGATGACCATCGTGCGTGGCGTTATGACGGCTTATCGTTGGGGTCTATTAGCGTTCTGCGCGGGATCGGGAGTGCTGAGTTGGGGGCAGGGACAATGAATCTGTCACCTTATGGGGTCGTTCCTGAGATAACACAACTGTGACGTGCACATGTGCCAGCTAGCATTCTGGGGCCCAATTCACAATGCTATTAATGCGAAGCAGTCTTTGCGAACTTCAGGTGTTTTGAATCTATCTATCTATCTATCTATCTATCTATCTATCTATCTATCTATCTATCTATCTATCTATCTATCTATCTATCTATCTATCTATCTATCTATCTATCTATCTATCTATCTATCTATCTATCTATCTATCCTACGTCGTGATGCCGTCATGGTAGTTTAAACTGGATATATATCAGAATAGGCATGGGGCTGCATGGCATGTCGCCCCATGCCATGCCATTTATCTATGTCATGTCATGCCATGTATGTCATAAAATGATTGGCATCAATGCCACGGTGTGTACGTCAATCTAGGACACGATGTCCACGATCGAATGAAATGACGTGCATGAGAAGAATGAGATAAATTCATGAAATGCATGCATGTATGCATGTCATGACATTACCATGACAAGCACTTATGCCGACCCAGTGAACCACGTTGTCCACTAACTTGAGCCGACGCCTACACGCTCGTGTTCGTGATGCTGCGTTGCATCGTCATTCCAGCTTCGTAATCCGACTCCCGCCTCTGAATCTCACGTGCCATCTGCGCTCAAGTCGGGTTGCACGCGTCAGAGGACCCCGGCACCTCGGCAGCCGAACACCGGGTGGTGGTTGCATCCGTTGAAACAGGGATTGAAAAGCAAGTTCCCACGGGCGTTGATTTCCGAGCGATGGACAGCAACACACCACCCCCCTCGCTCCTCCCAAAACACGTACCGGACTTTCAGGGCCCCTTTTGTCTTTACCAGTCCGTTCAATTAAACATCGAGGCGTGCTCTTTCCTGATGCGCATAGTGTCCGAGTACGACGACGCCACACCAAATCCTCAATGTATTGCAGCGTCATCGCGGCTCGGCCAAGGGGAGCAGCTGCACCACGCCCCTCGTCCGAGTTCAAGTTGTGCTGCAGTATCGCCGTCAAGTCACCCGGGTCTTGGGAACAGTTCTACCCGCAGTGGTAGAACCTGAGCCCGAGGACGTGGGATCGAATCCCGGTCGCGGTGGCCGCATGTCGGTGGGGGCGTAATGCAACAACGCCCGTGCGTTGGGTGCTAGTTAAATAACCTCACGTGGTTAAAATTAATCCGCAGCACCCCAACACGGCGTTCCACACAATCACATCCTGCTTTTGGCGCGTAAAACCCCAGAATTGATAATTATTAGGAACAGTTCTTGCGTATGAAACTTGCGAATACAAGACCGGTGCCGTCGCTTCGTTCGTTCAGTTGTGTTCGCCGAGGCTTCGATGTGAATGCTTCATCACCTATATATATTGTCACGTTGTGGTGACGGTGAGGAACCAGACAGTGCGAGTCGCAAAACCTCTTTCGCGGGCGAACTTCTGCCCAGAACAATGCGTGACATTCAAGCGCAATCGATGGTACCTCGCGTTCATTGGAGAATGTACACCACTGTTGGTTTCGAGCATACAGTCTGATTAAACATGGCTCTTTCGCTGTGGAAACGGCGACAACATTCGGGGAAATTCCGATACACGTTGGCGCATCTCGCGTCGAGTGATAACTTTGCCACAGTGGCTAGCGAGTGAAAAACCGATCACTTGAAAAAAACAAAGTACTCGTAGCAATATGAACACTCTCGCGCGCAATTTAACAGATTCGTGTCCAGCTGGTATGTATGATAAAAGAAAGGAAGAAAGAAAGAGAGAAAGAAAGCGTTATCATCTATCTAACCATAAAGAAAACATCATGCAGACTTGACCTTTACGATTTTTAAATATTATGAACGGCGCGACCTGTGTACATACGAGAATAACCAAAAGTGCCATATGTCACCTGGTCGCAATGAGAAAGATGCATTAACGGAAAGGGAGAAGACTGCTGCGTCACAGGTACTCGCTATGTAAAAGCCAGAGAACGCGTACTGGCCACCAGAGTAATGTTTCTAAGTCTATATATTTATTATTGACATAATTTTGTTTTCTAAAAGCAAAACTACTATGATAACTTTCTTTTATGCCTCCCCCCCCCCCCCCGGGGGGGGGGGGGAAGGCATACGGAAAATTATTTATAAGATAAATGTAAACATTTTACAAAAAACGGATGTAGTCAAGATATGATTAGGCCCTAGAGCACATGATAGTGAGAAATATATGTAGAAAGACCATGCGACGCACGACAGCACAGCTAGCCAAGCACATTTGGGTGCAATGGGATATTGACATCCACCATAAGTTGTTTTATACGGCCATGAAAAAAGAGAAATTTTTTTTCCGTCTTCAGGTGGTAAGGCTTGCAAGTCGCATATAATTATGCAGGTTGCACAAGAGCCCGTTTATATACTCGCCTTCATAGCGTAGCACGCTTATTGTGCTGCCGCTAAAATCACAAGAACTGCACGTTTTTTTTGGTATTCTTGTACCTTCCTTTTTCTAGGGCCTTTCTTCCTCTTCGTCCCATTCCCTGCTGAGTAGAATGTAGGCAAATGTACGCTGGCTGATCACTTTGGTTTTGAATAAAGAGTTTTCGCTCTCTCCTGCCAATTACATAGGTCAGGCTGCACGGTAGTAAAATGTGAACTATACACGCCCTTGGCACAAGCAAAAAGCTGTCTTTTCGGCGGTTCGCCCTGTACCGCGCATCTGCCATACACGAACCTAAGAGGTGTACCGCTACAAAGTGAGAAGGTTGGCGTCCACACATATCTTACTCGCCGCGGTGACTGAGTGGCACTTAGTCGCGGGATCAAATCCTGGCCGCGGCGGCCGCATTTCAATGGAGGCGACGTGCAAAAATGCCCGTGTCCCGTTCATTGGGGCACGTTAAAGATCCCCTGGTGGTAAAAGTTATTCAGGAGTCCCCCCACTAGCTACGGCGTGTTTCGTGAATTCAATTCGATCAATCTTGCGCAGCTCGTTCGACAAATCTTGCGCAGCTCGTTCAAATAATGTGCTAGTGTACTCGGAACACTTTGTATATACATGATAGGCGCTTTATGTAGGAGTGTGAATCAGGAAGAAAAGTTTGACTAATTAGTTAAGTATGTTTTGGAATTTAACGGGCCCGAACCATGGTTTCATTGTGGGGCACCCTGAAGTGAGAGACTCCGGATTGATTTTGACCACCTGGGGTTCTTTAAGGTGCACCCAATGCACGGTATACGAGGGCGTTTCCGCATTTCAACCCCATCGAAATGCGGCCGCCGCGACCGGGGTTCGATCCCGCGACCTCGGGCTTAGCAGCTCAACGCCATAGCCATTACGCCCCCCACGGCGGGTAAGAAAAATTCCAAACAAAAAAATGTGGTTGCGGCGAATGCTCTTATGAATTTAAAAGCTTTGATGTCTAAAACGATTAGTACTGATTGCAGTAAGGGACATTTGATTGCTTAAGGACATTTTGTCTGATAGGCAAATACTTTGAGCAAATATTTTGTTGTCGTCATTAAGTTATGTAATTTGCGCTCGAGTCTGGGTTCGAAATTGCCAAATATTTTTGCCATACCAAAGGTGCTATGATTATTGGGCCCTTTTCTTTATTGCTACAGGATATACGCACACCTTGCAACCACCGCCAAACCTGGCTTGCAAGATCTGTAAGCGATAAGCCGATGCAATTCTATAGTTGTCGTCGCTCACCACACGCTTCGGGCGTCGCTTTGTCTCGTCCCTGGGCCAGACGATCATGGCGACGGTGAAGCCGACCACGCTGCGAAGGATCCTTGTTCTTGTCGTTGTCGCATCGGCAAACACGTTTTGTTTTTGTTGTTGTTGATGAGCCCTTGTTGTTGTTGCCTAGCAAAAGTGTGGCTCATAGCCACTATGCGGTAAAGGCCAAGAAGTGAGTGAGTGAAATAACTTTATTGAGGTCCAGAGAAGACGAAGTTGTTGAAATATTCCTAGCTCTTGCATGGTACGTACCCGTTAGGGATATTAGCCGCATAGCGAGTAATTCAAAAGAGGGCAACGAACAGGTGCCTTATTCTCCCAGAGAAGAAAGATATATTTAAAATCAAATCGCAGAGAAATGATAAGCACCAGCTTGGAACCCCGTGTATCGTCTTTGACCAGAGGCGCAGCATCTGAAGCGACAGTGTCTGCGCTTTCGACCAGAGAGAGAAAAAAAAAAAAATTCGTGGGGCCGCAACGTTCCTATGGGGACGGATTACAAGCGAAGTTGTTTAGGCTGCATACATGGGCTGAATAACAGTCGATTTAATCAAATATGGAGGAGATATGCTTGAAATGCTTGCGGCCCTTTATACGCAATGCCTGGCGACTTCAAATGTACCAGAGAGCTGGAAGAACGCCAACATTATACTAATCCACAAGAAGGGAGACGTCAGCGGATTGAAGAATTATAGACCCAATAGCTTATTGCTTTCAGTATTGTTTAAAATATTGACCAAGATAATTGTCAATAGAATCAGGACAACACTTGACTTCACTCAACCAAGCGAACAGGCTGGCTTCAGGAAGGGATATTCTACAATTGATCATATCCATGTCATCAATCAAGTAATCGAGAAATCTGCGAAGTACAATCAAGTTCTATATATGGCTTTCATAGATTATGAAGAAACATTTGATTCAGTAGAGATACCAGCAGTCATACAGGCATTGCCTAATCAAGGAGTACAGGAAGCATGCGTGAATATCTTGGCAAATATATATGAGGATTACACAGCACCCTTGGTTCTCCACAAGAAAAGTAGAAATTTACCTATCAAGAAAGGGGTCAGGCAAGGCGACACAATCTCTCCAATGCTATTCACTGCATGCTTAGAAGAAGTATTCAAGACTGGGAAGGCGTAGGAGTGAGGATCAACGGCGAATATCTCAGCAACCTTCGGTTTGCAGATGACATTGTCCTATTAAGCAACAATGGGGACGAATTACAACGAATGATTGAGGACCTTAAATGAGAAAGTGTAAGAGTGGGGTTGAAGGTTAATATGCAGAAGACAAAGATAATGTTCAATAGCCTGGCAAGGGAACAAGAATTCAGGATTGCTAGTCACCCTCTAGAGTCTCTAAAGGAGTACGTTGATCAAGGTCAATTACTAGCAGGCGACCCTGATCATGAGAAGGAAATTTACAGAATAAAATTGGGTTGGAGTGCATACGTCAGCCATTGCCAAATCCTGACTGGGAGCTTACCACTGTCGTTGAAAAGAAACGTGTACAATCATTGCATTCTATCGGTTCTAACATATGGGGCAGAAACTTGGAGGTTAACAAAGAAGCTAGAGAACAGTTAAGGACCGCACAAAGAGCGATGGAACGAAAAATGTTAGGCCTAACGCTAAGAAACATTGGATTGGAGCATACTTTACTTGTGCCTGCAGTTGGGCGCTCGCGCGCCCCGACGAGGGCCTACGTCGTCTACGAGGTTGTCGTTACTCGGCGTGGGTCTCTGCTCGCCATTGCCGGCTCGCAAGATCCCTGCCTTTCGAGCGCCCCGAGGACCTGCTGGATGGCCCAGAGCTGTTGGTCTGGGCCGTCAAACGGGGATAGCCGATATTCTAATTGACATTAAGAGAAAAAATTGGCCGCATATCTGCTTGCTTCGCTGCAAATCACGTCGAAAGACGATAGTCTTCTACTGCCCCTGATACGTAACACACTATCTTCTCCTCCCTTCCACTCCTCACGCTCTTCCCCTCCCCTCTCACTCCTCCCGTGATGGATGCAATGGAGGTTTTGCTGAAGACAATTCAAATTTCCAGCGTTCACCCTGCACTCGCGCCATCTCTTGGGACCTTTATTACTGTTGGCTTAAAGCCGTCTACAGAGCCGCGGCTTCAGTCGGCTTGTTTTTAACGCGTAGCGTCTCTTCGACACCATTTCTAATGCGTTGATTTTTATTGACTAACGTAAAAACCAGTCCAATGTGTATTCCTAATTAAATGAACGCTGCGGAACATGCTTATGTACATAAACATATATTTTGCGTCAAATAGGCCTGAGGTTTCCTTTGCGCTGTATAGCGTTAACATGTATGTGGATGTTAATCCGTAGTGAGGGACTCCGGATTAATTTCGACTACCTGGGGTTCTTTGACGTGCACCCAATGTACGGACGTTTTTGCATTTCGCCTCCACCAAAATGCGGCCGCCGCGGCCGCGATTTCATCCCGCGACCTCGTACTTAGCAGCGCCACACAATAACCGCTAAGCCACCGCGCCGGGTAGAAATATTTATAGATAGATAGATACATAGACCCAATGTGTTCTTAGAACAGCGTCTGAGAAGCATCAGCGGAACGCTAAGCCTTGATATCGCTTTTAGGGCTTTGCCTGTCGGCCGAACTGTCCAATTTTTAAAAATCCTTTAGTAGGACACCTGGTACGAGGAAAAAAAATATGCATTCTTGTGAAATGTTTGCTACTTGCAAAGTAGCCTTTATATCATACATATAGCCGAAAACGAAGAAAAGAGAGAGAAACAGAAAGAGCGAGCCACTTATACCCTCATCCTGCACGAAAGGGAAGCAGAGCGCCCATCTTGTCATCTGAAGGATCAGGATTTTATGTATGCACGATCAAAGGCCGGGGGAGCGTAAAACGAAGAAACAATGAAACAATTTAAAGGGTCCTCAAATGTTTGTAGTTTTTAATGAATGAGCAGCGCACGAGGCGCATAAAAAAAGTAAATGTAGACATGATTTACATTGGCTTTATAAGTGCGGAAAGAAAGACCACAACACCGCACTACGACAACGCGCACTGGCTGATTGTGTGGCTTGAAAGCGAGCTAGAACGAAGAAAAAAAAAAGAAATGGCTCCCGATGTGAAAATTAGGAAGATCGAGGAATGAAGAGGACCCTGTACATATGCGGAAGCCTGCACGTTATTTTACAAAGAAAGTAAGAAAGTTGCACGTGCCGAGGTGAATATGTTCGTGTCAGTGCCCGTGCCAATGGCAGCAGTCGAGGGCTGGTGAAGAGGTAAGGGGGCCGTGGGGCGAGGTTACTGCAAGTGCGTTGTTGCTCGCTGGTGGTGAATGTAACAGTAAGGGGGGAGGGACGAGGCGGAGGCAACTGGTACGTGTAGCCACTCGGGCTTGAAGCGGAATGTGGAAAGCAGCGCCACCCGACGGCGCGGTGGGTGCCATCAGCCGCACCGTGGCGGTGACAGCATCGGGGCGGTCCTGAGCGTGCAAGCAGTAGTACAGCGCCTCGCGTTTTCCCCTGTTCTGTCACTCGACATTACACGTAAGAGGACGACAGGGAGAAGAAGAGAGCGCGGCGGACGCAGGAGTTGAAGCGCATTGCGTTGAAGAGGAGATCGAGAGCTGCGCAAATTCATACAAAAAGCGAAAGTCGATTTAAACAGACTGCGAGAGATAGGAATAAAAAAAATAATAATGCACGGGAAGGCCGCGCTTAGTGTCAGCACGCATGCAACGAGAGGATTGGCTATAGGGCGCGGGGCTGTGTGCTTCTGGGTTCTTTTTTTTTTTTACTCTCTCTCTTTATTTTGCTATTTCTTTTTCTCTGGTACATATTTTCTTTTTGTAACCATGCGAAAGGGAGAAGGCAGGGGCAAGCGGAGTTTCGTCTGTTCCTGGCGCGCCGCACGCCTCCGAGAGCAGACGACACGTAATGACGTTATTTATATGCAGTCAGTCTTCCCGAGGCCCGCGGGAGAGGCAAGAGCTGAGTGTGAGGCAGGGCGGCGTGGCTTCTTCGCAGAAGCCGGTCGCCGCCTCTCTTCGACCGTGTAGACCCGCGTCGCTGTGGGTCCCGGCCGAGGGCTGAAGCGCGGGGAGGGGGGGGGGGGGGGGGGTCGGCAAAGCGCTAAGGAAGTGGCAGCGCCGGTGGCAAAGTCCGCCTATATAGCGAAGCCGCCCGGCCTTTGGGTCTTTCCGCCGCGGTGTTTTGATGCGCGCCGAACCGCAGCCGCAGCTTTGCAGCCTGCACCGCGTCGCTCGCGTTCAGCTTTGCGTCGTCTCGTCCTTCTCGGCTCGTCGTCTGTCTGTGTATTCGTGGTGCGCCGAAGACGACACCGGCATCGAGGGATGTCGGAGAGGGACGGATACGTATACGCACAGGAACGTCCTAGTGTTTCACAGCTGTTGCTGCTGTTTACGCGGAAAGAGGAAGAGTGGCGGGCAAGGAACTTTTGTGAGCGAAGCAAGAAGGGTGGGAGGCAAGTGCGCGGTCCAGTGGGCAGTGTCCCCGCGCGATACCGGGAGCGTCCTTTGGGTGTGCTCTCTTTGCTATATAGTGCGGCAAGTGATCAAGCAGTGGTGGTGATCGAAGTGAGCTCCCGCAACGTGTTGGAGCGTTGCAGAGAAACGATTCTGAGCCCTCAGTGCTTGTCTGCGGCGGTGTTTGGCGAGACACTGCGGTGCTGTCGCATGACACGAGATCTTTCCTTCAGGTTCGTTCTTATACTTCCGGAGCTAACACAGACTTCTGAGAGGGAACGGTGTTATAGTAACAATAACCGCTTGCTGCGCGCCTGATAACGGCACAGACAGACAGACAGACAGACAGTACAGACAGACAGACAGACAGGACAGACAGACAGACAGACAGACAGACAGAACAGACAGACAGACAGACAGACAGACAGACAGACAGACAGACAGACAGACAGACAGACAGACAGACAGACAGACAGACAGACAGACAGACAGACAGACAGACAGACAGACAGACAGACAGACAGACAGACAGACAGACAGACAGACAGACAGACAGACAGACAGACAGACAGACAGACAGACAGACAGACAGACAGACAGACAGACAGACAGACAGACAGACAGACAGACAGACAGACAGACAGACAGACAGACAGACAGACAGACAGACAGACAGACAGACAGACAGACAGACAGACAGACAGACAGACAGACAGACAGACAGACAGACAGACAGACAGACAGACAGACAGACAGACAGACAGACAGACAGACAGACAGACAGACAGACAGACAGACGCAGACAGACAGACGACGACAGACAGACAGACAGACAGACAGACAGACAGACAGCAGAACAGACAGACAGACAGACAGACAGACAGACAGACAGACAGACAGACAGACAGACAGACAAGCAGACAGACAGACAAGACAGCCCGCCGGACGGACGGACGGACGGACAGACAGACAGACAAACAGACGGACGGACACCGACAGACAGACAGACAGACAGACAGACAGACAGACAGACAGACAGACAGACGTGTCATGTAATGCAATCATGCCATGTCATCCATCCTGTAAAAAAATGCTGGCTCTCCAATAATCGAAAGTAGATGTAAGCATGAAATGACTACCATATGGCGTATTCTGCTGCCTGTGGTGCCGCCGCCTTCAACCGCTTTTCTTCTTCCAACAGTGCAGCGCGCTCAGCGTCTGTCGCTACTTTTATTGCGATAGCAATTATATGGACACCCCAAAGCGGATTTCTGCCGTCGTCGTCGTCGTCGCCGTTGCCGTCGCCGTGAGGTTCCGTATGACGTCAACGGCAATGAAATCGTTGCCGCACTCCGGACACTGTATGTGCGAGTGAAAGGGAGCGAGGGACGAGCGCTCTCACGGGCAGCGAACGCACGTCGGAGAGCAAACGCGCGTTCCGCGCCGTGCTCCCTGAAGGGCTGCAGAATTAAGCGTCTCTTTCCTCCTTTACAATCACCATATATAGAGAGCAAACGCGACTTCTTCTATCGCGCGAATGGCCGTGGGGGCACGGGAGGGAGGGAGGGGACGCGACGTTTAGCTGCGGCACCAAATGCGTATTTATATAAAAACGTTGCGAGGCGAGAAGGTGGGTAAGATTTCCGACGCTGCTCGACGAGCGTCCTATTCTGATCTCGTCGAAAACCTCCGAGCCGTCCCCAAAGGCACCGGCAACAGTCACCAACGCCGCGCGCGTTCGGTGCGAACGCGGGCAGAACACCGACGGCGTCGACAACAGTTCTGCGCGTTGCTGGTGCTGCTTTATGTCCAAGCTTATACAGCTGACAAAAACCACTATCCTTACTCCGTATATCCATAGAGAAAGGAATTCAACAAGAGGGGACACTCCCATAGGGCCCAGCGGCCGAATTGACTGCAGCGTGCCAAGCGGTCGGTGTCGATCACTTACATCACTTCCGGTTTCGGTTTTGGGCGCGCGTATTTTGAACGCAAGCTAGCACGCCGGCTGCGACCCCCCCCCCCCCCCTCTCCTTTTATTTATTTATTTTTTTGCTCTGCGTGCAGAATCGGTGTATTATTTAGTAAAAATGATTGCGAACGATCTCGTAAAGTCCCATCGAATCTGTGCCACGTGCAATTTCACAAAGTAGACGCAAGACCTTTTGTGCAATGAGGAAATATTTATTTTGCTTTATATAAAAGCTCGTTCCGCGCTTTTTGTGCGTTCATCCAACGTTGTGACACCAGCAGGTAAGGCAGTAGTTCCTGTACGAAGCTCCACTGGACGGCACCAGCTGAAAAAAAAATTACAAGCATGTTACATTTGCAAGCACGTAACAGCATGTTACAAGCATGAGTCATTTTGGTATTTAGACATAGGAATACTGCGAGGCGAAACGTGCGAAAGCGGTGAATGGGCGGCATTACAAACAAAAGCAATTCGCTTTTACATACATGGCGTAGAAAATACCCGACTCATCCCAAACATATATAAAAACATCTGATTTCCAAGCGTTCCCCCCTTTCCGGGCATCATTTCCTGCACTTTGGCACCACAAATACACGGGCGACTTCGCGTTTTCAAAACTTGGCCTCAGGTTATGCGACGGTACGTGACATACACAGAGACGGACGCAACAGGCACTCAAGACAAATGCGGGGGTGCAAAGCCTGTTTTCAGTCCTTTAGAAGACGGAATTTTCGAATTACAAGTGTTCCTCGGCGTTATCTTTCGCGCGTTCTGCCGGCGCCAGCAGCACACTCCCATGTTATCACTCTTGGCAATCGCCCATCGCGTTTTCAACAGGCGTGAGTACCGAAATAAGGTATATGTTGTTGCGGGGCCACAAAAAACGTCACAAACTTGACCCTCTATAAGATTCATTACACGCCAAACTAATTTTATCACCCCGGCCGAGCTGCTTATCGCTAACTGCGTCACAGCGCGCTGTGTGGCCAGCGTGCCTCAAAAGTACCCCAGAAAGTAACGAAATTACTCTTCAGTAATGTCTGGCGTCAGAGAAAGCGGCACAAACTTCTCCTAGTAAGATGCACTATACTGCGCACTACGACAGATTTGGTTCTCGCTAACTGCGTCACAGCACGCTGCGCGGCCAGTGTGCCTCAACAGAATCGAAATAAGTTACAATAATCCCCTAGGAAGCTTCGGAAACATGTCCCAGCACGATTCATTAACTCAAATTAACTGCGCCAGGACGGCCGAGCTGTTTTTCGCTAACTGCGTCTTAAGTCTCGGTCCCGTGCCGTAAGCCTAAATGCGTCGTAGACTGTGAAAGCAAATTTCTCACCTTGCCGTAATCCAATAGTGCAGTGGTGTCTTGTCCCAGTGCAAAAGGAACGTAAGCATACGCCGGGAGCCCACGAAACCAGGCTACTTTACAAAAAAGGGGACAGACGGGTCGCCGCGGGCGAGCGCTCAAACGCGCGCGCGGCCGTACTCGCTGGCTTCGGGGGACTGTCTGGCGGATGACGCATGTATCTGGCGCGTCATTGACCTGTGGCTAGGTAAGGCTAGGAAAATAAGTCGCAAAGCTTAAGTTCATTTATACGCAAAACGTTTTAGTTTTCGCGGCCAAGAATTAAAAAAATAAATCAATGCCTGTTAACTTAAGTTTACTTTCTTTTTTTTCGATGCTCGCGGCAGCTAACGTTCGGTGTCAAAAGTATAGCGTGACGTATGGTGACGTGTTTCCTGTTGCCAGTTTTTGCCGAGTGTCCCCTCTTGTTTAATTTCTTTCTCTATGGTATATCTCTCTACTAATTTGCTATCGCAATTGATGCTTCGCCTTTCGGGCGAAACTGCGACATTTCTTTCTTCTTGTCGCGGACCGCGCACGACTCGCAGACCGCTGGCGTTCAAAAGAGCACAGGCAACCTCTCTATCTGCCTTTTGAACGTCGCTATTGGAAATGACAAATAAAAGTTCAGCGTACTAGAACTTAAGGCTTGAGAGATATTGTGAACAAACAATAGGAAGAAATCGGAAGCAATATTTTTTTGTAACTTGTTTGGGAAGTATCGATCGTATGTAACGCGGTCTTGTACAAAGGGGTTGGGGGCCAGAGACCGCATTTTCTTAACTTCTTGACTGGTTGTCTGGATGATCTCGTTTTGTTCTCGCAACGATGCGCGGAATGTTCTCGTTTGAGTGCCCGAATAACGGCTCTGGCTTTTGGCTGAAGGTCACTAGAAGGTCGCCGACAACGGGAGCTAAAAGCATTTCATGCTTAAAAAGTTGGAGGACGCTTAAGCTTCGCCTTTACGAGTGGAAAGCGATAACGTTCAAAGATCCCTCTGACTGCTTCATAGCACATCTTTCTCTCTTCTTACGCTTCCCGGCAGCTGCATGTAACCGTAATGTTTACAGGTAAGCGCTTGAGGCGAACGCTATGCACGAAGGCAAGCTTTATGGCAGAAACGCAGCCTCTTGCGTGGGCCCATCTTGTGTTATTGTTTCGCGCTTTTAATATTTCAGTTTGAGAAGATTTAACACAAAAGGCATGCGCTGTCGGTGATTTACTTCATGACATTTGTTTGTGGGCTGTCATGCATCGCAGCCGATGCATCGATTACTGCAGCAAATTAGTAGACAGCTATACGAAGTAAAGATAGTAGTTTTATCGACCGTATAGACTTGTAAGCATTCGCTTACTAATTAAATTAACCAACATGGTGTCGCGCGCACACAAGCAAACACATCTCACTCGATGATCGCGCACACTCACTGTCAAAACGCTGGAGTGAGGAAGCGCGGCACCAGCAGCGAGCGAATTGGCCTTCGTGCTGTCTCTCACTTCAACGCTAAATATGCGCCGAGAACAGAGCGTACATGAAGCTATGAGCCCTTGGCCCACCTAGTCTGTGTCCCCATCGCAGATCGCTTTCAAGATAGGGCCTGTTAGGCCGCGCGCGGCCGCCCCATACGTAGTCGTCTCCGCAGTAGAATCCCCCAACTCCCTCCGCTTCCCCCGGTGCCTTGCGCACGACGAAAGACAGCGCGCTTCCTCCCCGCTTTCCCCCTTGCGCGCGCAAGATTGAGCCACCATCGTGGGCTCACTCTCGCACGCTTCCACTCGCACATACAGCATACGGCGCGCGGCGACGATGTTATCGCCCTTGGACTATACGGAACATCACGGTGACGCCGACGGCGACGGCAGTAATATGTCTGGAGTGTACAAATAAGAATATCACTACGGCATCATGACCACGAGAGCACACCTAGTGGCCCAAATGTTATGCCATGTCATGCATGTCATCCTGCACACATGTCATGTCATTCATGTCATGACATTCGTGTCAAGCGTAATGTGTTATGACATTGGTGTCATCCCATGCATTTCCCGATATATATCCAGTTTAGGAGACGACTACGACGGCATCACGATCACGAGCACATATCTACGGGCCAAATATCTTGTCATGCCTTGTCATGGATATCCTGATATATATATATATATATATATATATATATATATATATATATATATATAAACGACTATGAAGGCATCGCGACCACGAGCACATACATAGAGGACCATGCTAGTACACAACTAGAGTCACTGGATCGGCGTAAAAGCCTAAATAGGTAGACTCAAAGTGCCTAAATTAGGCACGGAATGCTTCGCGTTAAAACTCAAGGGCGAGCAGTAAAAGTGCGACTAAACAGAAACCCGCCAATTCCCGACATATTTTTCGAGGAGCTTCAAACAATTTTATACATCAATTTTGTCGTGAAAATTGCACAAATATACATATCTGTGCTTCAGGCATAGTACGCGTTGATCAACGGACGGTCCCAAATATCGATGTTTGTCTGGGCGCAAGGCGCGTGTGCTGTATTCGAATGTTCTCAAATATTGTCGCGTATCCTGTGGCGAGAATGTTTTTGGCGAATGCTTGGTGCAATCTCAAGTGTAAGAACACGAGCGATTATTCCGGAATGCACTGTCCTACTTGTATGAAGAGCTGACGTCCTTGCCCCATCGATCAGATTTCGACAAACGAAGGCTGTGCTCGCTGTTATCGTTGCGATTTGAGTATGTTCTTTCTTTCTAGGCACAAGTTCGCCCAAGAGCTAAATTGGTAGCACGCTCTTGGAAGCGCGATTCTTCAACTTCGCTACAATTACATTATCCAGCGGGAGTGCAGGAAACGAATTAAAGGTGGTAGAAAGGGGGAAACGCGGAGCTTCAGCAGGATATATTTTTTTCTTTGTGCTCTGGCATATTTAACGGCTTTTTCAATATACTTTCCGTTGAAAGACAGCGCCCGTGTCTTCCCTACTTTTTATTGCGATAGCAATTATATGGACACTTCGACCGGATTTCTGCCGTCGGCGTCGCCGTCGCCGTGAGGTTCCCTATAGATAAAATCTTCGCCGCGTGCCGTATGCCCGGGTGGAAGCGTGCGGGGACGCACGCTATCACGGAGAGCGAACGCACTCAATCTCCCACGCGCAAGCAAGGAAGCGGGAAGCCAGCGCCGGAGGGAGCGGGGGGGGGGGGGGGGGGGGGGGCGCACTTCCACTCTGCCAACAACCGCGCTCGTCGCTCGCTCGCACCGTCTCTTATCTCCACACGGCTCTGACCTTTATGCGCCGTGCATTCGCCGCTTGCGGCGTACGCGCTTGCTGCCAGAGTTTTGACGGTCGTTGTCTGCAGTCATTCAGTGTGATCTATTCATGTTTGTTTGTGCGCGCTCACACCACGCTTGTTCATTCAGTTAGTAATAGTCGGGCCACATTTTCCAACGCACGCTACACATGCAATGCTGCCCGGATCGGCAGTGCAGCACTACAGGTGTGTCCCTTCGCACGCGCTGCCCACGGGAAGCGCTTCTCATCAACACCACCGTTTCACACTCGCCTTCTCGTGGTCATCGAGTCTCTCTTCATGTCGGTATACTTACGCCGCAGCACGCCTGCTTACTTAATCAACTCATGTTTGCTACAATTCATATTGCTACCAAAGCCGCTCACCTTACTTCGTATGACATTGCTGTGTTGCTATCGCATTCATTGCTTCGCCCTTAGGGCGAAACTGTGACAATTTTTTTCTAGTCTGCGTCTTCTTGAGGTGTAAATCACGAATCTGTTCCAGGTCACCCTGTACTAAATCCTTATTCAACGATTACAACACCGTAGTGGGGAATGAGAAAATTTATTGCTGTGATAGGTAAAGACAGCAAAAATAAAACACTGCGTCCTATAGCTGCACACAAAAGACAAGTCGATATAAAAACTAAGAAGGAGCATCTCAAAACGTTAAAGACATGTCCACAATTTATACTGTTATAAAACACTGCATCCTATAGCTGCACATAAAAGACAAGTGGATATAAAAACTAAAAAGGTGCATCTCAAAAAGTTAGAGACATGTCAACCATTTATACTGTTCACAGCAGCGAGCTAGGGCTTAGCACTGAAGAGTATTGTAAATCCGTCATCCTCAATGTAGTCGCGTTCAAAGATGGCCCTGTCCACCTTACTAATAGTCAACCAACCCGAAACTAGAAGGTCGTCTTGGGTCGAGGGCGAAACAGTAACATCATTGTCGAAAAGGTCCTTCGGAGTGAACAGGCTCGTCACGTGAGCACCGTTCCCGGATTTGTCGAGAAGCGTGAACAGACACGTCCTCTGGAACGGCCGCGCACGCGGTTGGCCATCATCGTCCCCACGGTGGACCGTGACCGACACACTCAGTTCAACCACCGTGATGCCGTCGATACAGACGGTGAACTGCACCCTGTGACTTGGCGCGATAAGGAACAGTGGGCTCTCGACGTAGTGTATGCCGACGCGAAGCTTGG
This sequence comes from Dermacentor silvarum, assembly GCF_013339745.2. Lineage (NCBI taxonomy): Eukaryota > Metazoa > Arthropoda > Arachnida > Ixodida > Ixodidae > Dermacentor > Dermacentor silvarum. Next base: position 68,295,959 of record NC_051156.1, read on the forward strand.
AATACCGGCATACCGTCCACGTGAACTCCTCGAGATGCTTTTCTTTCGACAGATTCTCGACGACTGCAGGGGCGGCCGTGGCATCTTCGACGCTCGACGATGCGGTGAAGGCGACGCTAGCCGTACGAGTGACTGCCGTCAGCCGTTCGTAGATCAGATTGACTGCGCCGAGAATATCGCGGAACAGGGTCCCGTTTAATTGGTTCACGTTTTCCACCGCTACGGTGGCGGTCCGCGACGCCGTGGCTTCGATAAGCTCTTGGATCTGTTCGTGAGAGAGCTGAGTGACAGTCGTCGCAGCTTGCGTTGCCAAGGGTTCCTCATTCTTCACGATACCTTCAGGTTGCTCCTTTCCCTCTCCTCCCTCGACCAAGGGACCCGAGGAGACGTCAGTCGAAGGTACCGCGGCCTCTCTGTGCCGTTTCGACTTCGTAGAGGTAGACTTCGCGGTTGCCGAATGGACGGCCTCCACGTGACCGACGAGGAGCGACCGCAACAGCCTGCTGGAACAGAGGCCACAGGTCACCTCGTAGCAATCTCGGACGTGAGCCTGCATGTCTTCCAGGGTGCCGGTGTAGCTGCATCCGTAGTCCCGGTTACAACAGCATGCTACCAATGTGCGCAGCACGTCCGAATTGGTGGGGGCCATCGGCACAGCTTTACGCGGACGCAGAAGCTTCCTGTCCACGGGGCACCACAAGGCGGTAGAAGTCTTCATCACAACTTCAAGAAAGCATGGACCGCAATAAACGTGTTTGCATCTCAACGTATAGTGCTCCATTGGCACTACGGAGCACAGCGAACAGACCGGTAAACCGGCTGGCGGCTGATCTACGAACTGGATGGGACGGCCGTCGAGAACGTCGCTGAAGCCCTTCAGAAGAAACTTTTTCGACTCGGGAGCCGAAGCCATGATCTAGCAGCACGAAATTGCTGGCGAAGCTCCTCTAACGAAGCTGCAGGTGTGAATGAACGGGCGGTCGCGGTGAGCCTCGCCTTTTATGCCGGTGAAAACTTCGTCATGCGTTGATAAGCCCGAACGCGCCAATCGAATGCCTTGGTGGTGAAGAAACGCAAAGCTTGCTTGCTTGTTTGCTTGCTCCTTATCACACGGCACTTGGCCACTACGGGAGCTTGGCCAAGAAGCCAGCGGTATAAGAGAGGAGGAGAGTTGAAACTGAAATGAGAAAGTATAAAACTGAGTAAACCAGAAACGGAAACCAGAGCGGGGGTAAGAGGCTAACCCCCGTATTCTAACATGCCTTCACGCAACGCTTCTCCTCGACTCAGCCAAGTCGAGGCGACGAGCGTTCCTTCACTCAAGGTGCCGTTGCGTTTCATGAACACTACTTCACTTTTCCTCCGCCAAGGAACGCCTTGAAAATGTGCCCTTGACTCGAGTGAAGTGCACCGACCGAGAAAAGCGTCTGATATCGAGGCTATTCTTAAATGCGCTTAGCAAAAGCCCAATTATTTAAGACAGATATGTGTTTCCGTTAATTTGGCTTCGTTATCAAATGACAACACGGCGCAATGCACAAATTTAGCTCGGCAGCGCTGCCACTGTTAGCGTTCGACTGATAGATCAAGCGGGAGCTGTGTTTGAGGTCTGGCAACGATCGCACCCCAGCTATAGAGTTCCTAGAATATACTTATATTCTAGGAACTCTACCCCAGCAGCTGAGCATGGCGCATGGCTGAGAAATAAGCAAATTTGCGCCCGCACTTGTCTGCTGCTCATTGTTTCCTTGTGCTTAATTTGCGGTTCACGTTGCAGTTGTTAATCGTGGTTATTATGGATGATTTTGTCCGTGTGTATAGGAGGGTTGCACTCTACGTCATCCGCTTGGGGCGCTAGCGGCGTCCGCGGCTGCCGCCATGTTGGAGGTCGGCATCCCGTTTGCCCTTTCGCGACGGCGAGCGGTTCTCTCCGTGGTATATGTCTCGACGGGCAAAATAATGAGATTTAGTGCCTACGCGCATGACCTCCGGGGTCCGGAGAAAAATTCGTTATGAGCAAAAAGTTCATTTTTGCGGCGGCCGTCGCCCATATATGACTACGACGGCACGAAGCAGTGTGCGACGTGAACCTTCTTGCGCGTGTGGAGTTACTTTCACGGACATAAAAGACTGCTCGTTCACGGCACAAGTTTCGTGACCAGGGACGAACTAAAGGCCTACAAATCGATGGAGGCCCACACCTATCTCACAAGTGGATGGGTGCAACAGCCACGGGTGAGGGACCTTGGAGACGGCCGCCGCGTCGTCGTCCGAATCAGTTTCGGCCATTGCGTACAAAAGGGCGTCCTGCGAAACACAACTAGCAGCGATTTCACTGCTAATATGCTTAGCGGACTACTTTCTTAACCAACCAGCGACGTAGGCCGCGCTCGTCTACCGATGTGTAAAACATCGGTAACACGCCGCAGCTTTACACAGCACCTACCTAAAGCAAAACCGCTCCGTCAAATCTTGCATATGTTTTGCAAACTTAACGAAAATAAGGTATTTGCCACACAAGCGATAGTGATTTATCAAACTGTCCAAGTCTGTAATTATTACTTTACTGCTAATGCGTTTAACAGATTGTTTCTCGAGCAGCAGCCTGCGACGTAGCGCGCGCCCGTGGTTAACACGCGCGAAAAACTATAGCGTTTCACGGCAGCTTAAGCAAAAGCCGACCGCTTTGACATGCTCGAAAACGTACCGAAATGAAGTGTTTGCCGA
>NC_051156.1:68298785-68453694 GCF_013339745.2 Dermacentor silvarum
TTCCGCTGATGCTTCTCAGACGCTGTTCTAAGAACACATTGGGTCTATGTATCTATCTATCTATAAATATTTCTACCCGGCGCGGTGGCTTAGCGGTTATGGTGTGGCGCTGCTAAGTACGAGGTCGCGGGATGAAATCGCGGCCGCGGCGGCCGCATTTTGGTGGAGGCGAAATGCAAAAACGTCCGTACATTGGGTGCACGTCAAAGAACCCCAGGTAGGTCGAAATTAATCCGGAGTCCCTCACTACGGATGAACATCCACATACATGTTAACGTTATACAGCGCAAAGGAAACCTCAGGCCTATTTGACGCAAAATATGTTTTATGTACATAGCATGTTCCGCAGCGTTCATTTAATTAGGAATACACATTGGACTGGTTTTTACGTTAGTAAATAAAAATCAACGCATTAGAAATGGTGTCGAAGAGACGCTACGCGTTAAAAACAAGCCGACTGAAGCCGCGGCTCTGTAGACGGCTTTAAGCCAACAGTAATAAAGGTCCCAAGAGATGGCGCCAGTGCAGGGTGAACGCTGGAAATTTGAATTGTCTTCAGCAAAACCTCCATTGCATCCATCACGGGAGGAGTGAGAGGGGAGGGGAAGAGCGTGAGGAGTGGGAGGGGGGAGAAGATAGGGTGTTACGTATCAGGGGCGGTAGAAGACTATCGTCTTTCGACGTGATTTGCAGCGAAGCAAGCAGATATGCGGCCAATTTTTTCTCTTAATGTCAATTAGAATATCGGCTATCCCCGTTGACGGCCCAGACCAACAGCTCTGGGCCATCCAGCAGGTCCTCGGGGCGCTCGAAAGGCAGGGATCTTGCGAGCCGGCAATGGCGAGCTGAGACCCACGCCGAGTAACGGCAACCTCGTAGACGACGTAGGCCCTCGTCGGGGCGCGCGAACGCCCAACTGCAGGCACAAGTAAAGTATGCTCCAATTCAATGTTTCTTAGCGTTAGGCCTAACATTTTTCGTTCCATCGCTCTTGTGCGGTCCTTAACTGTTCTCTAGCTTCTTTGTTAACCTCCAAGTTTCTGCCCCATATGTTAGAACCGATAGAATGCAATGATTGTACACGTTTCTTTTCAACGACAGTGGTAAGCTCCCAATCAGGATTTGGCAATGGCTGACGTATGCACTCCAACCCAGTTTTATTCTGTAAATTTCCTTCTCATGATCAGGGTCGCCTGTTAGTAATTGACCTTGATCAACGTACTCCTTTAGAGACTCTAGAGGGTGACTAGCAATCCTGAATTCTTGTTCCCTTGCCAGGCTATTGAACATTATCTTTGTCTTCTGCATATTAACCTTCAACCCCACTCTTACACTTTCTCAGTTAAGGTCCTCAATCATTTGTTGTAATTCGTCCCCATTGTTGCTGAATAGGACAATGTCATCTGCAAACCGAAGGTTGCTGAGATATTCGCCATTGATCCTCACTCCTACGCCTTCCCAGTCTTGAATACTTCTTCTAAGCATGCAGTGAATAGCATTGGAGAGATTGTGTCGCCTTGCCTGACCCCTTTCTTGATAGGTAACTTTCTACTTTTCTTGTGGAGAACCAAGGTTGCTGTGTAATCCTCATATATATTTGCCAAGATATTCACGCATGCTTCCTGTACTCCTTGATTAGGCAATGCCTGTATGACTGCTGGTATCTCTACTGAATCAAATGTTTCTTCATAATCTATGAAAGCCATATATAGAACTTGATTGTACTTCGCAGATTTCTCGATTACTTGATTGGTGACATGGATATGATCAATTGTAGAATATCCCTTCCTGAAGCCAGCCTGTTCGCTTGGTTGAGTGAAGTCAAGTGTTGTCCTGATTCTATTGACAATTATCTTGGTCAATATTTTAAACAATACTGAAAGCAATAAGCTAATGGGTCTATACTTCTTCAATCCGCTAACGTCTCCCTTCTTGTGGATTAGTATAATGTTGGCGTTCTTCCAGCTCTCTGGTACATTTGAAGTCGCCAGGCATTGCGTATAAAGGGCCGCAAGCATTTCAAGCATATCTCCTCTATATTTGATTAAATCGACTGTTATTCAGCCCATGTATGCAGCCTAAACAACTTCGCTTGTAATCCGTCCCCATAGGAACGTTGCGGCCCCACGATTTTTTTTTTTTTTTTTTATTTCTCTCTGGTCGAAAGCGCAGACACTGTCGCTTCAGATGCTGCGCCTCTGGTCAAAGACGATACACGGGGTTCCAAGCTGGTGCTTATCATTTCTCTGCGATTTGATTTTAAATATATATTTCTTCTCTGGGAGATTAAGGCACCTGTTCGTTGCCCTCTTTTGAATTACTCGCTATGCGGCTAATATCCCTAACGGGTACGTACCATGCAAGAACTAGGAATATTTCAACAACTTCTTGGCCTTTACCGCATAGTGGCTATGAGCCACACTTTTGCTAGGCAACAACAACAAGGGCTCATCAACAACAACAAAAACAAAACGTGTTTGCCGATGCGACAACGACAAGAACAAGGATCCTTCGCAGTGTGGTCGGCTTCACCGTAGCCATGATCGTCTGGCCCAGGGACGAGACAAAGCGACGCCCGAAGCGTGTGGTGAGCGACGACAACTATAGAAATGCATCGGCTTATCGCTTACAGATCTTGCAAGCCAGGTTTGGCGGTGGTTGCAAGGTGTGCGTATATCCTGTAGCAATAAAGAGAAAGGCCCAATAATTATAGCACCTTTGGTATGGCAAAAATATTTGGCAATTTCGAACCCAGACTCGAGCGAAAATTACATAACTTAATGACGACAACAAAATATTTGCTCAAAGTATTTGCCTATCAGACAAAATGTCCTTAAGCAATCAAATGTCCCTTACTGCAATCAGTACTAATCGTTTTAGACATCAAAGCTTTTAAATTCATAAGAGCATTCGCCGCAACCACATTTTTTTGTTTGGAATTTTTCTTACCCGCCGTGGGGGGCGTAATGGCTATGGCGTTGAGCTGCTAAGCCCGAGGTCGCGGGATCGAATCCCGGTCGCGGCGGCCGCATTTCGATGGGGTTGAAATGCGAAAACGCCCTCGTATACCGTGCATTGGGTGCACCTTAAAGAACCCCAGGTGGTCAAAATCAATCCGGAGTCTCTCACTTCAGGGTGCCCCACAATGAAATCATGGTTCGGGCCCGTAAAACCCCAAAACATACTTAACTAATTAGTCAAACTTTTCTTCCTGATTCACACTCCTACATAAAGCGCCTATCCTGTATATACAAAGTGTTCCGAGTACACTAGCACATTATTTGAACGAGCTGCGCAAGATTTGCCGAACGAGCTGCGCAAGATTGATCGAATTGAATTCACGAAACACGCCGTAGCTAGTGGGGGGACTCCTGAATAACTTTTACCACCAGGGGATCTTTAACGTGCCCCAATGAACGGGACACGGGCATTTTTGCACGTCGCCTCCATTAAAATGCGGCCGCCGCCTGCCAGGATTTGATCCCGCGACTAAGTGCCACTCAGTCACCGCGGCGAGTAAGATATGTGTGGACGCCAACCTTCTCACTTTGTAGCGGTACACCTCTTAGGTTCATGTATGGCAGATGCGCGGTACAGGGCGAACCGCCGAAAAGACAGCTTTTTGCTTGTGCCAAGGGCGTGTCGTTCACATTTTACTACCGTGCAGCCTGACCTATGTAATTGGCAGGAGAGAGCGAAAACTCTTTATTGAAAACCAAAGTGATCAGCCAGCGTACATTTGCCTACATGCTACTCAGCAGGGAATGGGAGGAAGAGGAAGAAAGACCCTAGAAAAAGGAAGGTACAAGAATACCAAAAAAAAAAAAAAAAACGTGCACTTCTTGTGATTTTAGCGGCAGCACAATAAGCGTGCTACGCGATGAAGGCGAGTATATAAACGGGCTTTTGTGCAACCTGCATAATTATATGCGAGTTGAAAGCCTTACCACCTGAAGACGGTAAAAAAAAATTCTCTTTTTTCATGGCCGTGTATAACAACTTATGGTGGATGTCAATATCCGATTGCACCCAAATGTGCTTGGCTAGCTGTGCTGTCGTGCGTCGCATGGTCTTTCTACATATATTTCTCACTATCATGTGCTCTAGGGCTTAATCATATCTTGACTACATCCGTTCTTTTGTAAAATGTTTACATTTATCTTATAAATAACTTTTCGTATGCCTCTCTCCCCCCCCCTCTCCCAGCTTTGTTCTAAAACTGCGGGATGTAATAAATAAATAGCATCAACTCAGTAGCACGCTCCCTACTCGGGCAGCAGGTTTTGGCAGCGACAACAATTGTGATATCGTATATAAGTTGTCCGATAGTGATCTATCGCGGTCGCGGTCTAAAAAAAAGTTATCATACTAGTTTTGCTTTTAGAAAAAAATTATGTCAATTGTAAACATATAGACTTACAAACATTACTCTGGTGGCCAGTACGCGTTCTGTGGCTTTTACATAGCGAGTACCTGTGAAGCAGCAGTCTTCTCCCTTTCCGTTAATGCATCTTTCTCATTGCGACCAGGTGACATATGGCACTTTTGGTTATTCTCATATGTACACAGGTCGCGCCGTTCATAATATTTAAAAGTCCTAAAGGCCAAGTCTGGATGATGTTTTCTTTATGGTTAGATAGATGATAACGCTTTCTTTCTTTCTTTCTTTATTTATTTATTTATTTCTTTCTTTCTTTTATTATACATACCAGCTGGACACGAATCTGTTAAATTGCGCGCGAGAGTGTTCATATTGCTACGAGTACTTTTTTTTTTTTTTTCAACTGATCGGTTTTTCACTCGCTAGCCACTGTGACAAAGTTATCACTCGACGCGAGATGCGCCAACGTGTATCGGAATTTCCCCGAATGTTGTCGCCGTTTCCACAGCGAAAGAGCCATGTTTAATCAGACTGTATGCTCGAAACCAACAGTAATGTACATTCTCCAATGAACGCGAGGCACCATCGATTGCGCTTGAATGTCACGCATTGTTCTGGGCAGAAGTTCGCCCGCGAAAGAGGTTTTGCGACTCGCACTGTCTGGTTCCTCACCGTCACTACAACGTGACAATATATATATATAGGTGATGAAGCATTCAGATCGAAGCCTCGGCGAACACAACTGAACGAACGAAGCGACGGCACCGCTCTTGTATTCGCAAGTTTCATACGCAAGAACTGTTCCTAATAATTATCAATTCTGGGGTTTTACGCGTCAAAAGCAGGATGTGATTGTGTGGGACGCCGTGTTGGGGTGCTGCGGATTAATTTTAACCACGTGAGGTTATTTAACTAGCACCCAATGCACGGGCGTTGTTGCATTTCGCCCCCACCGAAATGCGGCCACCGCGGCTGGGATTCGATCCCACGTCCTCGGGCTCAGGTTCTACCACTGCGGGTAGAACTGCTCCCAAGACCCGGGTGACTTGACGGCGATACTGCAGCACAACTTGAACTCGGACGAGGGGCGAGGTGCAGCTGCTCCCCTTGGCCGAGCCGCGATGACGCTGCAATACATTGAGGATTTGGTGTGGCGTCGTCGTACTCGGACACTATGTGCATCAGGAAAGAGCACGCCTCGATGCTTAATTGAACGGTCTGGTAAAGACAAAAGGGGCCCTGAAAGTCCGGTACGTGTTTTGGGAGGAGTGAGGGGGTGGTGCGTTGCTGTCCATCGCTCGGAAATCAACGCCCGTGGGAACTCGCTTTTCAATCCCTGTTTCAACGGATGCAACCACCACCCGGTGTTCGGCTGCCGAGGTGCCGGGATCCTCTGACGCGTGCAACCCGACTTGAGCGCAGATGGCACGTGAGATTCAGAGGCGGGAGTCGGATTACGAAGCTGGAATGACGATGCAACGCAGCATCACGAACACGAGCGTGTAGCCGTCGGCCCAAGTTAGTGGACAACGTGGTTCACTGGGTCGGCATAAGTTCTTGTCATGGTAATGTCATGCCATGCATACATGCATGCATTTCATGAATTTATCTCATTCTTCTCATGCACGTCATTTCATTCGATCGTGGACATCGTGTCCTAGATTGACGTACACACCGTGGCATTGATGCCAATCATTTTATGACATACATGGCATGACATGACATAGATAAATGACATGGCATGGGGCGACATGCCATGCAGCCCCATGCCTATTCTGATATATATCCAGTTTAAACTACCATGACGGCATCACGACGTAGGATAGATAGATAGATAGATAGATAGATAGATAGATAGATAGATAGATAGATAGATAGATAGATAGATAGATAGATAGATAGATAGATAGATAGATAGATAGATAGATAGATAGATAGATAGATAGATAGATAGATAGATAGATAGATAGATAGATAGATTCAAAACACCTGAAGTTCGCAAAGACTGCTTCGCCTTAATAGCATTGTGAATTGGGCCCCAGAATGCTATAGCTGGCACATGTGCACGTCACCGTTGTGTTATCTCAGGAACGACCCCATAAGGTGACAGATTCATTGTTCCTGCCCCCAACTCAGCACTCCAGATCCCGCGCAGAACGCTAATAGACCCCAACGATAAGCCGTCATAACGCCACGCACGATGGTCATCGGTCTCGACAACAAGTTTGTTAACTGCAACAGAAATTCGGATAATGACAAATGCCGTGGCGCCATCTATCGCGCACACGACGAACCACAACCACTGACGCTCCTGGTGAGCGCGCGGATTGAACGGTTGCTTCAGTTCAACACACGTGAGAGCGCCTGGTAAGGCAAAGACTGCACGAAGCGAAGGAAATGACGCACTATTCATGGTTGCACGCACAACGCTATCTTTTGAACTGGCGTTGAGTGACTGTTTACTAAAAGCAGCTTGCTGCGTGCATTGACAAAAGCAAAAAAGATCTTAAAAGGGCGGGATTGGAAAGCGACGTATGTATTAGCCTTGCCTCGCCTAGCACTAACTATCCCGCCCTAATGAAAAATGTCACAGTTTCGCCCTAAGGGCGAAGCAATGAATGCGATAGCAACACAGCAATGTCATACGAAGTAAGGTGAGCGGCTTTGGTAGCAACAACACGCAGAACTGTTGTCGACGCCATCGGCGTTTTGCCCGCGTTAGCTCAAAATGCGTGCGGCGTTGGTGACTGTTGCTGGAGCCTCTGATATAAATAGGCACTTGGTGCCGCAGCTAAACGTCGCCTCCCTTCCCTCCCCCTCCCCCACGGCCTCTCGCGCGTCCGAAGAAGGCGCGTTTGCTCTACATATATGGTGATTGTAAAGGAGGAAAGAGACGCCTACTTCTGCAGCCCTTAAGCAAGCACGGCGCGGAACGCGCGTTTGTTCTCCGCCGTGCGTTCACTCCCCGTGAAAGAGCGCGTCCCTCGCGCCCTTTCACTCGCACATACAGCGTTCGGCGCGCGGCGACGATTTCATCTCCAAATGACGTCATACGGAACCTCACGGCGACGGCGACGGCGACGGCGACGGCGACGGCGACGCCGACGGCAGAAATCTGCTTTTGAGTGTCCATATAATTGCTATCGCAATAAAATGTGCTGTTCGGCAAAAGTGACGGAGGCGACTTCGACGTTGAATATCCAGCAATCCTCCCCCTGTAGAGCGTGCTTCTTCCATTGCTTGAAAGCGTGCAGTAAAGTCAGCTTTACAAGATTGACCATTACCGCTTTTTCTCGAAGACTGAAAAAGCCAATCGGTACTAGCTTCGGTGAACTGGCCAGAATTGATGCATTCATCCTGACATGGCCAATAGGCATCATTGCTACTTGTTCGCGTTTTAATTCCAACAACTCTAAACAAACATTGTTGAACGTGTCGCCTAACTTGTTGTGGCTAAATTTTTTTAACAGAGACTGCATCGCTATTTGCGAAGTTCGTGCAAACCTTCAGTCGTTGATCGGGTAACGATAACACTTAACATCTCCTTACCAGATGGCTTTTCCGGTGGAGAGATACGCGAACAATACTCGCTGCTCAATTTGGTGAGCCATCCAGTCCTGCAAAGTATTTTTTGTACAATGAGGAGGGGGAAATAATGCAGTTCTTTAGCGATATTCAAGCTTCAATAAAGCAGCGGTAAGTGCACAATATTATTTAAGCGCTATTAAAACAAAAACGCCAGTCGGTCTGTAATCACTGATTTCCCGCGCGCTAGAAGAGACGCCGTAATGGAGGACTCTGGACTAACTTTGATGATTATGATGCTATTCTTGCACCGAAATATCAGGGCACAATACTTCTTGCATTGATCTACATATATATGAAGGCAGGAGGGGCTGCCGCTTTAGGGAATTGAACCCGCCGCTTTGTGGTCAGCGGAAAAACTTCTTGCATTCACTGCAGCTGTTGTCAACGCGACGTTTCACTTCATTTGTAGAAAGCAGGTGTAACAGCAACTCCATAAATATCGTCACTGACACTCTTAAGATAATTGACTCTTCATAGCATTAACGTTTAAGGTGTGGTACGGATGTTAGTAAATATGTTATCATATGCCGTTTAATATTTTTGTTTTTCATTATTTAGTCAGGGCAAAGGGCGTTTAAAGGCTTTATTTTTCATTACTTTGTCAGACCCACGATATCCGCTCTCAAATGCAGTTTGCTTGCATAATTATTTACCGTTAAAATGAATGTTGCACCAGTTATGATGGTGTACAAGGTCCGCTGTGATTGGGTAACGTCAAGTACTTTTCTTCATGGATATGCCGTCGTTTTTGCTAGGATCGCGCAGGTCTCGTGATAAATTATAGGCACAAAAGTATTTCTTCGCACAAGGAATCGTTCCATTCACGCCAGTTTTGTTTTAATTTGTCCACGCACGCCATGAAATACGCGAATGCCATAAAAGCGGTAGGCGACTGCAGTGTCTTTTTTTTTTTTAATCTCTGCCCTCTAAAACAAATTTCAGTCGTCCTGGCCAATAGCTTTATCTTCCTAAAAAAGGCGGCAGCGCAACGAAAGAACCTCCCAAACAGGTTAAGGCGCTTCGCTGAGAGATTATCGGTACTGAACGCACCGCAGCAGACAAGCATGATTGCAAAGCTAGCGGCCCTGTTGCATCCCAACTCAGCAACAGAGTAGCTAAGCAGGCCTCTATGCTTCTTAGTAATGCGTTACGACAGAATATTATACTTCAACAATTCGCAAGAAGGCGAATTCTGCATTTTTGGTAGGAGAGCGTGCTTAGGAAGACGCTGCACGTTTGCTCATTTATTGAAAGCGACGAAGAGAATCCTAGCCAAATGCGTTCTGCTTGGCCAGTGCATTTCCGCCCCATTCTTGAATTGGGGTATCTAAGTTAAATCCGTGTCCGTTGCACCTGTTCCGGTACGAATATTGCTTCAGAGGGGACTTTCGCTGACCACTTGCGTCCTGAATAGCATACTTGTACTGAATAGCATCTCGGAAGCAGAAAGCGCGCACTACTGCGAGTCCCCTGCACCTAACGACCGCAGGTAACACAGACCCACTTTCCGCTATCACAGTTTCCTGTTTCGACGTTATTTTTCGTCGCGCGTACGTGAACGTGCGTTCCGCCCAATTATGTCCTTCTAGCACATTTCACTGCGCTTACGGCGCATGAGCAGCTTCCGTGTTTTTTTTTTTTTTGGGAGGTTCATTCCAGCACAATTTAACCAGCTCGCCGATATCCGCGCATCCTGAAAAACCCCGAGCGAGTGTCCGCAATGGCTCGGCGGCGCAGCGGTGACATTGCTCTTCATTCGGCGCTCCTTCTCGTCTGTCCGCGAGCCACGCGGAGAGCCGCAGTACGCCATTTCAGGAAGCTGTTTCCCCCCGTGCCACCCAGTCACATGATCTAGCACCATAGCAGACGACGTTGTCGCCAGCAGACGACGTACACACACGCGCGCCGCGGTCCTGCAGTGGATCCCGCCATCGATAGCGGCTAGTGGCCGCGACGGCGTGTCGTCTGCGAGGCAGGCAGCTTTTCAATTTGCCCGCCAAATGACGCTTGAAATGAAGACGCCCAGCCGCCGCCGTTCTCCTACACTAAACCACCCGCCACAACCGAGCGTCCACAGCACTCGACAGGCAAGAGAGGAAGCATAAGAGCCCTCCCTCCATCTGCGACCACCGTGCCGCTAAAAGTCGGTGACAAATCGCACGGCGTAAATATAGCCAACACGAGCCATGAGCAGATTGTCCCCGGAGAAAGGAACCAAAGGGAGGGGGGGTGGAGTGTCGCCGTCGCTTCGCGATGTCATGTTTGGAGGCTAGGGATAAAGCGGTCTCGCGGTCGGCGCTCATGCGTGTTTTGTTTTCTTACCGCGGAGCGACGACCAATCGGGCTCTCTATATCGTTGCCTAATTGACGTGGAAGAGCGAAGAAGGGAGAGCGGACCGTCACGCATTTGCATCCTCCGAACGTTGCAGAGCGTGTGCTTAGAGCCTCGGAGGTAAATTGGCCTCTCTTCGTCAGTGTCTTTAACTTAGCGAGAATGTCGCTAAATCTAGCATCTTTTAGTCAGTCTAATGACAACTTCACCTTTTTTTCCCTTCTTTTTTATGTTTCTTTTTTTAAGTCTTAAGGACTTTTATAGCGATTTTTTGCTGGTCAGTTAGCACTTCCAGCAACACTGTTAGAGTAGCTGCAACTCGGTTCATCGAAGAAATCAACTGCATACGCAGATAAATCACGAGAGTTTTGGCGCGTGCACACTTCGCTTGCATGCAAGCGGCCATCTGAATATTGTAGGTTTCCAATAAAATTATTTCCTGTTTATCGCTGCTTCTGGTAATGCACGGCACGTAATTTAGTCAGCAAGTTGGCCTTGGCGAAATTCCTCAAAGGATTTAGGCTAAGTTCTAATCATCCCCTCAATTTTATCCCGAGGGGGATATGCGCCTTTATTTGTCGCTACTTCTAAAGGCATAATGAAGAGCTTATTAGTACGGGTAGGCGAATATCCGGAATTCCGAATACAAATCGACTAGTATTTGCTATTCGATTTGTATTCGATTCGAGAATTCACTATTTGAGATTGTCGAATATTTATTCCGATTGAATAGAAGGAATACGAGTACTTGATTTGAGCTTCGAGGGAGAAGGTCGAACGCAAGTGAAGAGCGCTCTGAACAATTATACGGCTTCTTGTTGAGCAGGGACACCGGTTTCTGAGCGAACAAACTTGGCAGATAGTAACTTCTGCTCGATAATCTCTCATCAATCAACAAGCATATCTCGCTTTTGGACAGTCTACCAGTCTGTTATGTCGATTACGGCCGATCAACTTTATTATCTGCGCAGTCTCACCTTAGTTCCACTCCGGTAAAACAATGTGCGGTACCGTGGTATCACACTTACCTCCTTCTACGAACACGGCGGTGTGCGTGAAAACATGCCGTGTTCATATTTCATTACTATCTTTGTCGTACTACGTAAGTTGCAGCGTAAATGAAAGCTGCCGTTTATCATTTTCGAGCTCGTCAGTTGACTAGGCGTCTAGTTGGGAACGGCTTTATATGCATGTATAAAATAATGTTAATAAGCCCTTCTTTATAGAGTCAGGCGTGTATACCAACGGTTTCGAATACTAATCGAATACTAGGCAGTAAGTACCGAATATCGAATGGAATATCGAATAGCAAACGCAGCCGCATATATTAACAACAGGAGTTTACTTATTTCGATATAGTTCGTTACCGTGCCTGTAGTGATTATGTAGTATGAAAAAGACAGCGCAGTATCACGGAAAAAAGGATCGTATTTACACACAAGATCCCTAATTATCGGCTTAAAAATGCACAAATAGCCTCTCAACAAATTTACGGCCGGTTGCAAGCTTCCAAGAAAGAATGGCTGCTGTATGACTAAAAAAAAAAAAAAAAAAGACACGAAATACATGATTCACACACACAAAAAAAAATAGATAAACAAGCAGGAGCGGAATGGGGGGGGGGGGGGGGGGTCTGCTGAATGACCTTATGACTTTAGTGCCCTAGCATGCATGTAAAAGGGCCCGCCGCCACGAAAGCATCAAAGATAAAATTGCTACATGAGTAGACCTGCAGAAACGCTAAATGACAGTCTTCAAGTATGAACCGTTAGTTGTCATGATAGGCTTGCGCCACCAAGCCGTTAACAAAGCTTGCGTTACCCATTTTGTCTCAGCATTGCTTCAAAACCTATTGTCGTTGTATAATTTCTGACAATTTGTTGTACTTTGTTCAGCACTCGGAGAAACAGTATCCAGACTAAAAAATGGTTGTTGCGAAATGTTCGGTTAGCTTTAAGTATTCGAAAATACCGAACAGGTCTTTGTCCAAAATGAATACGAACAGTTGGTGTGTAGTATTCGATTCGTATTCGAAACTTCGAATATTCACCAACCCCTATTTATTTATTTATTTATTTATTTATTTATTTATTTATTTATTTATTTATTTATTTATTTATTTATTTATTTATTTATTTATTTATTTATTTATTTATTTATTTATTTATTTATTTATTTGCCAAATGGGTACCACACAAACTGCATGTCTCACTTTAGAAATGAAAAACTGTGCGGTATTCGACTAGATGTTGGAAGGCCGATTTTCTTGAATATTCGTATTCTATTTCATTCGGACACTTTAATATTTAAACACCCCTACTTATTAGTGAGTGTAGCGGCATCAAAGCTGCTTTTCTAGGCGAAGCAAAATCTTTTAATCTGATACCATTTTAGGAGAAAAAAATGCTTGTATTCTGGAAACGTTTTAGCAAATCGGGGTTATCTTGCGCTTTCGGATTCCTACCGTTCACAGACTGCCGCTGGAGGTAACCTAGAATTAACTAACTTGAAAAATGATAAGGAAGACGTCTGCGAGCAATACGCGCAATTAAAATACAAAGAGGCTAACTTCCAAGGCAGTCGTCATCTTTGTAATCACTTTAGCGACGTTATCAACCTACATCCTTGAAAGCCGGAAATGTCTAAAGATATGTTTCGAGAGCAGTGCGCAGCAGTTAAGGTACTGTTCACTGTAGTTTAGGTGCTGGTAGCGGGGGGACATACCGCAGACCATTGTCGCCGGTGCTTATGCCAGTACTACCAAGCGTGCATTACGCAAGGTGAAAGATCAAGCAATCGGCTAAATTTTGTGGCGCTCTTACTACCCGCGTTAACCACGACAAATGAGTGGGCACACCGTCAGTGACATTTGACACAATAGTCGCAGTACTTGAACAAATGCTTGACCCGCGTGCAGTGGCAATATCTTTAGATCATTTCACGACGTCGATAATATATATATATATATATATATATATATATATATATATATATACACATTGGGCGCTACTTGCACTGGCACCAACCCTGGTCGGCCGGCGATTTTACAGCCTCCTTCAAGGTCACGTAAGCCCCTGGCCTAGAAGGCTTGCGAGTGGCTTCTCTCTGGCCTTCACTACCTTCCCCAGGGGCGCTCTCTCCTCGTCCCCCCCGTGCTTCTCTAGAAGACACGTGGACACTACGTCAGTACTCAAGTTCGCATTGGCACTCTCGTTTGAAAACGCCATCAACTTCCGCTCATCGGAGGTGCTGTTCCGGACGTTGTCAAACTCCGCCACGTTGTCAAATTCAGTAATAGCGGCATTTTGAGCCAGTCAGAGGGAACGTGAGCAACCCTGTAAACCTCTCTTAATGGCTCAAAATGCCATCATTAGTGAATTTTACAATATGGCGGAATTTGACAATGCCCGGAACAGCACCTCACGAGTCCGCGCGTTTCGGCTACACGCTGTTGGCACCGCCATAGCCGCACGCGCAGTGCAAGAAACACGCTACGCGAAGTGAAATAAATTGACTGCGCACGTCAGGCAAGCGACACGACGAGGAATAGCGAGCGTACTACAGCACGGCAGGGAGTTGCTAGCAGATGGGCCAAAACTGACGTCCCTCGTACATTGTACCAATCGAAGAAAAGTACGAAGAGGTGTGCACGATCATTTTAACACGAAAGTGTTTTATGCCGGGGTCCACCAAGACTTCACTGACGTATTTCCGTCACGGAAATACGTCGCGGACCTACGCTGCTAGCGTGTGCAGCGTAGTGCAGCTCTATTTCCGTCACGGAAATACGTCATAGAACATAATACAAAGAAAGAAACCAGAAGAAAAATTTCCACAAACATGCAAAATTTGGGAATCGAACCCACGACCTCTTGGTCCGCGACGATAGATCGCCGAGCGTTTAACCCATTGCGCCACAAACGCCTTTGCAGAGAGCTACACAGACGCGCCTTATATATCTAACACTCCTCCGTGTACCCGCGCTCTTGTTCGGGGCGGTGCCGCCGCCTACGAGCAGAAAAGAGAAGTACTGCATTATGACACTAACGCGCACCGACAGTGAACGCTTCGGTGGTCTCACCACTACGACGCCTCGATGCCAGCATTCGAAGGGACGCTGGCATCAAGAAGCACTACCAACGCCACCTAGGTGGCGTTGGTAGTGGCGTTCACCGTACTCAGCACAGCGCAGCGTGGCCTCCGCAATTAGCTCTGAAAATGTTTCTGAAGTTGATCGCGGAGGCTGCAATTACGACGCGCTGTACGCGCTGATTTGACTCGGTGACGATTCAGTTACGTGCTTTGTCTTGCGCGTTGTATTAGTGTGTCAGTTACGTGCTTCGTCTTTCGCGTTGTGCTAGCGTGTGCAGCGTAGTGCAGCTTCCATATGCACGACGGTTGCTCATGGTCATCGACGTTGGTAGTCGTGATGGAGGAGACGTGCCACCAGGCGTCAGCGTGGGTGCATCAACGCCTAAGGGCGCTTTAGCCACAAAACACCAATAGACATTATATATCAATGTGCAATAAACATTACACTACTTCTGTGAAGACACGTTTCACTTTCGTGTTCTATACCGATTCCTATATAAGAGGGATCAACCACATTTTTTTGCATTATCACAAGTTGTTTGGTGTCCCTTTGAAATCGCAGCAGATAGGCTTGTCTCGACACGCTTCTCATTTTTCAGTTTTCACGATGGCTTTGAGTGTCTCGCCACTTACGTTTCCGTTTTGAATGGAATACTGCGGTCAACCTACGTATAGTTCCGCAAGGCACTACGTAGTGTACTGCTTTCATCTTAAGATCCTAAGAAAAGGTACATAGGCCGCATTGGACAGACACACGTTGTGGTTGAAAGACTACAAAGGAATGCGAACAAGGGTCAAATGCCACAGACAGGCTGGCCGGTCATTGTTATATAGACGAACTTTTCTTGAACAAATGTTGTTTTTGTCATTCTTGGCACAATGATTCCATGCGGTTAGCGAAGCGGTTTAGGTGAGTTAATATACGTACATATTGACTTCGTACTTGTAGGGCACCAAGAAGGAGGACAAAGAGAGGGAGAGAGAGAGACTAATACGCACGTAGCACTGAATTTGAACTGATCGGTTATTGATGAAAAACCTTGCACATCTGCTGAAATAGAATCAGCCACGCATATGTTCACCGCATTTATATTTCATCTAAAAAATTCAAGTTCATTTTCTGATAAGTGGTTGATTTCGATACACAAAGTTCACGTCCAGCTATCAGTTCAGCTTCACTAATCTCTAATTACTGGTTACGGTTTCAGTTAATTGTTGAGTCGGGTCTTCCCAACAATCAAATTGTTCTATAAAAAATGGTCGACAGCCGCACACTCTGCAATGAAGGTCAAGCGACCCTCGATTTTTCATGTTAGCGTTGTTACCATGCTCTCTGAGTCGATCGTTAACGCATCTACCTGTTTGGCCCCCAAAGGCCCGACCACATGATCAAGGCACGTGATAAACAAGCTCTGCGCAGCCAACCAACTTGCTTTTGGAAGTTTTTGCACAATTTCCGGGACGAAGGGCCCTAGAGAGGTAGCGTAGCATGGCTCCCGTGGCTTATTGAGAGCAGAGCCACAGCCGCTGGAGAAAAAAAATGGCAGCGGCTTAGCTCAGCTAACCCTGGATATGCAAAGCGAAAGCTTGGTTTAGTCTGGCTAAATCTTGGTTTCACTAGGGTAACCTTTGATTTAGCTGTAATTATTTTACTGAGGTATACACTCATCGTTAAGCCAGGCAGGCGCGGATCCAGGGGGGATGTCCGGATGTCCTGACCCCCCCCCCCCCCCCCCCTCAGATTTCTGCATCGCCCCCTCGCTGACAGGCGGATGGCCCTGTCGCAAAAAATATGGCCACCAGCATTCTTCAAAATTATTTTTCGCGAGTACCAGTGGTAGCAGCCATGTGAAGTAAAGCTAGCTCGCTCACAAGCTTAGTTGTATTCTGTAGGGGTGTGGTGTCCCGAAGTTGCCGTAGTTATTTTTTATCATGAACACTTTGGACCTCCTCCCGTCGGTGGCGTCGAATGAACGAGGGGACGTCCCTTTTGCCAAGCACGCCGACGTGCGCGCAAGCGCCTTCGCGCCTGATTAACTTAGTTCTCCCTCGGGGTGTCATCGGTTGCCTCATTGGCTGTCATCGGCTCCGCGACCAACCTGCTTAATGAAAGAGATCTCTCGCTGAAGTGTTCATATATAAATAATAACAACTAACAGCTAAACTAAGAACTACGCTTAGGCAACTTTTTTTAACTGTAGCAATAATTGTGATCACAGTTACACGTTGACAATATCCAGCACGAGCACAGTACCGTTCGTACGCTACAAGTTTTTAATTGTAACTTCGCAGTTTTATTGTACATTAAGCATAGGAGGCTCAAACCCGCCGGATCCCTTTATCTGAGTGGGCGTTCTCGCGGAGCGGGGCGAAGCCTCGAGCTGCGTCTACGAAGTAGGGGAGCGTGACGTCAGCGGCCAACGCCAGCGCGCGGGCCTAGGATGGCGTGGCGTGGTTAGAGCAAGGAGGATTTGGGTTAGAGAAACGAGAGCAGATGCACTCCTTGTGTAAAAGGATGGCGTCGAGTGGGAAACAAAACATGAAGAAGCTGGCTCGCGCTCTCGGCTAACACGCCACATCGTTCTTCTTGTATAGGTGGCGTCGTGAGTCTACATACGCGGTGCTATGCTAACGAATATTTCATACTGCCGCTTTAAGTTTGGTGTTGTCATGCACAAATCTCATGACAACACTTCACCCATCAAGATGTCAATGCCCTAAAAATGTCCAAAATGCCTCCCTTGCACAGCAACACAAAGCATAAACCGCTCTCGCATCGACTCGATAATTCTGCGCAGTACGACAATTGAAATTTGGAATCGGATATCTCGGAGCACGGACACGCTAGAATAATTCTTCGGACTGATAATGTGTAGAAACACGACTGCCTCTAAGTTTTCAATACAAACATACCCACTTACTGCAGTCGACAAAAATAATTGTTCAATTTTAGTTAATTATGCTGCTCACAGCGATAATTATCATCTCACTTTGTGCCCCCCTGGCCACATAGCTTATTTGTACAGGTGGTCTTCGCGTGCCTCCCAGTGTCTAATTTTAAGAAAACCATAAAGCTTAGTTTTGAACACCCTGTATTATCAGGCACAGCCGCCAAGCACATGGCTGTATTGGGTAACCTCCTTTTCCTATACGCTCGGAGAAACCGATACCTGGCTTCGCTACAGGTCTTCTTCCTCTTTCCGGGGTTTCAGGTGCCAAAACCAGTTCTGATTATGAGGCACGCCGTAGTGGAGGGCTCCGGATTAATTTTGGCCGCCTGGGTTTCTTTAACGTGCACTACAACACAAGCAGACGGGCATTTTTTGCATTTCGCCTCCATCGAAATGCGGCCGCCGCGGCCGGGATTCGATCCCGCGATCTCGTGCTCAGCAGCGCGACGCCTGAACTGACTGAGCCACCACGGCGGGCTACAGGTGTTGCTCTAGCCGTATAAAACGCGGGTTTATCGTGAGCAGAAACGGTGAACTTCGCTAAATAGGAGTCTACTATCACCATCATCATTGACAGAAGCTGACCCCCCCCCCCCCCCCCCCCTCAGAAAAAACCTGGATCCGCCCCTGAAGCCAGGTATAAATTAAAAGCCGTCAAGTCCAAGCGTTTTGCGAGCCGAGCGGCTCGCTCTTCCTCATTCTCCGACTGAGGAAGAGCTTGGCATTCCGCGGGTGCGCCCGAGCTTCGCGCGCTTGGCATTCCGGACTCTCTCCAGTGAAGTAGTTCGCCGGGCGATATCCGCGGGGTGGTCAGACGCCGCTTGCCGACGACGGCTCAAAGCCTCCCGCTCCGCGCAACGCTCAGAGAAGACGGCCCGGCCTCGCGCTCATCCATGGCCAAGCTCGCATTGACTAGGCGAGCGCGGCGCTCCTCTTAGCCAGGCGCGCGGCGAGTCACGTGGTCAGGCGGTGACTCAGCTGCGGAGGGCGCATGCGCCAAGCCGGCGGCGGCGAAGCTCGGCGCAGTGAGTAGCGCGCGATGCGTTGCCAAGGCTACGGCGCAGCTGCGGTCAAATAAAGGTAAAATTGCCGGCGACGGCGAAACTCAGCTCGACTTGGTTAGTAAAGCTTTCGCTTTAAAAAAGGTGCGGCCTGCCGCCTGCAGCGAAAATGGTGTGATCCGCCGCGGCGCCACACATCGGGGGCCGTTGTCTGGCATCGGCATAGAAAATGCGCCAAGGAAGGCGCTTGGAACGCCGTCGCGCGTGCAAGCCGACGCATTCCATCGCCGATGGCTAGCGCCGTTGGGCCCAGCCAAGCGGCTGACAATAACGGCTGTGACGATCACTCCCATTGCACCCCTGGCAGACCACACTGTCTCCACGTTATAGTGCATCAAAAGAGATTAATTTTTTTTTCATGTTTGGAAAAACACGGTGAATATGCGGAATCACGGTGCGTGCGTGTGTGCGAGCGAGCGCGCCTTAAAAGGACTTCTATTACAGGAATCAGAGCATTGGCAGGATAGCTTGGCATCTCGTTTATGCTTCAAAAGAAACAATAATTAGATGCGAGTCTTATTTCTGTAAAGCATCCAAGAAACACAATTTAACAATCGCTTTGTGTAGTAGTTTTGAGCGGTATGAGTTGTAAGGCGGCAAGGTCTGCGGCTCGTACATCAAGCATGCATCCGTTTCCCGAGTAAAAATAGTCTGACATCAAGGAAGCAAGTGCTCCCACAAAAGGCGTTACTTCTGGAGTGTGCATTGGTTCTGGTTAGGCACCGGTCTTCAGCAACTTGTTTTTAACTCAAACTGGGTCAAAGGTGTCTGCTTCCTTGGGCCAGACAAATGTAATGAAACATTTTAGACTTGTTGACGACTATTTGTTTTTACTTGACTGTAGTACTGGTTTCTTTGAATCCGAAGCTGCTAACGTACTAACCATTATCGAGATGGGCTCCAAGAAACCCGGAATGCGCCTCTTGATGGGGGCATTCACTTCCTCGATGTCAGATTATTTATACATGTTAAACGGACGTACGAGCCCTTGTTGCCTTACAACTCGACCAACTAAAAACTAGTAAGAACAGGGATTGTTAAGTAAACTGAGGTGGCGAAAGCGTCCACTACGTATGTGGGAGGTCATCATCAGCCTATATTTATGTCCACTGCAGGACGAAGGTCTCTCCCTGCGATCTCCAAGTGTTCCTGTCTTGCGCTAGCTGATTCGAACTTTCGCCTGCAAATTTCCTAACTTCATCACCCCACCTAGTTTTCTGCCGACCTCGACTGCGCTTCCCTTCTTTGGGAAGTACTCAGATCTAATCGCAGTGCCACCGGGAACCCATTGGTTTTCCTGTATTCTGGCCCAGCACGACGAGACGGTGATATCAGGAATCGCCCAACCTTTGTGCGCAGGCGCGAGCAAGAACGGGTGCGAGAGAAAAAAATCTGGGGGCTTTTGCTCCTTGAATATGTGAGTTTGCCTAGGTACTACGAGAGAAGTTTCTTTGCTCGTTTTGTATCCGTTTGTCCCTAGGCGTGCCGGTATTGTGGAGTGAGGTCACGCGCTGGCCATGCCCATGCGCAAGTTTGTCTCCGCGCGGACCGTATCTTGAAAGTGATCGGCGAAGCGGACAGAGTGCCGACTGCTGATAGCTCCTCGCGCTGTTTTTTTTCGCTCCGCGTTGAAGCGACAGGCTGCACGAAGAAGTCGCTCGCCGCTGCAGGCTCCATCTTGAAAGCGATCGTCTCACGGGTCGGACGGACGGACTGACGGACAGTTTTCTCGTTGGGTAAGCATATAGAAGTGCTTACGCATTTAAAACTTGTGGACAACGCACGGCTTCAACACACAAACACATAAGCGTGCGCCTAGGAAAATGCGGACATCTTTTGCTGATGGCGACACGGGAAAGTCCTTGATGGTGCGATTTCTTTCCAGAGTCAGGTCGAATTCCAGATGTGTCGACGAGATGTCCAAGCAGTTATGTGACGGTGGCCAAAGTGGAATTTTTTCGAGTTGAACTACAGACCAGCCTTGCGAAAAGCACCAAGAATGGCTGAGAGGAGGTCAAGGTGTACGCCGAACGTAGACGAGAACACTAACGTCATCCAGGTAGCAAAGACAAGTCGACCTTGAAGTGAAGTCTCTTGAAGTGAAGAGTTCATCATGCGCTCAAAGGTGGCCGAAGCATTACATAAGAAAAAAAGGCATAACTTCAAATTGATGTTGTCCGTCAGGCGTTATAAAGGCTGTCTTTTCACGATCGAGCTCATCCACAGCAATTTGCCAATAGACGGAGTGGAGATCAATGGACGAGAAGTGCTGGGCACGATTGAGACAATCTAAGGCATCGTCTATACGAGGTAGTGGGCAGACATCCTTTGTGATGTGACTGGGGGGTGGTGATAGTCAACGCAGTATCTCAACGTGCCGTTTTGTTTTTCTAACACGACAGGTGAAGCCAAGGGACTTGACATCGCTCAGGATGTCTTTTGCTAACATCTTGTCCCCGTCTGCTTTGATGACTTGGCGCTTCGGCGCTGAAACTCGCTAGGGTCGTCAATGTATTGGCCAAGAATCGCTGGTGTAGATACGTTGTTTGACAAGAGATGTCTCGCCCAAGGGACGATCACTTAATTTAAAAATAAAACAAATTCGTCGGCCCTTCCACTCCGTGAATATGGTTAACCAGCGAAGCTGAAACGAGCGGCCCCAGTATTTATCACTGCGTTAATCGCCAGGGATTCATTAAAGTATTTCTCAATTATGAGGTTACGCACACGTTCGGCTGCGACGGAGAGAACGACGTCACTGATGGTATGCCCGCAGTCCGCCGTTGACGCTTGCGTTTGATGTCTCGAGTTTGCTCGGCGGCACGATTAGCAGCATTCGCCCGCCATTGCCGCTTGTGATTCTTCGAAATTAAATTGCTTCAAAATTAAATCTATACGTTACGTAAGACAATGAATAGCTCATACCCCCTTAAGCAATGGCTCATACCCCTATAAACGCGGCCTCTCCATTACGACAGAAGAGAGAGAGAAGTGATTTTATTTGCACCAGTCAAATAGATGACAGGGTAGTGGCTGCAGCCTAAACCCACTCATCCTCCCTAACCGTCGGCCGGGATCCCTTGGGACGCAATGGTGGCCAGGGCGAGAACGATGACTTGTCGTTGAACATTTTCTTTTTCTTTGAGTAGCAAGGACTCTTGAGGATTCTCTACATCTATCTGGCTCATCAAAGCTAGGTCATGTCCAAACCATGTCGACTAAGCCCGCTATACCATCACAATGCCTACACCGAGGGCTATACACCGAGGGATGCCATTTGCTCAACAGTTGTGGGTTCGGAAATACCCCCGTTTGCAGCTTCCTTCACATAACTTCCTCGCTTTTACTAAGGTTCTTGTCCGCTCTAGCTCGGGTAAGACTTACGCCCTAGGTTATAATGGTTGAGAATTTCGTGAAAATGTTCAGTTCGTCACCGGTCTGTAGGGGTTTCTCGCTTGGGGGGTTGTCGAGACAGCGCGCGCTGGGATCCCGGAAAGTGAGATCTCGGGCCAGCGCATGTGCCTTCTCGTTCCCTCACAAACCCCCAATGAGCCGGTGTCCAGATTATCGAAACCTGCTCTGCCGGGGGCTGCCCGACGGCTAATATGTGTACAGCTGCAGCTGAGATCCTGCCCGCATCAAAATTTCTGATTGGAGATTTCGAATCGCTAACAATAAGCACCGCGATTCGACGCCACAATCCAGAAACTTGAGCACAGCATTAAGCAAAAGTGCAGCGGTGGTAGTCATTTTTTTTTTATTTGAAGGGTTTCAAATGATTTCGAATGGGTATCAAAAAAAAAAACAAAAAAACTGGGAGTACTAAAACATACCGCGCGCTCGGACGTGTCCTCTGTGCTCCGACGTTTTCACCACGGTTGGCCCACCACACTCAGCGATGCGCCATGGATAAGATAATAGGTGCTGCTTGTGCGCTGCCACCGTGCGCGGCTACGGCACGGCGGTGAGAAAGAGCAGCGTTGTTCGACGGCGTAATTCGACGTGGGAGTTATGAACTGCCGCGCCGAACAAGTTCGGAACACGGCGGAAAGCGATATGCTCAGTGCATAAAGGTCGGTACATTTGGTTTCGGAATCGAATCTAGTTCGTTATATCCATTGGCAGAACAATTTTACTTCGTTAAAACGAGGTTTTAAATACATGGATATTTAAGGGGATGCACATTTACGTCCATTATTTCGTTATATCCCGTCTCACTATAACGAGGTTCAAGCGTAGTTCGTTGTACAGAGGTTTAACTGTACAAACATACATAGCTATACTCCCCTGAAAGTGTGTGAAGTGCCCTAAGAAAGCTAATGCATTAAAATACATGTATCATCTGGACTGGATGTTTAGGAACTAGAAATAAAGGTTTTAGGCACCTAAAACAGCAACTTAATACCTCACTTTAGGCACGGTGGGGGCCGAACTACACATAATAAATTGTTTGCAAACCATAACCTTTTTTATGTACTTAATGCGCATAACCCATTTGCATGGTTAAAAACTGACAAACCATTCAATTGCAAGGTCTGAAGGCAGCAACCATATTTTGCAAGCCATCACTTCATAGGGCATTGCTGGGTGCACGAGAGGCCGCTTTTTTGTCAATCCCATTACTGCGGCCAACATGTTCCAACACAACGAGCAGCTAGTGCATACTTCATAGCCAAATTTTTCTCCTTACAATGGTGAATCAAGTGGAGCAAGCACGGAAATACCCAAGCATGCCAGGAAACATGCTAAACGGTTAATGAGAGAGCCTAAAATCCATGCCGAATGGGTGGAAGTCAACAAATATTCAAGAAAAAAATTTTGAATAATGTACATTTACAAATGCTTGTGAAAGTTATAATAGTAACATATGGTACCACCTGTAGGCTTTTCGGTTGAAGATTGTGCAATTTATTGCTCAGAATAAGTTTGTAGGCTGGAAACGAGCGCTCAACATCAACAGAGGTGAATGAAGAGATTTTGTATTTCTGTATGTGTGATGGCTCCGAAATGTCTTTGACTAGTAAAAAATAGATTTTCCTTGTCAGAGACAGACTGCACTTTTGCACAAACTGCAGCACACATGGGAAGCATTAAACCTCTGCTGTGGTGCAATAGCTGTGTCACGGATCCTGAACTCTTCACATTAACTTTTCCTTAGCCCCTTCTTGTACATCGGCAACTTTATTTTTTGCACAGTAGCCTTCTTTTATCACATGTTGGAGCACAAGAGCCTGTATCTCCTTATACTTATCTAAATGAAAGAAAAAAATGGAGGGGGGGGGCAGAGTTTATTGCTTTATATGAGCCACCGCCAGCTAGTTGCCTCTGTACAACCTCAAAAGGAGCAGAGGCACCAAAATCGGGGACCGCATAACTGCAGTAGACTACTTCCAGCAGATTGTGCACACTCCCGCTTAACACACATGCAGCACACTCTACATGTCAAGTCTTTCTAAGCTGCAGTCTACAGTACAGCTTTCTCAAAATGCTGCACCTTTCTCTCTCAAACCCCCCATGCAGTGAAACACGAAGTTGTGCGTCCACTGCTGGAGAAGGAGACTTCTGGTGACCTTTTTCTCTGGCATTGCTAACCAGTGTCAGATAGATGGTGAGAGGATCCCAAAAGCTTTACCAACATAAAAAGCTAAATTTAATTAAATTCTGGGGTTTTACAAGCCAAAACCACAATATGATTATGAGGCACGCCGCAGTGGGGGACTCCGGATTAATTTTCACAACCCGGGGCACTTTAATGCGCACCCAATGGATGTGAATGCGACTTTTCACTCTCCCATAACATGGTAGTGTAACATCCAATAGCGGCAAAGCGTCGAAGTTACACAAAAAAAGTTGGCGTGCCATGGTTGCCAGGCCTACTCAGCTTCTTGATGGCATCATCATGGCCTTTCGCTCAGGTGGCATGCAGTTGGAGGCCATTCTGTGCTTACAACAGCTTCCGCAGGGTGGCTGTTGATGCACCATGTGCTCGGCATGCTCACTCATCATTCCCATCGTTGCAACATCTCCCTTGTGGCTGTGTGATAATTGGGCGATACTTCAAATGGCTGTAAAATGTAATGCCACGGTAGCTTCTTTTTTTCCCCCATACTCGCAATATTGTGCGAGCGTAAATTGCACATCACATTTTTAACCAATGATCACAGTGCTGGACATCGATGTCACGTCCATCACATGACATCACTGCATCGTGATGCTGCTATCGGTGCCACTCAACAAGCTTCCCCGGGGGCATTGCGAAGCCCCTTTATAGGTCAACTACGACAAAATTTCACTTTGGCTAAATTTGTTATGAGTAGTATTACCACTGAACCGATCTTGGCAAAGCCGCAGGGCTGGTAATTGCACCTAAGCATGCAATACGTACACCTGGCAGTGTTGCTATGACGCAAATCCGACCACACTGCGTCCAACATCTTTAAGCGTGCCATGAGCACCAGGCACTCGGGCTGGCTTGCATAGCCACACCTGGAGAGACCAGTCAGAGCACTGGGTAGCTTGAGCATCTCATGCGAGAAGAGGGCTCGCCGAAGCACTCCGTGGCAGCCGTGGTATCTAACCTACGAAGCAGCATGGCCTCTAAGATTACGGAGGTCATGCGTCACTTGCAGTAAGTGGTAATCGCGTTTCTTTTTCTTTCAGTTTCAGTTTCAAAAACTTATTTTTGCAAGTGTTTCACGACACTCTCGCTCGTATTTCAAAAGTAAAATGTTGCACGGAGGCCTCCTCTATATCTACGTTATCTTAAACTATAGGCTTTTTACACAGTGCAAAATTTCATTGCAGTTGGACTTTAAGGTGGCCACAATGCTCCCCCCTGTGTCTTCATTACACTAGTTGTAATTTTCACTGCATTAAAAGCAGTCTCAATCACTTGTCCCACAGGTAAGCATAAAATCCCACCTTGCGTAGCCAAGCCACATCACTTTGCAGGACTGTCTTAGGATGCTGACTGGTTTGGTGATCCCTAGAATTGCTTTCTCGTGGATAATGTAGCAACAGGAGAACACGTGAAAATACTTTAACCAACATAAACCTTTTATGCGCACAACCGTCAATGGGACAAGAACTAAGCTCATGCTTATACTGTTCACATGTTTCCGAATGCTTCTAAAGTCCACCACAAATGGCAAGCACCAAGTATTGGCCCTAATAATGTAACGTGCATGGCTGGCCAACTGCAAAGTGATGCATATTCACTATTTCTGCATGGGCCCTTCTCACACAGGCTGTAAAGGTGCATATGCAATGAGCACAAACTTCGTTTAGTCAAGACTTCAATATGACTGTAGTGAGAAATTAGAAGATTACGATAAAACATACATGCCCATCTATGGAAGCATTACATGAAAATAAAAAAATGTGTTAGATCGAAGCTGATGTAATATCTCTTCATGTGCCATAGGGCCCCCTCAATGCATACATGGTACCCTGCTACACTCTGGCTTGTCCTAAAACAATCCTTTCTCACAAATGGCAGGCAACTACATCATATACTGTTCATGCCGGAGCTGAACATGAAAGCTGCAGAAAACACGCAGCCACCTAGGTGGAAGCCTCTTGCGACATGGAAAAAGCCTTCACTTGTTTAATGCTGAAAAAGCATGATGTGCTTTTCACAGCTTCTCACAGAAAACACTCAGACCAAGATAGTTGTAACTGTGACACCAATGGCTGCTCATATTACATTCCTACAAATGTACTGGCAGCTCAAGAAAACATTGTTCAGTTGATCATAAATAATACAGAAGCTGTAGAAAAAGTGCTAGATTAAAGAATGGGCGCTCGTAGAGAAAAGAAAAGGAGGATGAGGTTCGAGACGGCCCTTGGTGTTCGAGTCAGTCTCTCACATTTTTATTAGAAGCTAAACAACTGTGCAGAGTTTGTACACTGATCACTAGCACAATGAAAGTTTATCATGAGTTGAATGTGGACTACACAGTTGTCACCTAACTAGTTTGCTTATGCATACAAGTTTCTTCCGAACAGCAAATCGCCCAGCCAGCTCTCTTGTGAGGTTGACAGTTTGCGTTGAACAACTTGTGTGCAGTGTGATTATGGCTGCCTTCAGCCTTTTCTGGAGCTAAAAGAGCATTCCATAATGGTATGGCTCACAATCAGCAATAGCAAAGAAGGTAGGTCTGTGTTAAGTAACCATGGGGTACGCACACAAACAAAGGCAGCAGTGGCAGGCGCTCGACATGTGACGGTCATAATTTTATGCCACAGGTAAAGTGGTTCGGAGATGGGGCACTGGCATATTTATCACAACAAATCAGCCTGTCTTAAGCCTACTGAGGCACTTCTGACCACTGCATACCACAGCTAGCTGCACATCCCACACACAGCCCTCTCTTATGGCTTTTGAAAGATGAGGTGTAGGCAGTCACTTTGGTGTGCCTCTAGTCTTCATCGCCTGGGATCTGGCATGCCAATGCTGGATGTGGTCCGCTCCAAGTAGGCCAGTGGGACCTGGCAGGCCTTGTGCTACACCACCCATTGGCATAGACTGCTGGCTCTGTGTAGGCATGCCTTGCTGTGTGCCGCCTCCTGGAGGTACTTGTGGCTGTGGCTGCGTCTGCTGCCCACTTGCATTCACTGTGTCATTCAGAAGGCTTTGCCAGTAGTGAATCTTCTCATTGTACTTCTGTAGCAACTGTTCCTTGCGGACCAGTTCATTTTTCAGCTCTGTGTTATCCTGCAGAAGCAGAGTCATTCATGCTTTAAGTAACTATTAATGCCTTCGCGCTGAGGAACAAAGCTTCTTCTTTCATTACTACCAGAAGCACAGTAAACAATACACACTGCCTTCAGTAAAGGAAACAAAACCTGCTCTGCAACACTTTTTGTATTTTGCATCACTAAAAAATGCAGTCGTGAACACCTCAGGCAAATACACTCAAATCACGATAATTCGACATCGAAGGGGCCCGAAAAGTTGTTCGAATTAAAAGAAGTTCGAATTAAAAGAAGGCCTTATTTTTGAAGTATTCATGCACGATGTACGAACGGTGCGAGTAGTGAAATGCGGCGCGCAAACACATCGCGATTGAGGGCCACGAAATTGCCCACGCTGGCCAATGCTCGCTTCCCGATAACGGCAGAAAATGAAATTTCAGGGAGCTGGCGGCTAGGCAACGGGCGCGTGCGGAGAGCATCGAAGTTGAGGGAGGAGAGCGGCAGAGAAGCGAATTTGGCCTTGGCAATGCCATCGTTTTGGTGGTAGTGGCTTTGGTGGCTCCCCTCGCCTTCCCTCTCAATTCCCTCGTAGCTCCCCCACCTTCTACTGTCTCCATGCGCACCTGCCGCCGTGCCAGCTTAGCCCGCTCCCTGACGTTTGGCCAGACTGGGCCTTTGCCGCTGCTTCCCTCTGCGCCGCAGCCGCTGCGTTGGTTGCGACGTTGAAACGTACACGCATGTTCCGGTGCGATGGTGAAACGGTGACCTTGCCGTTTGAGAGTGAAATTTCCGCCGTGTTATTATTTTTTTCGTGTTCTTTTTCTCCGTGCGGCGTTGAGGGGTCTCTCCTAAAATTTTGCTCTATGGCGGTGTCGGAGCAAGGCTGGTCGGAGGCGCCGCCGCGTGATTTGGTGCGCTGCTGAGAGCATTGTTGGTGCGCCGTATGTTCGAATTAACCTTTGCAAATGCTTTTGTGTTCGAATTACCGGGTGTTTTTGCCCATAGGTATACACATAACTTTGATGGGACCACAGTGTCAGTTCGAATAAATCGGAAGTTCGAATTAAGCGTGTTCGAATTAACGAGATTAGACTGTATATTATTGGCCTGCACACAGTAGGGAACCTGATATGACAACATAAAATCCATGATGACACTGCAAACTGATGCGGGAATTTCAAGGCGTTGTTGCTGTCCATATTTTGTTCTTGTGTCTTTTCTCGTTTACCAAGCCTCTTCTCACAATAAGAGTGGCTTTACTAGAATTATAAAAGGGTAATTTACTAATACAACCCAAATAATTTTTCTCTTTAGTGCCTTTTTTTAACATGTACAATCTGTCATGAGTCACTTGGGGCAATCATACAATGAGGCAAACAATATAGATATATGGAAAAATTTCAATAACACTCTCAGCTACGTGAGTTTATATGGCTGCGTACATAGGATAAGAATGTAATCACATGATGATGTGCTGGCTTTTCCTTCAATGTTGTTGACATCTTGTCGCACTTTTATCCAAAGAGTACCCACCCTGAAGAAAACAGCATGTGGAGTCTCTTGCTGGGCACTGTGCAACTCATGGCACACCAAGAGAGCAGGACATGCAGTGTGTGGGCCATTAGTGACCCATACATCAAACCTGGCTGCTTTACTACATTGCCTACGTCACAGACTGGAGGTGCAGAGTAGCAGATAGCACTGCTCTCACAGTTTAGAAGAGGTGCGTAACATGCCCAAAATAGTTGCTCCCAGAGGCAAAACACAAACTTCAAAAGTCAAAACAAAGCGTCAATGTCTTCGTGTGAATAAGAGACTCACTTTCAGAGCAATCACGTTCTAATAAATAAAAGTTGCAACACATACAGTGCCATCCACTTATTCACAAAAACTGAAAATTGGATTGCTACAACTGATTATTATTATATCTGAGCATAAAGCTACCACTCAGAACTGAGGAACATTTCAGCATTCCTATGATGTAAACACAGCACTTTTTCTTGTCATAAAAGGTTGCAGCGCTTTGCACAAACCTTACTACAGAGTAGAAGCTGCTCCATGGTGTAAATTGAAGCATTAATAAAACCTTAATTTTAGCTCTTAAAGGGGTTTGGAACCACCTCCTGGGCTTGGTGAAAAAAGAAGAAAAAAAAAAAAAGAACAGTCCGTGGATAGGATACTCGGCTGTGAACATCTTAACTAAGTTTTACAGTCATGCGTGGCGCGTGGAGCTCGCAAGCGGAGCGCAAAGTCACCTTTCTCTCAAATGCTGTCTTTTCAACAGAAGCCTGCTCCTCACCCTTTTCTGGATGCTTTATTTTGTAATATCACAGATTCCCATACGTGGCTGCTATTGGCCAAGAAGAGTGTTTGGATCAGTGCACTTCTTCCTACTGTTACTGTGTAAATTTATTAACAAAGTTTAATAAACAGGCTGAAGTAAGCGAGAACCTGCTTTCGAATTTCCATAATAATTATGCACTTCCAGAAGAAGCAGACTATCATCCGCTGCGCATGCTCGGCCGCGGCCGTCTGCGTAGGAATTACACTTTGACCACCCTGCTTATCAGTGCTGTAGCTGTCAGGTCTCGCTAATTTCAACTAGTTTTGAACAGTCAACTAGCCTAAAACCACACGTAACTTAAGATCAGACCACACGTGCGCTTGACAGTATGCGTTCACTCCTGGCCGCTCCTGGTTAGATGCCTTAGCAGACTTCGCTTCGTATTAAGCTATTGATGGCGCTTCAAAACGCGCAAGTTTGATGTGGCTACTATCAGTCGGTCAAGCTGGTGCAGGACAAAGCCAGTCCGCACCTTGCAGCACGACCAGACTGGAGCATATGAGCCTGAGCAGGCACTCAAGCCCTGTCGTGCACAAAGCAACCACCACGCATACACACTGCAGTTGCATGTAGCTGCGGTCTGCTACGTAGCACAGATGCCATGACAAGTCCGCCGGCTGAGCGCACTGCGGCTCGCTGTGGACAACCGCATTCGGCGTGTTGTAGGCACCAAATTCGGTAATAATGGCGTCTGCATGAACATCCAAAATCAAATTTGAACTGCACACCACGGTGCCGTTCAGTAGGCGGAGCATTGCTGGCATGCCCCGCTCAACTGTAGCCTTTACAGTGCAAGTCATTGAAGAAGGAACGGAAGCACCACCAACACTATGTTTGATTGCCTATAACTCCGCTTCTGCTGAACACATTGAAGTACTTTTTGCGGCAAAGTATTTCAGAAATAGTCTAATTTAACTTCAAATCCATTTCTAGACTTTGTAAGGCATATGTAAAATGCTGAAATCTTGTTTTGGTTTTATAGACGGAGCACTTTGATGAAAACATGCATTGCATGCAGTTGCATCATGTAGGTTGACCACAGTCATTTGGACAACACGTCATCAAACACCAAATCATAGAGAGCACTTAGATCATTTGAACTTCAATCCAATATGGAATCATTTGGCAAGCAAAACATCCGTTTTTCCATCTTTATCCATCAGGAATTCACCCAAAATAGGGCTGTTTAAAAAACAGGATTTGATCACTGTACTCGACATGTGATTAAAATTTCATGATTACATGTGCATCATTTCTGCATAGTGCTAATGCAAAATTTAATACTGTTATGTCGTTATCATCAGTTGCAAGGTTTCATATGGTAGCATTATAAAGATACTGCACTGAATTATGCATGAGCGTAGAGCTTTTTACTAAAGTTACTAAAGGAAAATCTGGTGCTGCAGTCATTGAACAACCATCCGAATGATAGGCAGTGCATGGCTGTTTCTGTAATTTGATATGGCTTCATTAAGGAAGCAAACCTGTGCTTTATTTTATTCCTTGCAATTCAGGCTCACAACTCTTTGCACACAACTCTTCTTTCTTTGTTTATTTGTGTACTGCCCATTATTCCCACACTGGATGAGGCATTGCACTGACAGCATCTGCAGACACTACAGCAGATATTCTTCTAGTTATTTTGGTATGAATCTCCATGCCTTCAAGTAACGATTACATTTACACTGCTGTACGCAAGGCTTACTAAACATCCGCCTTTTTCATGCCAATTCTTTTCTGATAACTATACACTACTCTTCCAATTCACACATTTACACAAAGCACAACACAGTGAAAGTAATAACTAAACACAGGAAAATACTTCAGGCAGGAGGCTACAAAATGCAATGGTTGTTTACTGGAAAAGGGCTTACCTCCATGACCATTTGCTCGGACTTCTGAGCCGACAGTACCAGCCTTTTCTGAAGGAAGAAACTCTCCATCTGTTTAGCTACATCCAGGAACCGCTGTACAGTCTGCTCCACTCCTAAAAGCAATAAACCAAGCAAGGGCAACATCGGTTTTACTTGAGTGGATCACTACACAAATGAAGCATAAGCAATGTGCTGTAAATATTTTTCACCACAATGATTTTGAACGGTTTAGAAGGGTATACCCATTTCCAATCTATGCACACGTAAGGGCCGCTAACTTTACCAGTGATGTGATTGGTGTCAGGCACTTCGAACCACCTGTAGGAGCAGTTAAAAGCTCACATTGAAGTGACATGTAAAAATTTCGAAACCGTTAACAGGCATGCATTTTTCCATATTTAGGAGCGCACACTGCAATGTCGAACCCACTTATTACAATACAGTTAAACCTGCTTATAACGAACCTCCATATAACGAATTCCTGGATATAAGTTTTCTATTCCCCGCCACTACTCCATAGAAGCACATGTATTTGAGACCTCTACATAACGAAGTGGCAGTGGGAGATCCCCTCCAAATAACGAATTTTCCCCACCAACAACCTAGAGATTTCGCCCCAAAGTTTGTTATTTTTGCGCGAATAGCAACCGCAAGCACCTTCTCCACCGCGACGGCGTCGCGCTTGGTGCGCTCGAATTCAAGGCGACTGCGAGACGAGAGCACGTGTGCGTACGTGCATGCGAGCGTGCGCGAGGCGGGCCTGCATCCCTCGACCCCGTGATCTTGCCGCCGTGGGCGTGACCCTTCCCCCTCCCTTCATTCAAACCTGATCCCGCTGCTTGCTGCAGCTGGCCTAGCCCCCACCAAGCCGGTACTCTCTATTTCCAATTGATGTTGCCGAAGGAAAAAAAAATAATGTTTTTTTTTTCAACGCGCTGGCAGCACCACTCTTTGGTTACTGCGCAAGTCTCTGTGCTTCACTTCACTAACCTGACACTAGGTGACACTATACGACGATATGATGCCGTCAGTGTCGCTCGCTCTTCGTTTCCGACACCTCACGCTTGTGCGAAACAACACGCGTCCACGCATCCAGTACCTGGTGTGACATTCCAAGGATGAGTGCTTCGACAAAAACGGTAACCAGGTGAGCGTTACAATGGAGGGCGCGTTAGAATTGAGTAAATACGGTAAGCGTTTCTGTTTCGAATTTTCGTGCCGAACCTGCACATAACGAAATCCTTTTTATAACAAAGTTTTTCGGAAATTTGTCGATTTCATTATATCCATGTTTAACTGTATCAGTTTTAACAATATATTGGATATAAGAATGAGTATAGCCGCGACACACTGTGGCCATTTGTGAGTGCCTTATGGTAAAATAAACCACTTACTATAATATTTACATGCTGCGCCATTGGTTACAATTAAATCTGGCTACTGGGTGTCTACGCCGAAAAGAAAAACGATGCGAAATCCTTGAAAAAATAGTCCTATTAGTAAATTGCCCTTCTATATTGTGATTTTGTGGTTTGTGCCGGTACGCCGGAAAAGAAAAATATGCAGATCCGGCGTACTGTAGTAATTGAAGTTAGCAAAGCACTTTGCATCGACCCTGTGGCTGTGCACCTCGACCAGCCCTTCGACTCTTTCGGTGACGTCGAGCAGGTGCTCATCGTGGAGTTCGGACATGCCGAGGGTCAGAAAGAACATGGGCTTGCCTAGCTGCTCGATCATAGCGAACACGTTCTCCTTCCTCTGCAGCCAAGTAGTACCCCAGTAGTACGCCATCCTCGAGCTGCTCGAACTAAACCTCTGAGGAACGCAATGTCCAAGTAGACACACTTCTAGACGAAGGCTGCGGTCTTCCAAGAGCTTCTTTGCGAGCGTGAGGAGCTGCTTGGCGTGCACGGAGTGGAAACTTGCTTTTGAATCGCTGTTTGTGCAGAGGCAACCAGCATCCATCCCGTGCTCCGCAGCCGATATACCCGGATTTTCTTACGCACGTCATCTGGCTCAGCGCATGTAGTGCGTGAGAATCAGAGGCAAGAGTCGGGTGACGGAGCACAAACGACGATGGTGCCGC
Organism: Dermacentor silvarum; assembly: GCF_013339745.2. Lineage (NCBI taxonomy): Eukaryota > Metazoa > Arthropoda > Arachnida > Ixodida > Ixodidae > Dermacentor > Dermacentor silvarum. The sequence continues at coordinate 68,332,192 of NC_051156.1, forward strand.
GACCACACAGGCAACGCGAGCATGGGCATATACCCAGCAGCTCAAGTTGGTAGGCACCGCCAGCCCCGCTGGCATAGAAGGCTAGATAGGCAGCTAGATAGATGGACACACTCAAGGTGCCTGAAGTTTGCTGAATGCTTCACATTAAAGAAAAACACAAGCGTCCCCACCCACCCGTATACCGCGCATGCAGCACAGCCGGCCTTCACCACATCACCAGCCTTACTACAACTGCTTCCTACAATGTTTCCAAGCTGCATTACTGTCTATAACAATTAAACCTGGCCACTGCGTTTCTGCCCTGGATTCAAAATCATTCAAAATTCAGTAGCGATTTAGCGGTAAATGCGAGAGATGCGTTAGCATTATGTCGCACCTTTGAGGTCCCGGATCCGTGATTTAAACAGTTTTCACCAAGTTGTTGTTCAGGCGCTCACTTGACACATGTCCTCTTCGAGGAGCAAAGGACACCGTCAGTTGCACCATATATGTATGTGTGTGTGTGTATATGTGTCAGCACACACACTCTTCTAAGCTCTCCCATCATCTCTCTATCTCTACCACATGACCGCCTTCCCACACTTCAGATACATACTACACTCAGTACTCCTTTAAGGCAACATTGTCCTTTGTTCAGCATTTAGTCACTGGCTATCAAAGGCACTGCACAGAACCACAAAGCTCAAGACGCCACTCCCATGTCTGCAGTGGCACATAAATAGTGCCTCTTCTTTAGGTCCAGAGCACACGCCTCTTTACTGTCACGGCCGCACAAAATGGCCGGACACTTTTTAAGAGACTAAACAATGAAGTGTGAGCACTTGCAATTTATTTTCTGAAAGATGCAAGAACACCCTCTTGGTACAGGATGTAGCAGGTTTAACCTTTTGGACCAGTTTGGCGAAATTGGTGCAGCAATTGCGTCACTGCCAGACCCGCAAAAAATCATTAGGTTAGAGCAAAATATACCCAAGCCATCAGCATTTGTACCAAGCTTTTTTTTTCTTCTTCTTTTTCAATGTATACTCTTATACAGCAGCACTCCAAATGCAGAGAACTGTGGTGCCTAAATTATAACCAGCACCTTGTCTTCTAATTCTAATGACACTTTTGAAGAAACACAATATCTGAAGCATATGGGGCATCAATGCAGCTTTTAAGTTGTTATTCACCCCCCCTCCCCCCCCCTAGCACTTCTGAGACAGCAAATATAACCTTTAGAGACGTCTTAAGAATGCTACGTGAAATTTACAAGCACCATCACTGTGAATTAAGAATATGGATGAATTGGCATACCTGTCTTTACTTCTTCCGAGTCACGAACATAGAAGTAATCTGGATTTGTGACTGCAGCCAGACATGCCTAAAAGAAATGCATGTGAAAAATTGAGCTTCTTCAATAATAACAATCATAATCTTATTAGAAAAAGTTTGTGCACACATGCATTTGGCTTGTCTGCCAAAGCCTTGTAAAAACTTGTATAGCAAGAACCTGGCAGTTGAGAAAAAGCTACCTGAACACACATTACAGTCAAGCATATATCTGCACGCAAAATGAACACCAAAGAACATTACGAAAATTTGCAGCTACAGGTACATCAAGCTACAATACTAGAAAATTAAGAAGCATTTGTAATACACCAATCAATAAAATACAATTGTTGGATCAACATAAATGTCTGAAAATCATATCACAAGCTAAAACATGGAGGAAATGCAAAAGAATAATACAAATATATGATATTATAACAACAGTCACAGTTGATAAAGAAGGCCCATATGCATACAGAAACTCAGGTCACAACGTTTCTATTAAGGCCTCCTTCAAACCCAACTTTCCTGCTTCAGTATTGAAGTGGGGAGGATGTAAACAAATGAGGAACATAATATTCAGTATAAACATGGGTCGCTGAAAATAAACTTTTGTTAGTAGTTAGCACTTGTCCGTCGTCTCATCACTTTTTTTTCCTGTCCGTCTATGATTTTCTGCGCTATGATTTGTCCTCATGTCGAACCAACCAGCCCAAAACAGCAACAATTCTGAATGCAATGCATTCTTTGCCCTTTTCTATAATTTGTCAAAGGAACTATGCATCTATGATGTTAACTGGCCCTGAACGAGTTCACAAAAATTGTTGTCGCCACACTATTAGGTCACACTGGCAGAAAGAAATGTTCGTTACGCTTATTAACTCCTTGTGGAACCTTCCAAAAATAGTATTGCGTGTAGTTGTGTGAACTGATGTACATGCATAACGTAGAATGTAAAATGCAACTACGTTGTGTGTAATTTAACACTGTCTATAAGCAACTAGATGAACTTGAAAAATAGTCTCAGTCTGGAATTTTACTAAGCCCAAAACAAGTTTTCCTAGTTTATGTTATACTTGTCTGTTATAGTACTTGCATGTTATACTATGTTTATTAATATTTAAAGTCCTTTATTTATAAAGGAAGGAGGCACGAGGCCTCTGAAGACAATGAAGGGGCATTGTCAGAGAGCGCTTTGTTTCAGGATGACGTTTTAAGGTACAAGTCAGTTGGCAAGTGGTTTCTTGTGCTGAGGACAAACCTGGTCAGAAGAGATGTTAATCAGGTCCCCTACACCTCTCTAAGCAAGCCACTTCAGCTCCTATATTTATGGCAATTAAAAGCTGTGTTGCAGAAGCCATGCATGATATGCAGCAATAATCAACACTATACCTAAAGGTGTACATAGACAAATAGTGCTGACACATTCCCAGTTGTTTTTTCATGGCTGCTATGTTGCGTTTGCAACGTCCTAACGCAGAGCCCATAGAATCGAATGTATCATGTTCTCACTTGATAAGCTTTTGCTTCGTAATGGTTTCCATAACTCATGCTGCATTTGCTATGAACTGCTGATGTACATGTAAGGGTGTAAAAAAAATAAGCAGTTTACTACGCAAACATGGTGTATAACCAGCAGCATCGCCCATTACAGCAAGAAGCCAACCATCCATGGCATGACATCATCCCCTTTTCCAGCTAGTTGTCGTCACAGCCCTTGCGTGAAAAAGCCAAAGGCATGTGATTACTTTTCACAAAAATGGTGATAGTGGCTTCACAACAATGGCAATCCATATGCATGTTATTGCTGTCGCTGTGTGTGCCAAGCAGCTGTAAAGGCATGGCAGAAAGAAGGAACACGTATAGATGACACTATAGAGACACAGAGCACCATCTATGTGTATTTATTTGCCCGCGCCTTGTTTGCCCTAATGTTTACAACAGCATGGATTATCAACTTGTACACACTCATGTCATGCTCTTGGAACCAAATCAGACATGCTGAAGCAAACTCAGCTCTCTCAACACTAGCTTCCAGAAAAAGGTGCTTTTTATTCATGAAAAATTAAAGAAACTCCAGTGAAGATTGAAGACATTCTGCCAACGTATGAGACCTATTAAAAAGAGGCAGTGCTTGAAGCACTGGACAGATGACACCTCAAGCTTTCAAGTCCAAGTGTGAGGTGTCAGACCACAATAAAGTTAATAACTGCACTATGTTCACCGATTTTGGTGGTTTCCTGGCTTAGGCTTTCCCAGGTCTTACATTTTCTTTTTCTTCACGATACCATTAATAAGTATACTTCCACAGGTATTTCAAAGAAGCTAAATAAACGTTGCTGGCATTTTCTTCGTGTTTGTTGCAGCCACTTTTGGAAACCTTTACAACTATCGATAATTGTGCTCCGCGGCGTCTGCATACGAGGGCAGCAGTTTTTTAGCACCACACCTGAACGAATACGTGGGCGCTTTTTGTTGCCTGAGGCACTGAGAGAATAGCGACGTTTTTCCCTGCGTGCTTTTCACAGAAAGAACTTGCACGTGTTTAGTCAATCTGAAGATGATTTTAGCGCCGAGGAGGAATATATTCTGCCTTCAGATGACCAGCAAACATCCTTGGGACGAGAGCACCGAAGAAGAAAGTGAAAATTAGAGGACACAAGAGCAAACGCTTCTAGCGGCAATCACCCACAATGTGATGCTGGCTGGAAACTGTACGCTGTGCAACAGACTTGGCAAAAAAGAAAACTTGCTGAAATAAATCATTTACTAGGAATTTCTTGAATGATCTTTCTGACCAAAAAGGCGTATGCGTGAAATAGTACCCATGTAGCCACAAGTTGAGTTCATGCACAATAGCAGATGCAAGGATTGGGCACTGGGGACATACAGCCGTATTTGCTCACTGCATTTGGAAAGAGCTTGTTGCCAGCAAACCCTTGGGTTGGTTGACTCATTTCCGAGCTGTTGCTTTGCAGACGATGCAATTTTCCTATAGCTCGCTCCTCTCCCACATTCAGGAGCAATACTGACTCCCTGCTGCAAAGACAACTGGAGTACTTTCTTACACATTTTCATAGGTCTCCAAGGCCACCCTGCCTTATATAAAGGCACCTCTACTATACTACTACCAACAGTAGCTGAGATACTAGTTTGAAGAAAACCACCAGCCTCGCTTGATGACAGTGATGAGAAACTGAGAATGACCACAATGCAAACAGACAGCAATGACACAGTGTGGAACATGCATAGCTAGCTTGTGTGCTGGCAAGAATCTGCAAAGTGTGCAACAATCACCAAGGTAAGCAATGTTATCTGTGCACATCAAACGTGGAAGACAATGCTACACCTCACTGTATCTTGCCCACCCCCCCCCCCATTCTGTCTTGTTTATACGAGAGATTATGACCCAACTTACTTGACTCTATCCTAAATTCCATGCCTATCATGTGTATGGTGCAGCGATTGAAACGCGATACTCAGAGCGCACTGCTGACGGCGCTGATGACACCTAGCTCATGCATCATCGCCCAAAGTGAAAGTGAGTGCCTTTATGATGCATTATGACTGCATTTAGGCCCCCCAGCTATCATCTAGTGCTCACCAGTGGCACAAAAAGTGCCAGTTGCCATGCACTCCAAGTATCGTGTTTCAATTGCTGAGCAATGTACATCACGAAAACCAGAGGCAACAACAGACAAGCCTGGTGCAAGCCTTTCTGAATATCGACTGTCTCGCCATTAGTTAGCCCTTCCCATACTATCCATACTTTATATTATTTCCACATTTCATCTAGGAGCATAACGTTATCTTTCCCCAAACGTTTACCCCAAAGAACCTTTCAAAACTTTCAGTGCTTACACTGTAACATGCACCGTTAATATCCAATAATGTGAAGTATGAATGTACGTCTGTTCTTTCCACTGGTTATATATATGGACTGTGCAATTATGAATATCATTTATGAGCCAACCTTTGCTAAAACCTTTCTGTTGTTCTCCCAATCACTCATTCTGTTCTGCCCATGCTTGAATCTTCCATTTCATGGCCTGCATTGTCTAGATGATTCAATTGGTCTGTAGGACTTCACATCAGTTCTATCTTGTTTTACTGAGTAAGTTCACTGAATCGAATTCTGGGGTTTTACGTGCCAAAACCCGTAAATTCACTGTACTTCGTTGCCAGGTGTCTGGGCTTATTTACAGCTTTTTTAGACTCAGTTCGTTAATTAACCTGACATGTATAACATCCAGTCAGATTGCTATGCATTTTTGTTTCTTTCCAGTGCAGCTTAATTGCCCTGCCGTTCAGGTTGTTCAGAATTCCTTGCATTGGTGACGACTCAGCCTCACTTCGCTGCCTCTCAGGGGTCGCTCTTTCACCGCTCTTGAATGACTCGATCAGCTATATTTCTTATGATGTAATCTAGTGCATGTTCTCCCCCTAAATTGTCTCTGCCGCTCACCGCTCTTGAACGACTCGATCAGCTATATATATATATATATATATATATATATATATATATATATATATATGTAATCTGGTGCGTGTTCGCCCTCTAAATTGTTTCTGTCTTCATCTTAAATGCAAGCCTGAACCTTCTTGTTTCCTCCCCAGAGCGGACAAATGCATTCAACATTGCCTAACGATAACTCAAACCTGTCACCAAGGGTTTGAGCAGTGAATTAACGCAAACTCCATGAGAGTGATTTTGTGCACGACGGCGACGAGCGAACAGATCGCTCGTTCTTCTCGCTCGATCGCTCGGTTCTGGAAATCTAAAATTCGACGCTCGTCGCACGGTAGTGCTATGAGCGACTGGCCAATAGCGCGAAGTACTGTACTACATCAGGCAAGTACTACCGACTGTCGCACGGAACGAGCAAACGACAATGTGATACGTGCAGGGATAAGAACCTACGCTACAAGACTCTTCAGGAATAGTTTATGCTGCTCCTTACAGTAAAACACATCAACTTATATTAATGTCACGCCAGTTTCGGCGCGTATTTGCTGCCCTCATACCGGCAACACCAGGGAGACGTCGCTAGCGTGGGGTACGACTTGTAGGCGACGAGCGAACGCGACAGCCGTCTCAATCGCGTCTCTTGTCACCGTCGCGCGCAAGATCGCGTGCATGGGGTTTATACTTCACTTTATGAAAACCGCACCTGAAAAGAGCTCTCGAAATCATCCACGATGTGGTTGGACGAAGCCATCTCTGGACTGGCGCCGGCTCCTCACGAACACCTGTGGCAGAATACAAAATGACGAACAATGAAAGTGTCATTATTTAACATTGCATATCGGAGCCATCCATGCATCACCTTCTAATAATAGGCTGAAGTGTGAAATATATGTTGAATGATAGCGCTTTTGACCTTCCACAAAAAGCTTCCAAAAAAAAAAAAAAAAAAGTTGTTCCGACACCGGGAATCGAACCCGGGCCTCCTGGGTGAGAGCCAGGTATCCTAACCACTAGACCATGCCGGAAGACAGAAGTTACCACCACTTGAAGCGTAGTCAATGGCGTAGTGCAACCAAATGCAACAATTATTTTGTTGCATTGGTGTGCCAATGCGTAGTAAAGGAGGCATTGGGTGTGCATTAAGTTTGCTGGAAGCTGTAGGAGAAATATTCAATTAAGTTGTTCGTCCTCACAACGGCTACAGCTGATCGTTGTGATGAAACATGGAGACAGAAATTTTGCGTACATCCTGCGACTCCTCATGTGCTGTGCTGCACTAAAAATAGCCCTAATATTACACTAGCGCGTGATTTGCAAAGTGTATTCACTTGCGATCTAGAACAGACGCACGTTCCGCAGCCTCAAAGCATATTTCTGCGCTGCCAGGCGCTGCCTAGAACATGGAGGTCACTCTACTTATCATTAGAGTGTACTAGTACACTCTACTTATCATGTACTGTTGCACAGAAAATCGTAGAGATGTGTTGTACCAGAGAATGAGACAACGCTCTCCAAAGACACTACGGTGCATTCTGAATATGTTGCGAAGTATTGTTGCGAATACCGAATAAGAGCCCGAACGTAGTATGCGAACTCAGCGGCGGATTCAAAACGCGCGAATGACGCGGCTAGTTCCAGCGCATTCGAAACTCAGCCCGGCAACTATGATCCTAACAACAAAACCAAAACGCGCACAAACGTCGCAATGGCGGGTACCCAAGGCGGTACGGTTCAGTTTTCGGTACGTATTTATTTCACGTTTTGCTTCTCCTCCGTAACGAAGTCGCCTGTTTTTATTACTCGGAACGTAACTACTAAAAACCAACTCATTAGCCCCGCTGGAACTGATGCTGTACCTTGCGAGCTTGGATTTTTTTTAGCAATCACGTGTGGTCCGCAAAGACAACCGCCGCGCCGACGTTTTGACAAGTTCCTTCTTGCGGCCTGATAGACGTGTTAATTGCGTCGCGGGCGGGCGCACGTTGCGCACAACACGCAAAAGTGATACTGTCTGATCAGACGCACATCATGGGCTATTCAAACCTGCCGCTGGCTGCCGTAAAAGGAGGCTACCTGCGGATGTAGCTCCGAGCCGCACATTCATTGGCCGTCACCTCCCTCTGACGGGGTTTCCGGCCCTGCTCTCGGCGGGCTGCAAACTGTTTTTTGGTGTTCCGCCTACGTTACCGTTATGTTTTGCTGATATCCACGCTCGCGTGCCCAAAGGGTAAACTACTCACCATGGTGTGGAGGAACGCCTTGAACATCTTCTCTATGAACAACCCTCCGTCTCCCTTGTTGAACCAGCAGCAGGTTTGTTCTACGCTCAGCATTCGTTTCGCGTAAAAATTGTATTTGGGTGGAGCCTAGGGGGAAGTAGCTGTGCTCGTGTGGGCTCTTTTCGCGTGCACCCATGAAATGTCACACGAACGTTGGCTCTAATGCACAGCTACACTATTCATTGGCCCTCCGCTAGCCACGAATTTGAGGCGGTTTGCGCAGTCATGCCTCGCGAGCATTGCTGGAATGTCTCGTCTTGCCCGCGCCTGCTGGTTCGAAATTTTGGGAAGCCAGCAGCACGTGTTATGAGTGCACGCGGACCCGACGTGCCAGTTTCGTTCCGCGCCCCAGCGTTTAGAGGGGTTTGTATGACAACGCGTCTTCTTTTCTGAAAGGTGTGTTGACGCAGACTCAGTAGTTGACGTAGTTTCGGGCTTGGGCGAGCGCAGCCAAGTTTCGTTTGAGCGCGCGTCTGTTTTTTTTTTTTTTTTGTGTATCTGTGTTGTTGGCCAACTAGCTTTGTTGCCCAATGAGGACATCATCTTTGAATGTCGTTTCAGCTGCATTGGCAGATTATGCGAGTTTGTTCTGCTTCATGAAGTCAACTTGTCATGATGTTACCGAATGGAAGCGTTATTGTTGGTTGGTGGTATGTGGCTGATTGTCGTAGAAATTGCGACTCCGAGAAATCGGCACTGCCTACAATGCAATCCACTGGAACGTTCCCCAGTGCGTTATCTTCATTTTCTAGATCTGTCAAACGACCTACAATGCTTACACACGCAGTTAGCGGTCTTGAAGCTCATGTTATTGTCAGCGATGGAATTATTTACAATGCCCATGCAGTACCTAGAGCTATGTGTGCTTTGGTGACGCTCAGGTTAGGCCATATTTTGTATCAGATCATTTCATTTTCAATTTTTACCTTATCATCGCCACATTGAGGGACGAATGCTGGAAATAATGATGGCGTCAAAGCCTTTGATGAAAGGGGAATGCAATAGAAAATGACAAAAATTGTTATAAGATACGGACACCGGCAGTTAAAATTGAACCCCCCGTTTTACTGTCTCATAACCCAGTCCAGCTAATTGAATTGTTTGTTTCAGTACCTTCAATGCTTGAAAATGTTATAGGTGTTAGTGGTAGAGTTCATTGCTGATACTTTTAGCAGATGCTGTTTCTAACATGTCATTTAGCAGCTTGGCTTTGTTTTCAGTGCTAGCATCTAAAAACATGTCTTGTTCTAAATAATGTAGTTTTGTAATTGCAGTTGGCACCCAACTAGCATTATTACCTTTTTGTTGTTCAGAGCATGAGCCCTTTGCAGTTGAGGTTACTCTTTCAATATTTAAGAAGTGTATTTCGTTTCCAGTATTCAACACCATTTCCAACTCATTTGAACTTCGGTTTGGGTCAATTACTGCTTCACGAATATTTTCCAAGGAGACTGCAGCGGAGGCTTTGCGGAGGCTTTGCAAAAGCAATGCATCTTTTTTCTTTTCTCCCACTCATATGTGCATAATTGGTTTGTAGCAACCCTATTGTAGCCGAAGATTTCGAAGCAGTCGCGAATAAAACCTTTAATCCATGTGACGTGCTTGCATTGGGAATTGACACTGACTTTAGACAACTGTGCTAACCACAAGAACGCAGGCTTGATTTCCAGCCACACTGGCCACATTAAAATGGCATTGGAATTGAAAAATTCTTGTATACTGTGCTTTGGGTGCACGATAAAAAGCGTGGTCAGAACAAATCTAAGAGCCGTCACTATTAGCATCTCTTTGAGCTGTGGCACTTGGATGTTAAACTCCTCTGCTGTTTCGCTATTGTAGCCTACACAAACAAGCGTACTATATTTAGAAGTGGCATTGGAGTGGTAGCATAACAAACAAGAGGAGGGTTCACATGTGCTATCTCCCTTTTTAAGGGACACTAAAGAAATAAGTTCAAATGTATTAGCAAATTACACTTTTGCAATGTCAAAAAAGCCGCTCTTACTGTTAGAGGAGGCCAGCCAAATTTCAATAACTTTTACTGCACCACTATGGCCCATATATAAGAAAATGCTTTGAAAATGGTGACATATCACTAGACTGGATTTGAGGCAAATGCCTTTTTTGTTCCTTGTGCTCCTATTGCCCCAGTTTGATATATGAGCATGAATTAGAAGTTAGGAAGAGCTTTTGTAGTGTTTTTATAGTGCCTATAAATGCCTATTTTCAATATTGGCACCTATATGAACAATATTTAGCCTCAAGTTTCGCTTTCGAGTGCAGTTAGAGACAGTTATCCATGTTACCGGGCAACATTGACTGTTCGGAACTCTATGGGGTTCAACCTAGTCCTTTAGTTCAACCAACTCCCGGAAAACAACTGCTAGCAGCAGTGAAATGGGACGTGCCGGCCAGCATACGCCGCCGCGCTGACATTGCGCGAGCGGTTGGCGAATGCGAAACTGCGGAGAGCCGTCAGGGGAAAGGAGAGTGAAGAGCAAAAGAAGAAAAATGTGATGTGCACGCAGCTTTTGTTTTGTTTGTAATTTACTTTTTAAGGTGTTCACCGCCGTCGGGCGTTCCTTCTCAGCGTACGAGATCATTCTCAGTGACAAGAGGCACAATTTTGAATCCAAAAATGTGGAGATGGTGGTAGTTGCGATTGTTTCCACAATCTTCACAGTGATTCTTAGACTACGTGCCGCGGGCTTTCCAAACAGATTTCTCCAAACATGTGCACTTCAAATGGGCGGAATTGTATTTTGCAGTGTTGGGACGTCTTGCCTGTACAATTCGGATAATGTCATTGTATATGAGAAAATTGCAAAGAGTTGTACCTAACAGTCCTCATGTAAGAACATGCTTATTTCTTAATAAATCGTAGTCTCTCTTGCATTTGTTATTTGTCTGTTTTTGTTGTGTCTTAATTTAATTGCATCAGGCAGACATAAAGTATCGTTTTTTTAATCAGTATTCCCAGCTTTCAAGTATTATTTTTCATGCTTGTTTCACTATATGCAACGCTCGAGTACAGTGGCCATTGAACATGAATATGAGCAGTGTGCTTGTTGAATTACGCCAAATCATCGTATTAGTCCAGCAGTTTTGTGGGACAATTGCACGGCTATGTTCAACTGTTGGCGCTTTGTGCCATCATAAACAATAACATTTCTTGTTTTTCTGTTCAGTAGATACAGGTCGCGCACGTCTTCATTTGAAATTATTTTCATTTATGTAAAAATTTATTGTGCCTATATTTACGACGTTGAAGGCCTAAAATGCTGCTTTGCCTGCTATTTCTTGGCGCCTAAAACGCGCTTTTTTAATGCTTAAAGATTCGGCCTCTACAGATCACTGATGTACCGGTGCTAAAGTTCTCCTGCAAAATTAATTAAATGGAAGTTTTGTCCTCATTTTTCCTTCTGGTAAACGTCTACTGCGAAAGTAATGAAATTATATTTTTGAGGGTAGAATTATTAGTCTAAACTGATTTAGGGATGAGTCGTTTGATGCAGGGAGTTGTGCAAAGTGCTCTTGGCAGCAGGTCTTATTGTTTTTAGTCAGTCATGTTTCTTTTTTCATGCCTAGTTTTATTGCTCTTTTCATTTGAGGAAAAAACTTTTTATTCGAAGAGTGTACACAGTCAGGTTTCATGGGAAGATGCGAGACACAGTTCATGAGAAAGTGCTAGCTCGAGTGCAGAGCAAGCATACAGAAAAGTAAGGTGGGAACACCAGCTGTACCCGAGTTACGTTTGTGGGTTTCATCAGTACACAGTTGTGTGGCAGAAGTGCACGGCGTAGTTAAAGGGACACTAAAGAGAAACAGGAAGTTCAGCTGGAATAAAAGAGGGACCTTCAGGAATGCATGCAGTTTTTGTTGGGTGCAAAAATATCAGTTATTAGCGGAGAAATTCGTAAACAAAGACCAAATATCTCTTCCTCAATTTCTCTCACCCCAGATTTGGCGCTGAAGCAGTGTCGTCACAGATTGCATTGCTCTCAGCGAATCAGAATGCGCCATGATACGTCACTGCTTGCGTAAACGGCCGAGGCGCTGGGCTGGATGCATCATGGCTGCATGCATGGTCGCTGCGTTTGCGTTCGCCGCGATGGATACCGTAGCTGCCGCTGAACCTTGCAACGAAGAGCTCGCCAGGAAAGCAGGACTGCATTTCAGCGATATTCAGTGAAACGGAGCGCGAAATGAACCTCTGTGCTCGAGCGGTAGGTGTTTCCGCGTGCGATGGCGGTGAGCCGCCGGCCGCGCCGGCGGAATGCAGAGCTTCGTTTTCGTCGATGGGAGGCGAAGCGTCCGGTCCGCCAGGCGACGGTGTTCCCGACAGAACAAGCGTAGAAAGTTGTGCACGTACTCGGTATGGTTATTTCGTGGCTTTATTTAATGGCATTCAGCACTCACCGAGCCGCCAGTTTGCTGCTGCAGCCCCACCGGTAGGAGGTTTGATGAAGGCCGCATTGAGGAAACAGCTGCTCGAGAAAGGACTGGCCTCTGGGGCACGCCAAGATACTTTCCGAGGGCAAGATTATACACATAATCCGAGGGCGAGAAATGCAGAGAGCACACCATCGGTTTCTGTGGCTCTTTTGCCGTTTTATCATCGGCAGAGCACTGAGCCATTGCGAACGCCGGGGAGCCGGGGCTCTCCGAGCGACGCCACATGAAAGGACACAATCGAGTCAACACTGCCGCTGCCCCTGATCAAGCGCCTTGGGCCATTTATACAGCCCTCAACACTACACACACGAGGCATTTTCTGGCTGTTTCCCGCGAAGTCAACGTTTTTCGAGCCACGCAACACGCAACCAAACACCGTAGAGCGGAACAGGCGCGCGCGACGATGCATTGACCAAAAACGAAACTACGAACTATCACGGCCGCATGTTTCGCCCTGCCATTTTTTCTTATTTATTTAATTTTGTGCTAAACTTGTACTTTCTCGCTTGAAACGGTTTAAAAAGTTGGAAAATGCTGTTTATGTACGTTTAAGGTGTATTTCATTTTGCATTTTATTAACAGCGATAAATCGCTCTCGACCAATCGCGACCGGCCTGCGTTTGTAATCTCCGACGTCACATCACGTAGTGCGGGAATTTCAAAGGGGCGTCAGCACCTATTCTTCAGTTTTTCGCTATTTTCTCGCTTATTAAACATCTGTTAGCAGTAAGAATGGTATAGCTGTGATCGTGAAAGGATAATCTACCATTTAAGCTCAACTTCCGGTTTCTCTTTAGTGTCCCTTTAACACACTGTGGTTGCAGTAGAGGTACGATGATCTGCACGTAGCAGTGACATAACATGATCATGCAGAGTGGCACTGGGTGCATAACAGTCAGCATGCCTCGTATGTTGCCTGATGTTGAGCATTCATAAGGAAAGACTGCAGAAAACATTCTTGGAAATTTCTGTAGAGGCAATATTCTAGGGCCCGAATTCACGAAAAACTTAAGCCACAAATAATTTTAGCCGATCCGGACGCGAGACATATCATTAGCGAAGGCAGCCAACCAATGGCAAAGCGAACTTACGAAAGAAAAGCTTTGTGAATCTGGCCACAGATTATTGTGGGACACTCGGGACTCGTTAATGCAACCCTTGTTAGTATGGACGACTTGACTTGTGTACAAACCCGCCGGGGTGGCTCAGTCAGCTAAGGCGTTGCGCTGCTGAGCACGAGGTCGCGGGTACGAATCCCGGCCCCGGCGGCCGCATTTCGGTGGAGGCGAAATGCGAAAACGCCCGTGTGCTTGCGTTGTAGTGCACGTTAAAAAACCCAAGGTGGTCAAAATTAATCCGGAGCCCTCCACTACGGCGTGCCTCATAATCAGAACTGGTTTTTGCACGTAAAACCCCAGAAAAGAAGTTGACTTGTGTACAACTGTTGTGGGCACCAAGCTTTTTCAATGCGTTTACGCATAGTTAATACAAAAACTCGCTATCTTAACAGTGGACAGGGCGGAAATGCCAAAGCCTGTAGAAACCCATGTATTGCATTTTCGTCTTACAAATATGGATAGCGTCGGCATGGACAGGAACTCCTCTAAATTAAAGAGAGCTGGAACACCCGCATACACGCTCGCAGCATGCTGGCAGCTTCAAGACTCACTGGTTGTGTTGGCAAGTGGCACAACCTCACTGGCCGGCGTCTCTACCGCTGCCACAGTCACGGGACAGTTTTGGTATTCATCTATTCTTTGATGTGTACGTGTTTTCCCGAGTCAAAAACTGGGTGTTCTACGTCTTCCAGTTCTACTGACATCCCGTCCTCAAAAGTCTGTGAAAACAGAGCAACTTTTTCTTTTATGTGTCAACTTTGCTGACAAGCTGTAACTCTCCCTGTACTGCACTCTCCTCTGTTGGGTTCACTTTGAGTGAAAGCTCTGTGTCTGGGAATTTCATTAATGCCAAACCTGCTGTCATAACCTTCATGGCACACAATGCGATTCAAATTGCACGGCGATTTTCTTGCACATAGCGGCGACCAGAACAATGCACTTGAGTCATATTTTCTCAAATTTCAATTCCAATTCACAGTGCAGTGGGCAGAAATAAACTTTACAAAATTTTTTTCCTCGATAAGTGCACTTTCTAACACAGTTCCCATCCTTTGTTGTTATGGAGGACTTGGAGGGAGGTGGGGTGCCTTATTCACAGAAATAGTTGGAAACCAAAGTGCCCGTATTAACTAGTATTAACGAATTACTACTGTATACGCTATTCTGATAATAGCTCGGAATACATGCCCAATCCTTTTGCTGCATATTGGGAACACGGGAAGTGGAGGATATGTGTGTAAACTCTTGTGCATGTTTTGTACCTTTGCCTGTGTTATTTTTTTGCACCGCTGCCTCCTTTCATTTTTATTAAGGCAAAAGCCTTAAGTGGCTCATATCCCCAATGTCCTTGAAAGAAATGTGTCGTCCGGTCCAGTGGTACAGAAAAAATGCATAGCCCAGTTCTGGGACATTTTGCGAGTGTGCAATGGCTGCTATTGTGGCAAATATGGAACACCCATACAAACCTCATGCAAGCGCACCTCATTTAGGAGCAGGCAACTGGCTAGTGAACCCTCGTATGCCACCTCAAGGCATCCTTGATGCCCAATTAGCGAGGAGGAGGGTACTCGACAGGGTTGATATTTAGTAACCGTATGAAGCTAAGAAAAGCCTAGCACCAATTCAAATTTTTTATTGATTTGTATAATTATGTATCAGGGTTAAGTTTGCAGATAACTACATATTCTTAATAACGGGAAATGAACGTGAAAGAAAAGGTATTTTCACTTCCATTTCTGTCTTTTATAGTAATAGTATGGTTACCAATGATTCCTTCACTGACACTAGGAAGGGAAT
This sequence comes from Dermacentor silvarum, assembly GCF_013339745.2. NCBI lineage: Eukaryota > Metazoa > Arthropoda > Arachnida > Ixodida > Ixodidae > Dermacentor > Dermacentor silvarum. Next base: position 68,347,620 of record NC_051156.1, read on the forward strand.
TCAGAAGCATGTAATCAACTTCAGCATTGGAGGGTGCTGCGTTGAAATCTGCATTCCTACAAGCCAGAATACAACTGCTTGTGAGCGAGCATCTTCCTTGACATGCAGAAATGGCATGGTATCTCCAGCGGCAGCCTCTTGTGTGTGTGTGTGCTCAGGAGAAACAATGCTCAAGGAAGAAAGCTGTGTGTCAAGTGTTACAGGTTTGAGGGAAAGGGGGGTGGGATCTTCTAGTTGACCTTCATTTTTTTTTAATATACTGCAGGCCCTTCACAGCGCGTGCAGGAGTGGTACAGAAATGCCATGATAAAAAAATCATGGTGAAAAGTCATTACACTGAATGCAGTTGATAAAAGAGTCGATGTTATTGCAACACACAATATCGTTAGTTAATTTGTTCCACTGGGAAATGGCCAAGTGTTTGTGAACATTAACACAACTTGGAGAAGATAGATTGTTTTGGAATGATTTAGTCTGGTTGAGCGTTTTGGAGGATCTTGTTGGTAATGGTAACATGTTATCTGGAAATGACCATGGTATAATTGATAGATGAATTTTAGTCGCGAAATTGCTCTTCTCTGCGACAGGGATTTTAGGTTTGCCTTTGCGAGCAGACCTGAGATACTAGACTGCCTTTTGTACTCCGAATATACAACCCTAACTGCTAATTTTTGTATGCGTTCTATTTTATTTATAAGGCATTTTTGATGAGGGCTCCAGAATAAATCGGCGTGTTCTAGGCATGGCGTTATTAGTGTTTTATACGCATTTAGTTCGAGGTGTGGTGGTGCTGCGCGCAGTCTCCTTTTTAAAAAGGATAGCTTGCCTTTGGCTCTTTGACACATGGTCAAGATATGAGGCTCCCAGTTAAGGTTAGATGTGAGTTTAATACCTAGGTATTTTACCTGGTCGCTTTTGTTGATTATTGAGCTTCCGATCGAATATGTAAAGCGGGAGTTTCTTATTTGTGAATGAAATGTAATGTGTTTTTGATGTGTTCAGTTTCATGCCCCAGGTGTTGCACCAGGAGAAAATTGTTTATAGTGAATTGTGTAGTTCTGTCTGGTCGTCTGAGTTGTGTACGACTGTGTACACTACACAGTCGTCAGCAAACGGGCATCTGAATTGAGTTTTTAATAGAAAACTGGATGTCGGGAATGTATATCAAGAGTGGTGCCAGAACCGATCCTTGAGGTACTCCGGAGTAGACATCGAGCGGTTGTGAAAGATGATTATTGATTGCAACTGTTGAAGAAAACTGTTGATCCAGGATATTATTTTATTACTAATACCAAAAGCCGATAATTTTGTCAGTAAATCCTGGTGCAGAACTACGGCAAATGCTTTAGAAAAGTTTAAAAAAATTGTATCTAGTTGGCCATCATTATTAAGTACATTAGCTATGTCATGAGTTAACTCAGCTAGTTGGGTTATAGTTGACAGGCTTGATCTGAAACCGTGCTGTTGTTTATGTAGAAGTTCGTTTGTTTCTAGTTGAGTTGTTATGGCCTTAATTATTACGTGTTCCATTATTTTGCAGCATGAGCTTGTTAATGACACTGGGCGGTAGTTATTTAAATCTAATTTCGAGCCCGATTTATGTATTGGAATTATTGCAGCCTTGCGCCAATCGTCTGGTAACACTGATGTTTTGAGAGAAAGAGTCAATATTTTGAATAGATACTTTTATGTCCAGCTTGCGTATCTACTTAAGATTGAGTTAGAAATCTGATCAGGGCCGGTAGATTTTTTAACATCAAGCTTATGCATTAGAGAAAGTGTTCCCTCTTCACTTACAGTTAGTTCTTCCATTGGTATTTTGACATCGTAAGGTGTTAAAACTGCATCAGTAGCATGTTTTCTGAAAACTGACTGAGAGAAGTTATTCATCTCACTAGCAATGTGTTGAGGATGCTGAATAACATGATCCGAAATTTCGATTTGCGTTATTTTTTCTCATTGATCTGACAAATATCGCCAGTAATTTGTGAGGGTCATGTGCCATAAACGAAGGTAATGTAGTGTCAAAGAAAGGGGCTTTTGCTTCCGATATTTTTTGTTTTAATGTACCGATAAGATCGTCTAACTTGCACTTGGTTCCCTTTCTCCGCCGTCGTTTTATTTTCCTTTTTAGTTGGATTATTTCACGTGTTATCCACGGGTATTCTCGGTTAATGCGTGTCTTTTTGTTTGGAATGAAGGTTTCTTCACCATACTTAATATTTCTAAAACGCGTCCAGGGTTCTTGTACATTTGTTAGTTCGCTGAATGTGTGAAACTGGCAATCTAGGAAACCTAGTACAGCAGGATCATTTGCGCTTGTATAATCCTTAAACTTCCATTTGCAGTGGTGCTATCTAGCTAAGCCAATGTAATAAACCTGAACCAGGCCAAAAGCATTGTGAAGCTCCAGTAGGACCTGCTCCAGTAAATATTACCAGCATTTTACTCTCAGTTGGCTTATATTTACACACTACCAAAAGTGAGATGTTTATGTGGGTCTTCTGGCCCATTTTTTTTTTCAATAAACATGCTTATGTGAGCATAGAACCGGTGAAATTTGGTGTGCGGAAGCTGGATTTGGATTTTTGGAAGCAAGCAAATGTAATATAATATTGTCTTCAGTGTCCGTTTAGCATGGTAATCCCCTTGCGCACTGGAGTGATTGGTTCACATTTGTGTGTTTGCTTGCAGGGTTGCCTGGTGGCTGCATTGGACACTTACCCGTTGGACAAGCGGTGCCACGAGCTGAGCCGCCTGTTCCACGAACTGCCCTTTAAGGTGAGCAGAACCTGTCTGTCAAGAAGCAGAGGCATAGCTTTTTCTTTCTTGCTGCCCGTGGCATTTGACCCTTCTAATTTATTCACCAGTTGCATAAACGTTTCACTGTACACAAATTTTCCAAAAAATGGGCGGTAGCTTTGCCTCTCAGTGCTTCACCATGCCTAAAGCTGTGACCCTTGTCATTTGCAGTTGTGCTCGTGTTTTTGCTGTGACACTTGGCGTCAAAATCGGACCCAGCAGCTCAATTAGAAACTACAGTAAAACCTCGATAATTCGAAGGTCGCCGGACCGCGAAAATTCTTCGAATTAAGCGGATTTTCGAATTAACCGAAATGAATAATAAAAAAAGAAAACAAGCAAGAACTTGCAGCAAAAAGAAATCACCTTTATTTTCCATGTCCGAGAAAAATTACTCAATGTAATTATCGATGCGGGATTACTTGGCGCGCTGGTTCGCCGCCCCTAGTGCCATGCTCTCCAGCTGGCTCAAACAACGTAGCATACAAATATCACCCGCACTGCACTCAACAAAGTTGCGGACAATGCTCACGGAATCGATAACTGCCGCGAAAGCGGGCGTGGTGGTGCTTGACTCCAAAAATTTGGACTTGCTGGATATTCCGGACTTCAAAAATGCACCGTCAGGGTTCCCATTGAGTTCATGCATTTTCGCACCCAATTTTTCTGACGAATTGAGACCCCAAAGTTCGATTTTGCGGACTAAATCGCTCTTTCCGAGCCGCGCTACCCAATCTTGGAGGCCGCCATGTTGGATTTTGCACTGGCTTGGATTCCAGTGGCTCGCTGTGTAGCCTCCAAGATTGGAACGCGCGCTATCAATAGAGAGCTAGCGCAATCCTCCAGTCTCGGAGGCCATGCCCGCTCTTCCTTGGCTGACAAAACGCTCCAGAGTACTGCTCTTTTTCTTTTTTCTTAGTAATGCGCTCAGCACTATCATTGTAACCATTTATTGTGGGATGTTTTTTTATTGCGACACCAATTATATAGACACTTCAAGCGGATTTTCGCCGTCGGCGTCGCCGCCCTGAGGTTCCATACAAAGTCCAAGGGCGATAAAATCAGCGCCGCGCGCCCGCCGTATGTGCTCTTCCACTCTTCTAACTGCGTACTTACTGCCGGAGCGGTTTCTCGCGCGCACCGTATCTTGAAAGCGATCTCCAGACGGCTCTGACCTTTTGTATGCGATGTGCTCTCGCCGCTCAGTTTCCGTTGAAGCGATAGACCGCACGAACCTTCGCGGCCGCGCTCGTTCGTGCGCGCTGACACCACGCTTGTTAATTCAGTGAAGTTTTTTTCTCAAGTTTCGGTTGCTATTTTGAACGTGGCGTGTACACTGAGCAGGTGTCTCGGAGACCCATGTCTCAGTGATCGGCGCTACTTCCTGTACCTTCGCGAGAGCTAAGCGGTGCGAAGCTCGTTTCTTGGATCTCCATGGCGAACTCCGTTGGCGGAGATCGCCAACGCGGTGACGTTCGTGTCGACTGTACACGGAGACGACGTCATTGCTGCGCAAATCCAAGCAGGTAGATCCCCTCCAAGCGTAGTATGAGGCAGGGCATTATTAGAGATTTTTTTAAGCCGCACTAATAACTTTTTTTTTTTCGGCCGAACGAGTTTTCCGGACTATTTTTCAGTCCCCTCGAGCTCGGAAAATCGGTTGGCGACTGTACGGAGCGCCCTAACCTGACCGCCGCACGTTGCTACTAGCCGGAAACTTCGAATTATCCGAATAGAGCCGCGCGGGCCATTCAAATTATTCGGTAGAATTTGCATTGAGAATGACGGGACCGCTCAAATTCTTCGAATTAACCGAATTTTCGAATTAACCGAGTTCGAATTATCGAGGTTTTACTGTATTCTGTTTCTTTAGACCACACAGAATTGTTTAAAATCGCCTGTGGCAAATAACATAATTCCAGTTATTGAGCTGGATTTCTCAGAGGCAGACATTACTTGCATGAAAAATTCAATTGCATAATTGACAAATTAATGCAAGTTTGCTAATTAAATGCCTTATTAATTAGTCTACGGCACCTATTGCAGTTTACAAATAATTGCCGGTGAGTTCGCTGGGCGTATCCTTTTGGAATGAATTTATCAGGATGACACCAGTTTCAAGATATTCATTCCTAAAGTGTGCGACGAAATACATGGGCGTTCCAGTTACTTTTGTCCTTCAATGCATAAAACGGTGATATGGTAAAAAAGTAGGGGGCACAATAGTGGATTTTTACTGCTAGTTTTATGGTGCGTATCTCAAAACCCATGCGATCCTTAGAATTCATTCCAAGAGGATATGTATTGCAAACCCACCGGTTACAATTTGTAAGTTGCAATGTGTGCCATAAAGTAGTTAAAAAGCTAATTAGTGAATTCTTTAATTAGTCAATTATGCATTTCAATTTCTCGTGCGAGTAATGTCTGCCTCTTGAAGTAATCCATCTCAAGGACTACAGGAATGCTACTAACACAGGTGATGAAAAAAACAATTTCTAGAAGGTATTTCTAAAAAAAAAAAGTATACTAAATAAAAAACCTCTTATAAGCTGGCTGGTGCATTTACTAATGTTGAAAGTTGAGTGATAGTTGCTTCTTGCATGATGAACAGGATGGAGCATCCAGTGCCCATGCTTTGCAGCTCCTGTTTGCGTCTTCCCTAGCGCTGGAACCACGTCTCATAGGGGGTGTAGGCTTTAGGTGTAGTCTAGCATGAAGCAAATGATCGCATTCAGATATGGGGCAAGCATGTGAAGCTGCGCCTCTGTGTATAATTTTTGTGATCATTTGCTTCACATTAAATTTCAGGTCAAGAATCAGACATGCTTCGAAGCCCCACAGAGAAAAGTGATGCTGTACATCTCTAATTATAATTTTTAGCCCTGTCAGTACTTGGTCCCTCACCATTGGAATATTAGCTGGGCTCAAGGAGACGGTGCTTGTAGCTCGAGGTGAAGGCCCTGAAGGGCTGTCTGTATCAAAGAGGGGACACACGGTACAACACAGTGCCTTATGTGATGGTTGTTGATGGGGGTTTGTTGGGTGGTTTTATAATGGAGGAAGTTGCACTATAGGTGCTGAGGTCTGGTCATGTCAGTCTGATGAGGCCGATCTCCGTGGCAAATTCCCATACTGATAGCAGGTGATATTTCTGTATTTCCAGAGGGAGATTAAACTGCAGGGTGATCATCCACTTCTCGTAGCTGGTGGCACCATGTGCTTCGGTAAATTTCTCTCTAGTATCTTGTGTGGCTGGACTCTCCCAAAACAGGTGTTCAATATTTGGTTTGGCATCTTCTGTGCAACATAGTGGGCAGGATGTGCTAGGCTCCTCAGATGGGCTGTGTCCTCTGCGGCGTTGACAGATGTGTTCCCTCTTCTGTAAGCCTGCAATCGCTCCACGAATGAAAATGTCCTCGGCTGGTGTCAAGCCTGAAATCTTCGCTTTCAAATGTTGACACTCCTTCCAACTGTGTTATGGGAACATTGACAAAGTGTCAGTGCCAAGAGCAGCAGTGCCTCGTGAGCACAAAGCAGCAATAAATCAGCAGCAGGGTAGAAAAGGTTTGTCAATTCCAGCAGCTTTAAAGCAGGGGACATTATTTTTTTACTCTCAAGTACATTACTCACGTACAGCTATACTCGCGGCCACCTATATTGCACAAAACAGTGCAATTCTCTCTGCATACTCTCCATGGTGGCTCGATAGTTGTGGCATTACAGGGCTGAGTGTGAGGTCGTGGGTTGGATTCCCAAGCACTACAAGCAAGCAACTTACAAAAAGGCTGAATGCAAGCATGCTTGAAAAGGAAAAATTGCTACCCGCCCAAAAGTAGGGTAAAGCTAGAAAAGGATTGCGGAAACCCATGAAGGACCGCACATGAAGAGTGGTTGATGGACGAACATGGCGAATTAATGGAACAAAGTGATGATGATAGTGAGTGAGCGAAGAAGTTTCGAAAAAGGTCTCACGGCTACTTTCGAGATCAAATTCAAACGAGAGAAAGCTTGACTTAAATTTTCTCTTTTAATGTACTTTTTAAATAAATTAATGAATATAATGTTTTGTAAGAATATATTAACAGTTTGAACTGATCTAGTGCTGCTTTTTGAAGCTCCTTTAAGGCATCAATAGAGTAGGAATTTGAGAGAACCACCAAAGCAGTACTTTCGTAGCACTGTTAGCACTGAAAGCTCCTGTCTCATCTGGGTTTGAGCAATGTATGTAATTAATATACTAGCTGCTAACCTTAGGTGTTGCAGTGGTGGAACAGCTGCACTGTTTGCACCATCCTACCAAAAACCTTACCTGCACCATCTTTGCACCATCTTACTCCAAAACGACATCTTAACAGAAAATTGCGCCAAGCCTGCACCAAGTGAAGTATAAGGAAAGCCTCTTTCTGCTGATGCTGCCTCGGTAGTAAAACTGAAACCAAAGCGTAAAGCACGCTGTTGTCGGACATTATCATCATCATCCTGGAAGTCAGCGGAGTGGCCCATTCACTTTTCTCACGCCTTTGTTGCATTTCTCTCTGGCAGATGTATCCATCTACTGCCACTATGCAGTTTTTTTGTTGGTGCCATTAGTGCTGCAGTTTGGTATTCTTTGTACCATTGTGGCATGGAGCTCGCTCAAGCAAGATGAACTAAAAGAAGCCTCGGGTAATGTCTGGTCGTACATTGTTTAGCATGGTTGTTGGCGTTGTCACTTTGAAAATATATTGTAATACTTGTAATCAGCTGCTGACATATGTATAATTTGCTTATGAGTTGGGACGTTCTTTGCCAGGCCTACACAATCAGAAATGTAGATTCCAACACATTGTAATTTAATCGGCTTTCACATGTTTCACGGCACAGCTATGCTGGAGAGTTTCTGCACATTAAAAGAAACCTGTCAACGCCAAACTACAGTTTAGTTGCACATGTCCCAGAGCATGGTTTTGATGACATGCTCTAGTTGCATAAACCATCTTCGTTTTTGCTCGTTCAAAGTGCACCGAAAGCGCAACACCTGATGCGTCTGAATTGTAGACGCGGCATTATAGCACAATATATGAGCACATAGAAAGCCGTTCTGTTAAAGATAACGAAACTTGTTCAGTAACTTTTAGTCCGAACGTCTCGTTGATGTGCATGAAGCCAGCTCCACCATACTTGTTAAATATTTCAGCTAAAATCGAGACTGTATCTGTTATATAGATGTATGTCGAACACTGCGGCGAAAGTGCTTGTGACTGTGCCGAAGCAGATTTCTGCCTGCGCCAAAACCTGTGCCATGAGGTCAAATGGCTGTTCCACCAATGCAAGTCATCCCAAAACCCACTCTGTTGATGGCGACACTGACATTTTGTTTCAGTGGCCCTGTACAGTGCAGTCCACTTATAACAATATATCGGTTATAACGATGAGTCGACATAAGAATGTCAACTTTTGCACTAGGGCTATGAGAAAATAACCCCATATATAACGATATGTTATTCATCGCATATCGGATATAACGGTCACAATTTTGCCTCTCGGCAGCGTTTTTTATGCAGAATAATCGTGAAATTTGCGTTCCTAAGTTGCCCTTAATCGAGACGGTGTGAAAGTTTGCCTACGCGAGTTCGTATCTGCCGCTATTAAGGCGTAGCAAATCCCGCCCGCGCGCCGATTGCGAACAAAAGCCACGGAGAGCATCGCAAGTTGGCGCAGCATGCACAAGATGGCGCCAGCTACTTTGCGTCCGCGTCGCCGGGGGCCGTGCGAGCGTCCAGAGAGGAGGGAGAAGAAAGCGATAAGCGAGCGGCGCCTGCGCAGCCTACGCTCTTGGCGAGCGTGGAAATGCGCCGCAGAAGCAGCGGGAGGTGCACCGACGAAGCGCAAAGCTGTGTCTCTCGAGACGAAGCTGCAAAGTTTGCAAGACTCAAAGAAGTACGAGCTCGCGCAGTCGATGATATCGATGATTACGAAAACCGGGAGTGCCAAGATCATGAAGGCTAGAAGCAGTGACCATGCCGATAAACGGAAAAAGCGGGCCTCGTGCGCCCAGACCAAACCCCCATGGGCAAAACCAACACGGTGGAAGCCACAGAAATTACTGAACTCTCTGAGCGCGTCGCTACTGACGTCGCTATGAAATAGGAGGTGCTTCGATGGAGGAGTTTCCAAGTGCAGATAGTGCTGCCTCTTTCTACGAATAAATTTCCAACGGGGCGATCATTGTTGCGATAGACGGCGGTGTTGTGCGACGGAGGCGACGACAGCAGCGGCAGGGACGACAGGATTGACAGTGGCCCATCTTTGACACCGATCCCGATGTTCACCCAAAGTGCACTGTCGTCGATCGAGTCGCTCACTGATTTCATGCATGCTAAATTACAGCCGCCAGTGTTGGCGCAGCAGCTGGATGCGATGCACATGGCGGTTGCGAATCTGAAACTTCTGTGAAAGTAAGTGCAGAGATTTCTGCACTTGGTGCCTAACGATTGATTTATAGGTATAAATAAACGTTTTGTTTTCCCCAGCCTACTTTCTACAACGCCGATTTTTTATCGCAAGTGGCAAATTTGGTTTCGGGACGGCAAATATATATTCGTGTTTTTTTTTTTTTTTTTTGTGGCAGGTCCAGATATAGCGATGATCGGTTATAACGATAGGATTTTTCGTTCTCCTTGATATCGTTATAAGTGGACTGCACTGTATAGTCTTAGGGTGATATGCATTCTTTGGATAATTCACGCACTTTCCGGTATCTGTTAATGTAGCCATTTTCCTTTCACGACAACTTGGGTCACTTGGTATGTGCCGCTCTTCATAATAGTCATCATAAGATTTAAAACATATAATCACCAATTACACACCCCTCATAGGATAGATTGCTAATTGCATTAGCATTGCCAATCCTCTCCAAAGGAATAATGGGGTTTCCCCGCATTAATGTAAAGTTTTTGTGTGCCTCTTGTTGGGATGATAAAGCGCTTTTGACTCTATTTCTTGCCTCTGCTTTGCAGGAACTGCAACACTACCTGCCAACAGTCTTGGAGCATGTATTTGGCTTTGGTGCCAATGTGGGCTGGGGCCTGCAAAACATCTCTCTCGGTCAGCCGGGATTTGAGGCCCTTCGTCGCTTCCTCAGTCCCGAAGGCCCACTTCTGCTGCTCGTCTATCGGCTTCTGTCGGACGCGAGCGTCAAGTATGACTTCCCGGTGTCATGCCTGCCTGTGAGTGTTGTCTGCTTAATAGCCTGTTTCCTGTCACTTTAGACGAATGATTGCTATAAAAGATTTTGCCATTGAGCACTAAGAAAGAGAGCTAAAATTTACTTTATTTTTGGGGGCTAGGGGTTGAGATTCGTAAGCTTTATTGTCAGCTTTATGTGATGTTGACATGGGGAAGGTGGGCACACGGAATGGAACTAGGCTTTGAGTGGGTGCAGATCTGGCTCTTGGCTAGATGACATGTTGTAATGGCAGATATTTGCACTGCAAGTATAAATCTTACAGTTGAGACGAATAAAAACATTTTATTCTGTGTGCAACCTCAAAACTAGTTATTAATATCATTTGATCACCGGCTGGTGACTGAATCGGCATTGTGTGGCGGAGTGGATTGGCAAAATACAGTAAAACCCCGGTGATACGAACCCGGCTGGTACGAATTTCGGTGCGATACGAATTCGTAACATTCCCCGGCCGAAATACATTGCTCACAATACGAAAAAAATTGCTGTTCCGAACGTGTTTCCGTGCCGCTACGGATCATACAAACGCATGAGCAACAGCGGCGGTGGCCAAGCCAGCGGGGCCACCGGCACAGACAAGCCGGCACAGCAGGATCTGGGCGGGATCCATAGTCGCCAAGCAACCGACTACGTCACGCGGCTGCGCAATCTCTCATTGGTCCCCACGTCAAGCAGACCGGACCACATCACAGCCTAGACGATGCTTAGCGAGAAATTATACGAGGACCAATGCTACAACGACGACCGCGGCGCAGCCCCGACGGCGAAAACGCTCCCTGCACTCGACTTGCTCAGGCGTTCAGTGGCGTGCGAAAACATTCCCAAGATCACGTGCGCGCACTTATATGCCTTTCAGAAGGCGATCGTTGACGATTTGAACAAGAAAACGTCCCGTTGATACGTTTTTCAAGGGACCGTGAAAAAAAAAGCGAGCGAGAAAAAAAAAGCCGCAGTTTCGCCCGAAAGGTGAAGCAACGGAAACGCAGCAGTAGCGAGCGAATTGACCTTTGCGCTGTCTCTCGCTTCAACGCGAACTAAATGTCGGAGGCACAGCGCATACGAAGCTACTGGCACTAGGCCCACTTTGTCATCATCGCAGATCGATTTTGACAATAAGGTCCGTGCGGGCGTGCACTATGCGCATGTCGCAGATCGCTTTCAGGATACGGCAGTAACGGCACCCGCGCGGGTGCTCGTATCTGCAACGTGCCGGCCGCTTGTTGCAATGTACAAGTTGGCTGCACCGATAAATTTACGTGACTGCCACATTAAAACGCAACGTAACATGCCGGTACATTATAGATTGGCGAAGTATCACGGAACACGCCCGGTTATTCGAACGCGAAAGCATTTGCGATGGTTAATTCGAACATACCGCGCACCGACAATGCTGTCAGCAGCGCGCCAAATCACGTAGCGGCGCCTCCGACCGGCATTGCTCCGACACCGCCTACGCTCGCTTCAACGGCAGAAACCGAAACTTCAGGGCCGGCTGGAGCGGCGGATGCGCACGGAGACAGTCGAAGATGTGGGGGCTACGAGGGTGTTGAGAGGAAGGGTGAGGGGTGCCACCGAAGCGACAGAGTTGCCGAGGCCAAATCCGCTTCCCTGCCGCCCTCACCTGCGACGGTCCCCGTGCGCTCCCATCGCCGTGTCGCCTCTTCCTCTTCACAACCACAATCTCACTCGCCGTGCCTGCGCCGCCCGCTCCCTGAAGTTTCATTTTCTGCCGTTATCGCGAAGCGAGCGCGGGCGGTTTCGTGGCCCTCGCTCGATATGTGCTTGCGCGCCGCGATATTTCACGAATCGAACCGTTCGTACGTCATGCTGTGGTGCACGAACATTTAAAAAATAAGTCCTTTTAATTCGAACAAATTTTTAGGCCCCTTCGAGTTCGCATTATCGAGATTCGACTATACATGGAAGTCAATGGGATTTAGGTTGAGACCGCGAAAACGCAACGTAGCAGCTGGGAAAACGCAGCAGCGAGGAAGGTATCAATGGGATTTCACTATTAGAAATCATTTCTGGTAAAAATAATTTCATTTTTCTTGATATTGTGTGTGTTTTGATGATACGAATTTCGGGTGATACGAATATTTCACGCGACCCCACGAGATTCGTATCACCGAGGTTTTACTGTATGTGAAAATACATGTGCAGTAAAACCTCGTTAATTCGGCCCTCGTTAATTCCGAAATCGGATGATTCAGACTCATCCTCTGGTCCCCGCAGGTGCATGCATTATTTAATGCAATCAAACTTGTTAATTTGGATGTATTTGGCTGCACATTAATTAATTCGGACAACTCGTAGCTCGGCGAGTGCGGAGAGCCGCAAATGTGCAATGCGAAAGAGCAAAAACGGCGCTAGCGCCCAGCCAAAACGAAGCGACAGAGTCCGCATCGTCTTAGCACCAGTGGAAATCATACGTTAATGACAACGCCGGACCGCTTCATGCCTATTTGTACTTTTAAAGCCTTGATTCTTGCGTTTATCGCTGCTCATCACACCGCGATGGCCCTGTGCTTTCATAACAACATAGTCGCCATCCATAATTGCATCAATAGCCCCTATGGTTATGTCCACAGCGATTGTGGCTAACGGTATAGTGTTTTGTTTTGACTCGGCGCGCGCATCGGCCACGTGCCTTCAGAACTGCAAGGTCGCCGTCCACGATTGCGTCAATAGCGGCAGCAGTGTCTTGCACAGTTGTTGCAGTAAATGGTAGCTTTGTTTTGACTCGGTGGAAAGCTGTCGAGGATGAAGAGCACCGGCACCATTGCGATGGATGGACAATCTGTTGGTGACCAGCTCACTGGCAGAAAAGCGTGTCTCAGATGAACATGAACACGCTGCAAAGAAAGTCGCGAGGCCTTCGCTGCTGCCAGCTCTAATCAGCCACGAGATGATGATTGCATCTTGCGCACTGCTTTTGTGCAAGATAGACACAGGATTTGCCAATTCATTCAGTAAATAAACGTGTGTTGACGTAAGCGTTTGTTTTTGTTTTCTTGATAGCCTCGATAACTCGACATTCAGTTAATTCTGACATTTTTTTCAGTCCCGTGAAATGAGAAGTAACGAGGTTTTACTGTACATGGGGCCTTTGTCGAAAGTATACAGGCTATTCTGCGCCTTTGCTGTATTTGTCGTTCAGCTGTGTGGTGTGGTTCCTGTGGTGCTCCTGACACTCCAGAGCTCTGGAAGGCGATTATGAGAGTTCTTTTCATTCCTCAGAAAGTTTTAACATATGTCGTACCACCGAAATTCCCTTAAACGGCCTGTAGTCGGCCTTGCGGTGTACTTTTGGCGGGTTCCTTGTCTTTTCTTTCTCATTCTCGTGCCAACAATACTCTCGCAAAAGTGAAATTTTTCGCGTTCTCCATCGAATTTGTTATTGAGGGTTTCGACTGTATCCGAAGTGTCACATACCCAATGGTTCAAGAAACAGTAGCTCAAATATAAAGATTGAAGAGAATCAAAGCTGTTAGATATCATATAGCACATTCTCATTATTGATTTGTGTATTTAGAGATTCCTATGAGTGAAAATTATATGTACAGGTTTCATGTTGTTATTTAATATTTACTTGAATCTAGGCCGACTATGTTTCTAAGCCAACCCCCCAAAGTCCCGAAGCCAGAAAAAAAACTTACCTCGAATGTAGGCCGAACAAAAAAGCGAGGACAGGGTTCACAAAATGAAAACAGCATTTATTGAATATGAACATGCCGAGCTCATTCTACGTCATTATCGCTGCTAGCCTTGTCGCTATCTTATCGCTGTCATTTTCAAACTGCACTATATTCAGTACCATCAAGCGGATTAGAGATGCTGGACTTCTTGAAGGAGCACACAATCAAAGTTCCTGAGTAAATGTCATCCTCCTTGTGGAGCATGTAAAAAGTATCTCTAGTTGCCCCCTCCAACGACTGGACGTTTTTCTCATCGATGCCGAAGTCCCATCCGGCTTGAATGTTTGACAATGCCTCTGTGGCTAGTACAACTGTTCGTTAGAAAGCGGTGCTATAGTGGCATCGCCTGTTTGGTGCCATTACGGTAATGCCACACTGTGCGCCGATGCTACACTATACCGATGCTACCGATACGACACAGGTCAAAATGGTGATGTCGCTCGTGTACTTCAGTTGGCTACTGGCGCGACTAGTAGCGGCTGCGATACTGACTTTTCTAGATGGCGCTAACTATGCACCATATTTATCAGTTTCAGTTAAAAACTGGCGTGTTTTTCAAAATCCTCGAATCTAAGCCGACCCTAGAGTTTCGTATATGACTACAGTCGACGTCCGATTTCCCGGACCCTCAAGGGTCCGGGAAATCGGGCAGTCCGGAAAAACGAATGCACGTGAAAACGCACCTTTTTGGTAGGTATTTCTCGCTGACGGAGAGGGTCACGGCCGGAGTACAAGATTTCCATTGCTATTCAGCCAATGCATCGTTTAGGTGGCTCTGAAAAGAGCCGTTCATTAAAAAAAAAAAAAAAACGACGTGGCCGGCGCTATCTCATAGGTCAGCACTTGGGCGCAAAGAAGTCGCTTATTTTCTTTTGCACGGTCCGCTTGCCCGCGATCATGTCTGCCTTAATTTCAGTCAACGTCATGTTGCCGCTGTACACCGATGACAGTGTCATCAGTGCTCGCGTCAACTCCGAGCTCGGCGAATCCGCTCGACGAAAAGCGCCGCACGAAACAGCTAGGAACTCGGTGGATGCTGAAGGTCGGGAAACGTGATCACTGAAGATAGCGCGCAGCAGCAAACGATCAACCGCGGACACGACCGCAGAGCTGACAACACAACACGTGAACGAACACAGTGAGGTTTGGCTTGGATAAGCTACGGCTGACAACGGATTGACACGTGCGGTTTCGAGGTTACGGCAGCCGCGGTGCGGTGCGGCGGTGCTGCTGGCCACACCTGCGATGCGAGTATGGTGGGTTCGAGGATATGAAAACAACCAAAATGGCGGCGTCGGTGGTGACTTTGGGTCGGCGGTTAACAGTAAAAAGTCCGGGAAATCGGATGGCGAAGGCTATAAGCGTCCGGAATTTCGGACTTTTTAATACATTGACTCTATGGGGAACTTTACGGTGCCACAGATGAGTCCGGGAAATCAGGCATGTCCGGAATTTCGGGCGTCCGGGAAATCGGACGTCGACTGTATTTGAAAACAACCTATTGGCCTAGATTCGAATAAATACGGTATTACAGAGCACAAGTGTGCTCGCTGACTCAATTTTGTGGGTCAGTTCTATGCTGTATAAGCCAATTTGCTGTGTCCTACTCAGCGAGATGGAACAAAGGACATGAAACCCGGGTTAGTCAGAATGAAAGCATTGCTTTAAATTTTCAAAGTAGATGCTTAGTTGATGTCATCTGTGGGTTTCATAATTGTTTGCATTGCAAATGTCTGTAGTTGGGCTTTGGTTTTTTGAGAAGACCTTCATGACTCGCTGACTCTTTTCAGCTTTGACATCTTTGACTGCTGTTTTTTTTCTTTCTCTCTCCCCTCTAATAACCACTGCCAGTCTGATACCCGACGAACCCTGAGCACGGGCGGGGTGCCTCCTTTCTGCACTGGAAGGATACCGTCGTTTGGAGGTGGACCACAGGCACCAACTGCCTTGCAGATCAGTATCCTTTGTGTCGTTTCATCTTGTTACTTTTAGTGTGGTAGTGTCTATTGAACTTGTTGCACACATCTGTCGTGCCATCACAAGTTCCGCAGGAATTTGCATGAGGACATCGGCCTATAGCTTCTGCTATAGTGACATTTCAAGTCATTATACCTTTACTAAAGCAACATTACCTAGGAATATTGCTTAAATTAGCTTTCTATAATGCTAGTTGGAAAAAGCAATTCCCTCTTGATACGTTTACCTTTTCTTTTTTTTGGCAGCTCAGTTATTTAGGCATTTGCACGGGCCTCTCCGCACCCAAAAATCCGCCGGCACCAATTTTACATGTGACGCCTACCAAGGCATTACCTGACGTATGGGCTACTGCATGGGTTCTCAAAGTGGGTTCCGCGGAACCCGGGGGTTCCGCAGGCCCCTGCTCGGGGTTCTGCGAGCCACTGATAAATTTTCCGTGGTCCCGCGCTCGCCAAGTGGCGAAAACGGCGAACACGAGGTGCGCTTGATCCACAGAACCTCAATTACCTATGCCCGAGTGTCAAAAAGCACATCACAGTGCGTAACGGCAACGCGCGAACTGCGCAATAAATCCGCAAGCAGCTTGTAGCCACCCAATCTCCGAAAACGGGCAGCCATGGGCAGCGCGCCTAAGCTTTCGCACTTGAATCTCGGAGGCTCTAACTTACCACCGTGCGCATTTCTCCCGTTTGTAGATAGGGTAGGTGCCGATAGCGTACGTGTGCACTGATGTTATACTTCGGAGGAATAAAAAAAAACTGATGCGCGGAGCACCACAAGTGCGCGCCTCAAAAGAGCTAAAACGGCGCTAGCGTCCAAAAACAAAGCGATGCAGTCCTCATTGGTATGGTCCTCAGCGGCAATCGTACGCTATACGTGACTGACAGCAACGCCGGAACTCTTCGCGCTTAATTGTGTCCTCAAAGCCTTTATTCTTGCGTTAATCGCCGCGCGTAACACCGCGTTGGCGGCTAGCCGCGTGCCTTCATAAGTGCGTAATCGCGATCTATGATCGCGTCGATAACCAGCACAGTTTCGTCCGCAGCAGCGGTTGCGGGGAAATAGTTTCGTTTTGACGGTGCGCGCGTCACTGCGTGCCTTTCGCAGCTGCGTAGTCGCCATCCATGATCGCGTCGATAGTGACCGCGGTTTCGTGCGCACTTGTTGCAGCAAACGGTAGTTTCGTTTTGACTTGGTGAGTGCGTCGGCTATGGCGTCGGCCGCCTGCCTTCTGAACCGCAAGGTCGCCGACCATGATCTCGTCGATAACGGCCGCGGTTTTCTCCGAAGCGGTTGCGGTAAGCAGTAGTTTCGCTTTGACTCAGTGCAAAGCTGTCGAAGATGAAGAGCACCGGCTACATCGCGATGGGCGGGCAATTTGTTGGCGACCAGCTCACTAGCGAAAAAATAATCGGGATGTGCGCGCGGTAGTGAAAAGCGTGTCTCAGATGAAGACGCGCGCCGCGGCCGCGCTGCGAAGGATGTCGCGAGGCCTTCGCCGCTGCTAGCTCAAAGATGACGAGAACTTCAGCTTCCGCACTGCTCTTCTTTTTTCTAGGGTTTTACGTGCCAAAACCAGTTCTGACTGTGAGGTACGCCGTAGTGGAGGGCTCCGGATTAATTTTGACCACCTGCGGTTCTTTAACATGCACTACAACGCAAGCACGTACACGGGCAAACATTTTTGCATTTCGCCTTCTTCGAAATGCGGCCGCCGCGGCCGGGATTCGATCCCGTGACCTCGTGCTCAACCACGAAACGCCTTTGCTAACTGAGCCACCGCGGCGGGTGCCGCACTGCTCTTGTGCAAAATAGAAACAATATTTACTAATTCATTCAGTAAGTAAAAGCCTGTTGACGTAGTAAGCATTCATTTATTGTTTTCTTGATACCTTGGGTACTTCAACATTCGCTTAATTAGGACATTTTATTTCGGTTAAATGGGGGGGGGGGGGGGAGGTTCCTTGGCGCTTCATGGAGCTTAGCAGGGTTCCCTGGAATGAACATGCTTGAGAACCCCTGGGCTACTGTATGCATGCAAATTTCTGTTTGTTTTAGAGAAAGCTTACATTTTTAATTTATGATACAGCTAGTGGGGATCCTACGGTCAGATCTTGCAATCGTGCTCGCTCCCTATGCGTAGTGACCGTAGTAAAACGTGGTGGGCGCGAATTGACATCCCTTTGTCTTGCTGTCCGAGTCTCTCCATGCCGTTGGAACCCTACGTGTCGAACGTGAAGGTGCCGTCGCCGAGCAGTCGTCAAATTTCTGCAACAAATTCTACACTTGTAAGACTTATAACTCCTGAAGAGCTCGGGTTTGAGTTTGATGGCTACTATGGCTGAGTAACCTATCTCAATAGCGACCACTCCCTCTCTGACCGATAAATGTGCTGCTGAGCTATGCCTCTGTAAACGTGCAAGAGCCGAAGTTTATCTCCACTTGCATCATGCATGGCGCAACAGCGGTGCGTCTGTGCACGCAACCCATGCTCCATCCAGTAACGGCTTCTTTCCTCTGCAGAACAATACCAAAGTAAGGTGCGCGGGCAGTACAGTTGCAAAGACATAAGCAATAAGCATATTACACATTTTCATTTCATGCAGTTTTAGCAAAGGACCCCCCCTCTGATGACCGAACGGAAAAGATGTTTCGCATCAGATTTGTGCAATTTTATTGAACGTACAGACTGGTGGCTCCTGGCACAGTCAGGGTTGGTCGTCAGCAGCTGCAGACCCCCTCCCCGTGTCCTGATTTCGTGCTCTCGAGAGTTGGCAACCCTATCTCCGGGACACCTGTGGATGTACCGACCACGCTTCAAGGAGCGGTGCCCTAGAAAGAATACAGGATATGAAACCAAAATTGGGCATTAACCATGGACGATGATTGTCAATGTCTATGAATAGCCGAAGTCATTTAGAAAGGTGTTTACTTAAACGGGACGTAGGTTCTAGAGACCCAAAAATATCACAAAAACATAGACACTGCCAGTAAAGGGCAGTGACTGTCACTAATGGGGTCACGATAGGGATGAGGTGCATGTGCTGGCCACGTTATAATTATCCGGCGAGGGCTGATTTTAGGATTGAAATAAATGTTTAAGCCCATAGAAATGCATGGGTGGTGGACAGGTGCTTCGGTTGGAATCAAATTAACGGAAGTCTACTGTACAAAATTTTATACTTATAAGATTAATATTGCAGTATCACTTTATGCTCATCTAAGAGCTGAATCCGAGCTGAAGTAGACGCTGAAATAGCACTTTTTTCACGGCATGCACCTGCTGTTGCACGTGCAGTTGGTTGCACAGACATATTGGTCTCATTTGAAAGGGCGTTTTTTCTCCTTAGATTCTCGTCAAATCGGGTCCCACTCAGTCATTGGCTATTTAGAAAATGGGCAGCAAGAAAAGGTACCAGCGCGCCTTCTTACGGGGTACACGTGACTTGAGGGTGCCACCCGATTGGTGGAATATCACGTTTGCTGTCTGCTCCGCCCTCTAGGCCGCACACGGACACGCACCATTTTGCCCTAGCGCCAGCAAGGAAGAGCACAGCGATGTCAAAACCAGAGTGGACATTTCTCACAAGGCACTATTTTGGTGCAAAAAAAGTGCGGCGAATTCCGAATGAAAACTTCAGGAAATGCTGTGTGGCAGCGCAAAACGCCAAGAATATTGTATCCTCCGCGCACAATGTTGAAGTCTTCAATTGCACCACCAAGGTAGGCTTAACAAGTGCGTCGGCTGCCACAGAGACCGTGATAAGTCTTTTAGCTGCCAACACTTCAAACAGTGTTCGTGTGCGTCAAGACACAGTCTGTCAGCACCCCTCAGACTTAAAAGAGAAAAAAAAAAAAAGCTCAAGAGTGAGTGTTGCGGTTGTCGTCCGCTCCAGCAACGGAGGGGAAACTTGACTTTGTGAGTGACGGTACAGATGGCGTGGCTCGCCTGTGCGACGGGACTACATTCACAATCGTAAATTTATATGCAGTGAATGCTTTATTATCGCTTGCCGAGTGCAAAACCTGCAATGATGATCTGCAAATCTGCAAGTATGAATGGGAATACGGACTCGCTGTGAAGCTGCATTTGATGTGCATGAACTGTGGCAAGACTTTGTCGGCATGGAACTCGCCGCATGTTCATAGGTATGAACCCATTCACAGTGAACGTTCTGGCTGGCCCAGTGCTATGTGGGCTACCGGGAACAGAGAGACTTCACTCAAGGACGTGTTTTCATTGATGGGCATTAGCCATCGTAGTTAGGTAGGTAGGTAGGAAACTTTATTGACGTCCTGAAGTAGTCACCCCTCGTTTTCATGGAGGGAGGACCGCGGGCCGCTCCCACGTCGGGACGGGAAGGCCAAGCCTCACCTTAGTCTCCACATAAAAACGAGGCAAAGCTCTGCGAAGACCAAGTTTGCACCCGCAGCTGATCGCACAGCACATAACCTGACGAGTGACTGCGTCCAGTTGGTTCACGAACTTTATGCCGAGCTGAACGTGAGCCACCCCAGGAACATTGCGGTGCCGAATCATGGGTCATGGGTGACCCACGGACATTCAACCCACATAGGTGTCGGCACTGTAATAGAGCTTTTTAGCGGACTTGGGATCGACCTTGTTGTGTTGAACAACTACTGTGCACTATGCGAGTCGGGCCCAAAGGAGAGTGAATCTTGCCATGAAGAATGGAAGGATGGCGACCAGTGTCAAAAGAACACAAACAAAAAGGCTGGGGAGATGGAGGTTGCACTTATTCTCTTCAGGGGATCCCTTGAGCGGCACAATCTGCGGTATACCATATTGCCGTGGGGCGGTGATGGCCACAGTTATCTTGCATTGCAAGAAGACATATGGGTAGATCCCTATTGAAAAAGAAGGCTGTGTGAATCATGTCCAGAAATTCATGGGGATGGCTTTATGGAACTTCGTTGCTAAGCACAGAGGCCCAGGCCTTGAGAGCCTTAGTAGAAAGGGCCTTTTGACTAGAGACCCGTTCTCCAAGCTAAGCTTCTACTATGGATGGGCTCTCAAGACCCACAAAGGAAGTGTGGATGCCGTACAGAGGGCAGTGATAACCACGTATCATCACATTACGTCTAATGCAACGTGGCTAACCGCACTCTGCCCAGAAGGCCCAAGCTACTGGTGCGAGCAAAATGCCGCAATGGCCAAGGGTGAGTCTACACCCAAACAGCCTCACAAGTTTCCTGCTTGTGTTTGTCAGGCCTTGCTTCCCTTAAATGAGTGTCTCTTTGACAGCCAGCTGCTTAAACGATGTCAGTGGGTAATAACGCAGAACTGCCATGAGAGCTTGCATTTAATGATATGGGCACTGGTGCCAAAGGAGCACGTCTTTGTTCACAGTTGAGGCTGCTGTGGCAGAGGTAGTGTAGAAATGCAACGCTAGCAATGTAAGGGCTTCAGAAGACATACTGAAAGAACTGTCTCAATCCCAGCAGGCTAATATCCCTGACAACACATGCACACTAGACTGCTTTGAGGTAGACCCCTTTACTTGAAGGATCCTGAAGGATCCCTTACGAAAAAGAGTTTAGCTGGTGACACACGGTACAGTGCAGTCTCCTTTATGCTTTCAGTAAGCCCCGCAGCAAGTCAGGAAGCTCCTGCTTGTTTAAACTGAAACTGGCAAAACGCTAAAAATCTGGCATCTGGTCAGTGCAAAACAAAAAAAGAAAAAGCATAAAAAGTGCGGATGAAGCTGCCTGAGCCGAGTGCGGTGATGCGACGGTGGCAACATCTGTGATGGGTCAGTAGCATTATTTTGAAGGTATGGCTGCAATAAAAGTTCACTGCGAACAAAGTGGGCATCTGCTAACTGTAAAAACATTTTTGGAAGGAATAAAATTATCAAGACTACGAAGTTTTTCGACAACTATTCTGTGTTCCTAAAGTTAAAACGCAACCAAGGATGGAAAAAGCTTCAGGACAGGAAAGAGCGTCGATACTAGCCCCGCAACAAGTATTGATACGTAACTATTCTGTTGTTCCTGGGCTGCGCACAAGGCTAGGCTTTTACACCCATAAAATAGTTTGGATATCTCCCTTTCCGCAAGGGACCCTTACCATAAAGGAGATACTCCTTTGTCATGTGTCACCTCATGTGAATTCCTTTCCAGTAGATGTTCCTAAGTTCAAAGAACTTTGTAGTGCCCGTGCGTCACAGGTATAAGTCACAGCCGCATGACTGTAGAAGATTGGCATCGAACTGTGGCATCAGCCAAAAAGTGTGAATCAACAGAAAACTTGCACCGATCCCCCAAAAAGTGACATCAAGGTGCTAAAAGTCAACTAGACTACGTGTCTGGCATTGAATAGTCTGTTTCAGCTGCAAATCTGTGAATAAAAGAGGTCTTCTTTGTTTTTCTCGATATTCTCAAAAAGTTTTTGTTCACTTTACCAGTTTGTCGGAGATCTTGTTCTAGATCTCGTGATCTAGAACAGCTAGAGCTGTAATTCTTTTTTTAGCATAAGGACCAATCTGTATATGAGATACTGCTGGGGGCAGATGTTTAATGTTCTGCCCAAATATCTCCTAAATTAGATTTTTTTTTTTTTGTTCTCAGTAGTCGTAAAAACAAATAACTTTGATCATCTGCAGAATCACTAATTCTGATTTGAAAACTACTTACAGCACTGCATTTCTTGCATATTCTAGTATCTGCTTATCCAGTAATACAGTGTAGACCGCTTATAACGTAAGTCGCCGGAGTCGCGAATGTCTGCACTATAAGCAGTACCGCACTATAACCAAAAGAATGATTTTCAAGCACTGCACGTATGCAAAGCATCGCGCGCACATCGCGATTGTATCTGCTTATCCAGTAATACAGTGTAGACCGCTTATAACGTAAGTCGCCGGAGTCGCGAATGTCTGCACTATAAGCAGTACCGCACTATAACCAAAAGAATGATTTTCAAGCACTGCACGTATGCAAAACATCGCGCGCACATCGCGATTACGTTTTCGCCAGCTCACTGGCGAAAACGTAATCGCGATGTAGCCGGTGCTCTTCAAGCTCGACAGCTTTGCACCGAGTCAAAACGAAACAACTGTTTGCCGTAACCGCTGCGGAAAAAATCGTGACCGCTATCGGCACGATTACGAACGGCGACTTAGCGGTGCTGAAGGCACGCGCCCGAGGCACGCACCGAGTCTGGACGAATTGACTACCATTCGCGGAAACAAGTGCAGTCGAAACCGCGGTCGCTATCTATGCGATCATCAATGGCGACTACGCAGTTTTCTAGGCACGCGGCCGACACGCGTACTGAGTAAAAAAGAAACTACTGTTCGCCGCAGCCGCTGTGGAGAAAACCGCGGCCGCTATCGACGCTATCGTGGATGACGACTACGCAGTTACGAAACCCCGCGGCCAACGCGGTGTTATACGCGGCGGTAAACGCAAGAATTCCGGCTTTAAAGACAAATAGGCTCGAAGCGTTCCGGCGTTGCTGTCATTCACATACGATTTCAACTGATGGCTGTGGCGATGCGGACTCCGCCGCTTCGTTTCGGTTGGATGCTAGCGCCGTTCTTGCTCTTGTGCGTCGCACACTTGCGGCGCTCCTCGCTTACCGAGCTCCGAAAGTAGTCTGGATTAGCCGATGTGCGGCCAAATAAGTCCGAATTAACGAGAGTTTGATTGCATTGAATAATGCATACGCCGGCCGGCAGCGCGCAACTTGTTGAGAAGCATGCTCGCTGCCACCCTTGTTGGCGAGATTTTCCTGCGGAAGCCGCATTATAACCGGTATTTCGTCTCACGCGGCTGCACTGTAAGCGGTATGGTATACATGGAGTGCTATGGGAAAATTAACGGGAGTCTGAAAAGACCGTACTATATCCGGTTCTGCACTCTAAGCGGTTACGTTATAAGTGGTCTATACTGTATTGGCTTTTTGCTGAGCAACTTTTTTTTTTCGGATTGTCTCCTGAAACAACAGAATTGCATATCCATCTCCTGAACTAATTGACCAACAAGAAAAATTATTGCACATTTGAAATTGGCATCAGAAAGTAAACAAGTCTGTATTATCATCATGTTTGGCCGTAAAATACAGAAAATGTTTTGATAACCCACGTCCCCCTTAAAGGAATAATGGGATTGAAGGCGTATATTTGTTGCAATTAGGGCATTTAGATGGTGTCTGTTAGCCAGAACAATTGTAGCTAGTACCTCCAGCAGCCACCACAGGGAGAGAGAATCGTTCTCTAGTGCTCCATCACAACATCTAAACCTTCAGATGCCCCGAAGCTCCTACACAACCGCACATGTCGGCGGGTTCAGCTATATGGTTACTCGTGTGCTACTCTAGACGATGTTACGAAAACGTGCCTTCAGTGGAGGGAAATTTTACCTTCGCATTGTTGCCATTGCTAATCTTCACAACTCCTGGCTGAGTGTTTAATAAAATTTAACTAAAGAATTATTTTACCTCTGTAAATGTCACATTTATAACTGATAAGCTTCTGAAAACTATGTCTGCATCGAATTTTTTTTCTTTTATCTCATAGATTTACTGTTGGCGTTCGGATATGAATGTGCCATGTAACTTGGCTGCGCGAGTGTACACTCCCTTCGTAGTCATGGGGAAAACTTACAACTCTACTTGTTTACCTCTGCACTGACCACTAACCACCAACCACAGAAACGGGCGTGACCGTCAAATAAAGCTGTTAACTTTAATATGGAAAAATACATGTCATCACATTTAGAACATTGTTGCTGATCGTCTTGCCTTCTCTCTGCTTGCGAGTGAGGGTCTCTGAAAGTATCATGTGGATGAAAAATATGGTCAGCTCTGTTGTTGGCCTTGACCCTGCTACGTGTCCTCGCCTAAGATGCCTTCGAGCTCTACATGTTCCATTTTGCCTACTACATCGTCAACCCATCGCAGCCGGTAAGTCTTCACTTTACGCGATTTGGGGAATTTTACTTTTAATGCTTCCTAAGTTACTGTTTAACTGCCCCGAGAGTATTGTAGATTAACTAAGCAGAGTTCATTAACAAAAGTTATTTACAAGCTCTCTTGCTGTTGGACCGCATTTCCTGCACTCCCATGGCTCTTACAGGTCCTTTCTGCATTTAACAAACTAGCGTTTGCAATGAGGTACATTTGTTGTCCAAGGACTTCTTTATTACAAGGGTTTGCTGTATATGCTGTCATTGGTACAGAAGTGCGTAACACTATCGCTCCTCTAGAGTGTTTAAACTAGCATCGTTAAAACCAAGAACAGTGCGGAATTGTGGACAAGATTAAAGAATGGGACAACGCAGGCACTGCAAGAATTTGTGTCCGCAATTTAGTTGCTTTTTTTTTGGTGATGCTACAAACCAACTCGCCCAGCATTGCATTCTTGTGCTTTCAGGTTATGCTTACTGCTTTCCTGATGGAAAAATTATTAACTATTTTACTTTTCATAGATGTGCTGCATCGGATGTTGCAAGCACAGTTTGTGACCTTTTTAAAAATGACAAGGAATTTGTCATCACAAGATGATACCTTGCATGATGTTTCATTGCCTCGGAAAGAGCGGCAGCTCGGAACATTTTTGTTGGCATGCCTTAAAGGCCAACTGGAACAAAATTTTGGGCTGCATAGAAAGCTTTGTTTCAGATAGTGTAAATATGCAGCAGCCTCTGCGCTAAGTGTTGCACCTGAAACACGAGTGGATGCATCACGAAAGGCTCACAAAAGTAGACATTTTGGATACTGAAATTGGAAAAAGCTAGGCCAGGGGGGGAACTTAGTGCCGCCATCTCTCCAAGTATGCACAGCGCACTTACAATGTCATGATTGTGATGGCTTCACAGCAGTGCGTGCATGCATTGTCTGCAACCTTGCACACTGATTTATCAAAGTGACATTTCAGAAAGCTTGATTTAGTGCACACTGCAGTTTTCGACACTCCTATAGTTTTCTGTTAGATAGCTATAAAGTGGGTGAAGTCCATTAGCCATAACATCGAGCTACTGGTGGCAAGCAGTATCGCTGCGTTAGTGTCGATATGTGGTAGGCGGCACACATCGAAATGTACTTGGCAGAACTTTGCTGTGAACAATTTAGTCCAGTTTTATGGTAATAAAACATGCTGACGGCTCTGAACTGATTGTAGATGCCCTCCAATGCTGCTTGTGTGAAATGCGCTGAAAATTTTTGTTTAATTACGTGAAAGAAGTGCAAACTGCCATTCAAGAAAATGACCGAAATTGTGTGACAGAAAATGTATGTTTCAGCACTTCCTTGGGGCTTTTTGTGCATGTTTTACTGGCGTTCCGCCTGCTCTGCTAAAACTGTTGTGCAACATAATTAGGAGTGTGCGAATATCAAAATTTTCGAATACAAATCGAATACGAATACTTAGCTTCGACTATCAAATGATATGCACATGCATTTAAAAGCAAGTTCGGTTAATTTGTTATGTTGGAACATCGCAATTATATTGTTAGTGTTAACTAGACCAGTAAGCCGTTATACTATAATGCCACGTACACACTAGCGGAAAAACGCGCGCGGCGCGCCGCCGGCGGCAAGACGCGCGCCGCGAAAGCAGCCGCGAAACGGGTTTTTGTTGCCGCGGCAAGGATCGCTCCTGGACCGATTTTTTGCGGTTTGCCGCGTGCCGCGGATGAAGGAGACCAATGAGAGCGGCCCGCTTCCTTGACGTGCGCGCGGGAAACTGGTGCCATGCCGACCCGCCCGACCGCTTGTTTCTCGTTTCGCACTATCATCTGCACGCGTGAGCTCCCGGATAGTTCGAGAAGGGGAGAGGAGTCTAGTCTGTCACGTGATTGCCGCAGCGGCGCGCCGCCGGTTAGTGTGGCCGCCCTGCCGCTGCTGCGTTTTGCCGTCGGCGGCGCGCCGCGCGCGTTTTGCCGCTAGTGTGTACGTGCCATTAGATTGTGTATTTGGCTCATGTTAACTTGGAAAATTTAGTAATTCCCACTAGCTGTTCTCGCCAGCCTGTCCCTTATTATGCCGCATCAAATGCCCGGGAACACGGATGCATTTGACCCTGTGCCAGTCGTCACTCATCGCACTTGCTGTCAAGCCGAAAGCTCAGCATTGAGGGTGGCGCATTAAGTGCACCCGCGCTGTCTGCAAACTCGTGTCCCTTGCTACTGAGAAACTGGCTTTCCCGCAATGTTTAGACATTCAGTGGCTAAGTGTGCTTTACAGGCGAAATTTTGCTAGCAGCATGAAATTGTCACAAAATTCAGCGCAGAATCACCCCAATATTCTTAGATTAGATAGAAACAAATGCAAATGTTTGCTCCCGCACGGCCAGCAATATATTCGATTTGATTCGAATATTCATATCCAATCGAATATTTTAACGTTTCCGAGTACTATCTCTTTTTCAGATCGAATACAAATATTAAAAAATGTAATATTCCATCATATACGAATGTTTCCAATTTCCACACACCCCTGATAATTAGTACCGCATTCTCTGCGAATCTTGCACTGGCTATATAAAAAAGGCAGGATCCCTGTACAACGAAATTAAAGTAGGAAAGTAAGGTGAACTTTACATCCTCAATATTAGGCATACATCTCGTTTTTTACTTTCTTCAGTTCACTGTAAAACGCAAATGTTTAAAGAGTTAAATTAAACAAGCTGGGTCACTGTGAATGAGATCACATTAGCAGGATAACCGGTTGCTTCAGATGAGAACATTTTTATCACAGTAACGCTAAAAATGCGCAACTTAAGCACAAAGCTGCCCTTGCATGGTTGCACGCAAAGTAATTATTTGAAAGGCTAAAAGCATTAGGTTGTTTTATTTCGCCTAATAAGGGCTGCAGTTTTCCGTCCAGCCCACAACTCCACACTGATGAGCAAAAGGAAATTATAGTAACCATCTTTCAACTTAGTGTTAAACCTCCTGTGTCTAGAGACGGCTGTGACATACGATCCTAATACCCTCTTTTAGCTTTTTGTAGCAGCGAGTCAAAACACTAAAGCCCACGATTTACTTGCGAGGCAAGATAAGGTCACTCTCATGGTAATAGAACTGCATACTAAAAACACCCCAGGCCGCCATGTAACCACTAAGTGAGAGTTATGCAATTATCGCAGTTATCATGATACAGTTATTGTAATATGTGTTTGACACATATTACACACAGGAGGTTGCCCTACACCACGGTGTAAGATATATACTCTTAAGGTGAGGACACTCTCAAGGGCACGATCGACCAGTTAAAGTACCAATGGCATGTGCACGTCGGTCCTCTGATGGCAGCAACTATGTTTCAATGTGGCAATGCAACTTCAAGACAGAAAGTGTATATTTCCCGTTGCAATAGTAACGGTCGCTTCAGGGGAAGTCTGAGTTTAATGAGAGACGGGTGCTCCTCTTGCCAACATGGGCGCCTTTCTCTCTTGGCCAGCGGCCCACCTTCGCCGCATTTCTCAATCATTTCGATTTTCCCACGAAGTGGCAGTTGCTATAGCAACAAGATACAAAACTTTTCGGTCTTGAAGTTGCGTTGTCTCACTGATAGCTTCTGGTCATTGCCATCAGAGGACAGATAGGTGCACGCTGTTGCTATGCTGCTGTTGCTATGGTCGACTGCACCTCGCAAGCAAGCCGTGCAGTGTCCCCTTCTAAACAGTATATATATATATTTATATATATAATATATAATACATATTTATATATTTATTACACTGTGCCATACACCCACGTTTGCAGATGCCGATCGTTACCTTTTATACCTTGTGCGGGTACTTTGGTATGCTTGGCAACATGGAAGTAAAAAAATAAAAGAAGGGCTGTGAGTGCTCAGAAAGCAGCTGTTAGTATCAAAATTAGACTTATGCACTAGATAGAAATTGCAAGCTTCATTTACTGCGAGTCAAAAAGGTGCTTAATGTTTAATCTAACGGCTAGGCAGCAATAACACGCTTTACTGTGTAGGTTTTCAACAGTTTGTTGGCTTCCTATTCAACTTCAAGTAATGTTTTATGCGAGAGTAGCTTTTTGGCTCGCCAGGGGTACTGTCATAAGTGCAATCCAGTGTTATGTTTCCTCGGATGATACATTATTTTTCTGTTGTCCATTAAAAAGTGTGTCAGGTTTCACTGTAGTTAGTAGCACTAGATACTAAACCACGTCAATCAAGCATGGACTGTTGCGGGGCTCAGCCGTACAGAATCTCGTGTCGCATGGTGGGGTACGGCAGCACCCAAAAGAACACAGTGGCCGTGTTGGTTTTGCCATCAGCTCTGTGCTTCCGTGCTTTGCGTGTCTCGATAGGGGGCTCAGCACCAGGTTCAACAGCCCGTGCTCTTGGACATTGTGGGCGGGGAAGGCCAGAAGGCATCTGGGACCATCCTGGAGTGCCTGTACCTGGCCCTGCTTCAGGACTATTTGCACTATTACCTGCCACACGACCGCGACGATGCCCCGGAGCTGCCCGGCTACCACCCGCACCACCAAATACCTTTCTTTGCCGGAAGCACACCACCCAGGCAAGTGTAGTCTGCTTAACTCTTGTCATCTTGCACTTGCATTACGTTGCACACACTGTAGCAGGTATGCCTTACCTGTCATGGCAGCTTAGTGGCTAAGGTGTTGCATTGCTAAGCTCGAGGTCGCGTGCTCTACTCTGGCCACGGCAGCCGCATTTCATGGCGGCTAAATGCAAAAACGCTGGTGTACTTACATTGAGGTGCATGTGAAAGAACACCAAAGGGTCAAAATTAATCCCGAGCCTCCCACTACAGTGTGCCTCATAATCGGATTGTGGTTTTGGCATGTAAAACCCCAGAATATGAATTATTCAAATTGTAGGCGGGTATTGTGCTGCAACCATTGAGTAAAACGTGAGCACGTTGGTTTCCAAACAAGAATAAGCTATATTCGACTCGGGGTTTATCCGTTGCTCTGGCGGTGCCTGCTGAAGAAATGCCCCCAAGGCTCGCTGTGCAGTCTGCACCTCTTGTAGCATTATCATGAGGAGATCACAAAACGATGTGCACAGCTGCATCTGATTACACTTTGTCGCACATCTATGAAGAACAGGCATGGTGCGAGTTGCCACAACATTCAGAGAGGCCATGCGGGGTGGCTACGTGGGCTGGCTGTTTGGTGTGCTGTTTAATCTGTTATCATTGTGAGCTTTTCTTGCAAGGGAGGCTAAAGGAAAATATTGAATCAATATAGGTTGTTAGAGTAACTTTCTAAAAACCTCACATTGTTTGTTTTGTCTACTGACCTGGGAAGATTGGACCTTCCAAGAGATGCAGACACTGAGAGTGTAAACCTGACAAGGCTCCAGAAATGCACTTAGTATTTCCAAATAGCCGAGTGCACGAACCTGAAATAAGGGTGCCAATAATACTCTGTCACGATGGACTTGCCAAAGTCGATGACTCAGAGCAGTACTTTAAGCGGATAGCTGGGCTAGTTTGAAAATCGCTGTTTCATGTATTTCCAGCACTTTAAAGAAATGTAAAAATTTAGGAGAAGAGGAAAGACACAAGGACACGTAGGACATTGGTTGGCAGATAGGATGCTAACCAGCATCATTCCGGTCCTTGTGTCTTTCCTCTTCCCTTAATTTTCCTATTTCTTTAAAGTGCTGGAAATGCATGAAGTGCAGACTGAGAAATTAATTTGGAAAAACATGAAATTGGATGGTCACCAAATTCATCAAACTTCCCACAAGAGCCAAATATGTGAATCAAAACTCAAAGCCAGAATATACCAGATGGTCACGCCAGCATGTTCAGGCGCTTACTTTGCAGTGCTACACCTCAACTTCAGTGTGATAAAACAAGAAGGGCAAGGGCATTAGGAAAATGCAGGCTTTTCTTGTAGCCATTGGACGAGTTTGCACGGTTGATTGCTGCCAAACCTGCAAGAGAAGACACCAACTCAGTTATTCAGCTTCTTGAACATCTGTTTGATGGATGTGAAAGCTATGTGGGTTTCCAACTGCTTTAAAGGGACTCTAAAGTCAAATAAAAAATCAAGCTAAAGTGATAGAGCAATGCTCTAGAACGTCTAAGGCGCCATTATAATCGCGAACAGAGCTTTAGTAATCGAGAAATTGAGGTAAATGCAGGACATAAGAGACTCCCTAGGGACATTCCGGTACTTACCCGATGACGAAGGCACTCCTCAAAAAAAAAAAAAACCCGACACTAGTACTCAACCACTCGTATTAAAAAGATTGTTTCGTTGGATTATAAGATGGAAGAAAATGATACTTGTCTACTTCTATTAGATTCTTAGAAAAAAATACCTTTTTGGCGTTACACTTGATAACGACGCGGGCGGTCAAAAGGTTTCGTTTTTGCTCGACTCTGCATCGCGCTCGCTTTCGAGTTTCAGAAGTTTCGTTATCGCGTAGTACTGCGCTCATGGAGGAAAATTTTTTCCTTCCTCCATGACTGCGCTGGTGTTGCTGGCTCGCTAAACTCGCACTTGAATTTGCTAGCAGCTTGAGAATCGCAACGGCACGTCCAGACGGTGACCAGCTTCGTCGCCCGACGTCGCATTGCAGGAGTCCTCGCTGCTTTCGCGCTCGGAAGAGCCGGTGTCGAGGCCGCCGTCGTAGTAGGCAACGACGCCGGCAGCGCGAGCCTTCAGCAGCATGTCACGCTCATTGGAGCTTAAATCACTAAAATCGAGCCCAGCATCGCGAGATAATGTGTCGTTGTCAGGGTTGTTAACTAGTTGGTCCATTGCGACGAACGTCGACGATCACCGTGTTGACAGTTCGGCACGCGCTGTACCTTCCGCTATGGTAGCTAGCCACCATACTTTCGCTTTCGCACTGCCGTCGGCTCTGTCTTGGCTCTGTTTCCGGCTGCGCGTTTGTACTTTCCACAAAAAAAGCCCTAGCGCCGTCTGCGGGCGCCGTGTTACTCACCGGCAGCACAACGTAACGATATGGCCATGACGTCACCACTCCTCTCTCGGGCGCGCGATTTGAATTGCATTAGATGTACGCGGATGCTTCAGACGCAATTTTCTCTTAAAATAAGTCTTTCCTTGGCATGAAACAAGTGTTTGAGGTTTATGGTATCATATTTTAACAGTCCACATTGAAATAATATTTGCCTTTAGTGTCCCTTTAAAGGTGTTTTGGACTCCCTAGTAGCATATGCTAATGAGATGGGCTTTTTTTTTATTAAGCCGGCTATAGATGAGGCAACCTCAAGTTTCCGCCTGCGGCTATTCTTTCCCTAGCAGGCAGATTCAAACGTCACTGGTCGCCTCCTTTCCCGCCAAAGCGTTGGGGTGCGTGCTACAGGTAGTTATGTTTACACAGTGCAGGGGTGGAAGTGCTGCTCGCCATCGGCCATACCATGCTGAATACGCCGGTTCTCGTCTGAAGTGCTGCTCCAATTGCGCCATCTTGTGCCAAACCATCGAGCTGCACCAACTTGCGGCAAAACACTAACTTCGAATGAAGTCTCTAAATTTTGCGGGATGTACGTGTTCAGTGGCAACCATACAAGCCATGTGTTGGCTAGCATTTAGCCCAAGAAGCCAAGCTAAATCAATCCGTTCCAGCGTCAACCTCCTTGGAGTGTGGGTGTGTCTGGTGGCGCACATTGTAACTTCGCTGCAGGAAAACATATATCCTTTGTAGTATACAATGCATTACGAATGGTTTATCTTATGCGTTTGGCATAATATGCAGACCAGCTGAGGATTTTTTGAACTGGCGGTCTTTTTATGTAGTAGTCAGGAAAGAAAGCTGCACTTTCAGCTCAATGGATAAGTTGTACGGTCTGTTGTTATACTTTTTAGGGCTCGCTTGTGTGACCAATTGGTAAATCTGTGTGGATTAATGGCGATCACCATGTGTGTAACAACAAAATATATTTCGTGCGTGCACCATGCCTGGTTACCGGGATGGTAGTGCAGCACGCTGACAAACGAGCTGCTTGCTTTCGTGAAACTTCTTGGACCAAAAATATCCAATGGCAACCGTAATCATCACTCGAATTTGTGCTGCTGGTACTTTATATTCTTCACACCACACGATACAAAATCGGACTTTCGCTGCCGCAAAACGAAAACCGCGGATGTAAGGTTTTGGTTTGAGTCTACTTTAGTGGCTAGAGGGGGGAGGGGATCCTCCTCGCCCATCGGTCTGCATTGTCCCACTTATCCTCTTGCACGTGAGGTGAAGCTAAAGAGAGCTATAGCGGAGAAACTTTATCACTGATGCTCAGTGCCTTTTTAATGTAGCCAGCAGTTTAATGAATATCCGCTATTGTTGTACTACTAGCTATATATCCTGTGGGTCGGCGCAGCCGCGGAAATCACTCCGGACAGCGCGATGACGTCATGGCTCACGTAGCTGTGGCAAGGCTCGACGCAGCTGGGGTGAAGCGTTGTTAAGTGATGCATGGCGACGTCATCGCCAGGCGGAGATTATGCGGTGTACATTCGACGGACCATCGTTGAGCTTAAACAGCTTCGCTAGTTCAGAGGGGTATGTGCCATTCCGCTTGGACCCTTTTTGCACTACCTTCAGGATCGGCCCACATTTCGGGCGTACATCACCGGACTACCTACAGCTTAAACAGCTCCGCTGTTAAAAATCCTACTTTGGATGCCGCTTTCAGTCCTTGAAAAACTTGTGACAGGTCCTGGAAAGTCCTTGAATATGCTTGAATTTTTGCCTTGGAAACCTGAACGATCCCTGATTCGTTTTGCGAACGGCATGCATGTATCAGCGTGACACGAAAGTAGCCAGGAAAGTAGCCAGTGCAAAGTGTTAAAGAAAGGAAGTGCATGCAAAATAGATGATGATTCTTTGGGAACAAGATGAGGCCAAGGTGCAGTTTTTTGGTGATGTTCTTTGTTTACTCCCCATTTTGTGAAGGATGTGCAAAGGTTTTTGAGCTCTCTCATCCACACCCTAGTGCACTGTACCGGGACCATCAGGACTCGATGCTCTGGCACGGGACGTCTCCGGGTGGACTCTGCCCCAACAGTGCCGGTGGTGTCCCGCACCGCCATGCCAACAACGAGCCGTGCCTCATCCGCAAGGACATCCTGGCTAGCATTTACTCGGGGTCCGGCAACGTAAACAACTTTTTACCGTCCACTCCACCACGTTACTATGGTGCGACGATGGCATCGATGCCGGCCACTGGGTTTGCAATGCACGGAATGTCACCAGTGGCAGCAGTGGGCTGCGGCAACCCTCACGCACGCGTCTCTGAGGCCTTCTTGGAGGTCTTGCTCGAGTTCTGGCTGGGCCGGCAGCAGGTGGCTGCAGCCATGTTCGGCAGGCCTCCAGCAAGTCCAACGACGCCGTACGGGAGTCCAAGTGCCACGCCCACTTCCATGTCATTTCATCACACCTTCAATGTGACTGAGGTGAGCCTACTGGAGGACTCTCAACATGTTCTATGCAACTTCTGCTGATACTTGTCAGTGTCTAAATGGTGCCCTGCACTCACAGCTGCAATGCCAACTTGGAGCTGTGGGGCCTTCTTTGTTCGTGGCTAAGCACCTCCCACGCATTGCACTCTACAAAGGCTCTGCTGATTTAAAAAAAAAATAGCTGTCTTTGCCTCTTTCGCTCATTTGGGTGGTTGGTGGTGTGGGATCTCAGTAAATATATTAATACTTTCTGCTGTATTTGATTAAAAATAAGCTTTAACAAAAAATGTTCAAATATTTGATATGCTAGATGGTGAATAACCGCCAGGGATATACAGTGGACCCTCGTTGATACGATTCTGCATGATAAGTTTTTTGGGATGATACATTTTTTTTTCTTTTCCCGATAATACGATTTGGTTGGATAATACGTTGGATGATATGATTTTCAGATGATGCGCTTTATTTTCCGGTTCCCCTGAAGATCGTATCAATGAGATTTCACTGCACAGTAGTCAGTATGTCTGTAGCTACCCGAATGGCGCTTGTTGAAGGCAGCTTTACATTTTCTGCAGATGCACGCTTGTAGGCTGATGCTGTTGCTCGGTGGGTATCCTTCTCAGCCATTCTCTTGCTGCTTGGTAGCCCTGGGTTTAAATGAAGTTCCTTCAGAATTACAGCTGAAGCTCTTTCATTCCCCAAATGAAACTTCATGACTTCCTCAGCCACGGCAGCTTCAACAGCAAAAAGCAAGGCATGCTGTTCGTTTGGTGTCAATGCCCATATCATCGAATGCAAGCATTCGTTGTTGTTCTGGGTTGCCCGACATTGGGATCTTTCGAGAAGTTTCTAATCTGAGAGGGTGCTCGTAGACTGATAGAAGGGCATCACCAACATGAGAAGCCGCATTATATTGATGCTTTGGGGCAGGTTAATTGTTTGCTTTGCCAGCATACTGTCGGCACTAGGAGTCTAGACCTGGTGGGCAAAGAGCACGGTTGGAGACAATGTCATTTGATGGTGATGCGCTGATACTATGTGATACCAATATCAAGAAGAATGAAAAATCTGATCGTTCTAACCGATCATAGCTAGACCTGGACTGTCGTAAAAAAAAATGCCGATTATATTTTTGTAGTCCCGAAATCAAATTTACCACTTGTGATAAAAAAATTACGTTGTAGGAAGTAGGCTGTGAAACTGTGAAAAATAAAATGTTTATTTGTTTATACCTCTAAATAATATTTCAATCGATAGGTGCGATGAAATAGAACTCTGCATTTGCTTTCGCGGCAATTTCTGGTTCACAACCGCAGTGTGCATCACGTCCAGCTGCTGCGCGAACACTGGCGGCTATAATTTAGCATGCATGAAATCAATGGGCAACTCGATCGACGGCATTGCACTTTGGTTGAACATTGGGGCCAGTGTCAAAGACAGGCCATTGTCAATCTCGTCGTCACTGCCACCGCTTACGTCGCCTCCATCGCATAAAGCCGTCGTCTGTCACGACAACGATCGCTCCATCGAAGAACTCTTTGCACGCAGAACGAGGCAGCACTGTCTGCACTCAGAAACTCCTCCATCGAACCACCAACTGTTTCATCGTTAGTAGCGGCGTGCTCCCAGAGTTCAGTAATGTCAGTGGCTTGCACCGTGTTTGTTTCACCCAAGGAGGTTTCGTTCTGGTGCACAACGCCAGGCCGCCTTTTCCGGCCACTGCTTCTAGTCTTCATGATCGCTCCCGGTGTTCATAATCATCGATTTCATTGACTGCGCTAGCTCATACTTCTTAAGAGTCTCGCAGAATTTGCAGCTTTGTCTCGATGATTTGCGCTTGGTCGGCGCACTTCTCGCTGCTTCCGCGGCCCATTTCCGCGCTTGCCGAGAGGGAAATTGTAAAGCTAGCGCAGGCGCCGCTCGCTTATCGCTTTCTCTTCTTTTTTCCTCCTCATCTATGGACACTCGCACGACCGCCGGTGACGCGGATGCGGAGCAGCTGGCGCCATCTTGTGCACACTACACTAACTTGCAATGCTCGTCGTGGCTTTCGCAAGTGGTACGCAGGCAGGATGCGCTGCGTGGTGATTGCGGCAGATACCAACTCGCATAGGCGAACGTTTCGCCCCGTCTCGGTTAAGGACAATTTAGGAAGGCAAATTTCACGATTATTCTGCTTGAAAAACGCCACCCAGAAGCAAAATTTCGATCGTTATATCAGATATGTGGTGAATCACATCATTATATATGGTTTTTTTTTCATAGCCCTAATGCATAAGTTGATATTCCTTTAGTTGACTCATCGTTATAAGCGATATATCGTTATATGTGGTGTCATCATAAATGTACTGCACTGTATGTCGCCAGCATAGCATTGCACATGGCCTTCACGTCCCCCTTATTTGATTTCAGTGCCCATCCATAGTATGAACTCAGCTTTGTGATCATGTCACCAGTCAATTTGCCTTTCCCACCTGTGTTTCGGGTTGGAGTGTTTGTGTTTCGAAACAAGATTATACAAAGCAGTCCCCATTCTTTTCTGGACGCGGTTCACTCAATCCTCCTTCTCCACGGGCACAAAGCCATACACTCTGGCTATCTTGAGCACAAGAAATTTGCAGCTGTCACCATCTGAGAGAAGTGTGGTGTACCTGAAGTTATGCTGCTGAAGTGACTTCTGGAAGAGTATAAGAGCCATTTGAACTTCCATCTCTCCCACCCATTTATCTGTATACTTCTGGCACAAATGTGTTGCTATCCAATTGTCACAATCCATGTCACCAGGTTTTGGTACATGCGCACAACCAGCACAAAAGTTAGTACAACGTAATCAGCCACAAATCCTGTAAACAGTTTGATGACCGTGCCGACGTGCGACGAATGGCTGCGCGTCAGCCATGAGTCATCATAGGTCACCACAATATTTCTGGGATTAGAAAGTTTCCACTCGTTGTACAAGGTCCTCGCCCATAGCACGCACACCTTCGTCAACTTTCAGGCTGCAGACGCCGCCACGGATGCCAGCTTCGCTTCGGATAACCGTACCACATTTTGTTACAAAATCTGCGGTGAGAGATATTCATTGGAGCAAAAATGTCGTTCAGCACTGTTTGACGATTCCCAGTGCTTACTATTCCATGCGCACCAAGAATGTTCACAACGAAGGGGCTGATCGTTTTGTTGCTCGTCACGCGCAGCGAAACACCATGGAGAAGCAACATCGCCGAAATTTTCGCAAGTGACAAGAAGCTTCACGGCAAGGCAGTATTGGGCCAAGGACATGCGGTGGGAAATTGAAGAAAAGTGGCCCTGTCAAACGCGAACGAGATGGCCGCAATGGCACACGTCGCTCAGCAGCAGCGTGGAACAGAAAGAGCCCATTTTTTGTGCTTTCTTCTGTCAGTATTAGCTTGCAGTGGCAATATAAATTGCTTTTGTGGCCAAAATATCAGTCTAAGATGCAGGAAACTTGGTTAGCACATGCGGCAGTGACTAATACCATTTTCAAAAAAATAAATACTGTTGTAAAAAAAAAAGAAAGAGAAATGATCCAAATCCTTCACTTGGGCGTCTGCTAGTGGCACTTGCACCTCTGTGTTGGTGTACTCCGGTGTATTGTTTGGGTTAGCTTTGTGTTTTCCTTGTGTACAGAACACTTGGTCTGGCGTCCTCTTCATCTACTTCCATGGTAAACGGAATAGGCGGGAAACTGAACTCGGATGAGCGAGCGAATGGAACTGGCAGGAAACCGCCATGCACAGTGGAGCGGGCGAGGGAGCAAAGGAGAGCGCGACGTGTAGCCCCCTAGCGGACGGCGCACGAAGTGCGCCTTACGCGCCTCTCCGCCGCTGACGTGAGAGCATGTAACAAGCACCGGTGCGCAAGCGAGTGACAGAGCAGGTGCGCGCCGGGACAGGAGAAGCGGGAAAGAAGGGAGTGACGTCACTCCTCCGCTGTGTTAGGTAAGCATTCACTCTGTGTCAAGTGGTGTGTAGCTCTAATTAGCTTGTCTTTGTTTTAATTAGTAATGAGCGAGTACCCCTGGTTTATGTGTGATGCCACTGATGACGTCACTTCTGATCTTGCGAGTTTCACGGGAACCTGTACTGATGCGGTGGGTATCTAAAGTGTACGATTGTGTGCTTTGGTGCATGGCAGTTAGACATTCCTTAATTGTTTATAATTATTTCTGACACCTAATTAGCTCCTTACTGTACTAAACCTGTGCTTCCGTGTCATATCTATCGATATCTACCTTTTTATTTTTCGATGATTTTTAATTTCATCCCACCTCTGTGACAAACCGGAAATCGGTCCCTATCGGTCCCTGCGCAAGAAACAGTGTCACTCGGTGTTGGTGCCACTAAAAAATATACTTTTTTGTGATTTCTTGGTGTTTTTAATCTTTCCATACCGTGCCCATTGGGCATCGTTTGCCCGCTATTGATGGTTTGAAATGCCTCTTTCAAGACCTTCCACGCCGCTCACGGACAGACGCACTGCGCTATCCAACGTGAAGGAGGAGAACTATATTTTAGTTTTCTGAGCAGTTCGCTTTTTTCCCCGCGAGGCAGTGATTTTTGAACGCGCTCCCAGCTAATAATGAACCAATTTGAAAAATTATTGCGGCAGAACGCTCCCTAGAGGGCACATAACAACTTCCAGCGTATAACCAAAATTTTCTATGTGGCCTGGTGAAGGGCCATGAGTGTGAAGCGCGCACACCCAGTAGCCAAATTTACTTGTTACAACCAATTATTTGGCATGGGAGCATTGTAGTAAGCGGTTTTTGCCATAGAATACATAAAGAAGTTCACGGTGCATCGGCTGCTCATTGTTGTGTCCAATATACTATTAAAACTGGCACTCTTGTAAAGGAGTGCGACTGTATAGAATGTGGTGGTTCACTGAATGGGATTTCAATATATGAGTAGTACAGTGCTGTACCTTTTGCATGAGATTTCCAAGCGGTTGTGACAACTGTTTATATAGATAATAATTTGATATACCGGGGTTTGATATATCTGGGTTTGACTGTATTACATGAAACATACCGATATCTTAGTTTCATCTTTGATGGGCTATTTTTGCTCGTGAATATTCAGTGAGCCGTGGGAGAAGTCGAGCATTGCCTGCCAGGCATGAAGGGGTGTATAAAGTGTGTGTTTTCGCCATGCCATCCCTGTAACAGGATTCCTGCGTGCCCAGCCAGTTCCACATGCTAATAGTGCGAGTGATGGTGAAGCACCTGCACCAGTTCCGGTACACTGTCTGGCGGAACAGCAGCAGCAGCTCTGTTTACCCATGCAACATCCAGACCCCGATGGACGACATCAAGCTGTGAGTACTTTGTTTAAGTTCGTCGGGCTGCTGTGCCGAGAGAACGAGGTTTGAAACCAACCGCCGGACCAACTTGGGCCACCGAGTATGAGTCAATGTGTACATACGTGCCGCTCTTTGACAAACCTCTTTCACGCCGACTTGAAGCACTGGTTGTGTGCCACTCGGTCTGTGCTGGTCTTCGATGAACCTCTTTGATGCCAACTTGGGTCACTTGGGTATGTGCCAGTAGGTGTGTGTCGTTCTTCAATGAACGTCTTCATCATACCCACATCATTAGGGATCCTCAATGACAGCAACTGGACGCTTTAGCAGTCTGTGCCACAAGTGTGCTGGGTATGTGCCGCTCTTCAATGAACCTCTCGCTAACTTGGGTCACTTAGGCCACTGGGTATGCAGCAAGCAAGGCAACAACTCTCAGTGTTAGTGGCCACCGGCGCGCCACACTTCTCATCTCGGAAGGCCACGCATGGACTTCTTGGCAGCACCACTAGGTGGCACAGCGCGTTCAGAAAGAAGCGCGAGAGAGGAGCCTGGTTGCTACATTACGCGTTGCTCGGCGTTCGCACGCACCGGCGGGCGATGCATTTCGGAGGCCACACGCTGACCATGCGGTGGCACTGCAAGGTCCTGCACCGCAAGGTCCAAAAAGGAGTCCTGCTGCAGTACATGCCTCGTACATAACTCGTTTCGACGGTGGCAATACGTTGTACCACCATATTGATTCAATGCTAAATGCATTACCATCGACAGTCATTGTGGGATGGGGTCCGATTTTTTTTTTTTTTTTGTCATTGAAGAGCGGCACATAGTGGTGTCACATACCCAGTGACCCAAGTTGGCAGCAAAATGGTTAAACACACATAGATAAATAGATAGATAGATAGATAGACAAACAGGTAGATACAGGAAAGTGCACGAAGTATCCTAAGAATGCTGATCGTATTAAAAAGGTTTTTTCACGTCCTTGTCTCGTTTGCCTTTTATCCCGCATACAGGAAGGTGTTGCCGCGGCTCTTTCGTAAGCGGCTCTACATGTTCCTCAAGCATGCCCTCTCCAGCTGGCCACTGGACAGCTCCTTTCGTCTGGTGAGTGCATGCAGGTCACATCTGGTCAGGGCTTCCCACTATTAGCACTTTCGTACTCAAGTGGTGTCATGTTGGAACACAAGAGCACCATGGTCATCAAAATTCAAATAAACTTCTGGCAGGAAATTTTGTTGCGATAGCAATTATATGGACACTCCAGGCAGATTTCTGCCATCCCGTCGCCGTGAGGTTCCATATTAAGTCCAGGGGCGATAAAATCATTGGTGCGTGCCGTATGCTCTATGTGCAAGTCAAAGCAGGCAAGGGTGAGCCGGCAATCGCAGCTCGATCTCGCCCACGCAAGAGAGGGAAGCTGATAGGAAACGTGCCGTCGTGCGTCGGTGCGAAAGACCGTGGGAGAGAGGGAGGGGGTTGGCGTTGTGCTCCGACAGCAACTGTGCATTTCGTGACTACACGCATGGGGAACCGCCGATTGTGGCTCAATCTCGAGCGAGCAGGGTTGGGAGGCAGCTTAGGAGGGAGGGGTGTTGTCTGACTCCGGCGCCAACGGCGTACTTTGCACAGTTGTGCGCGCCTTATTTTAAAAGCAGTCTGCAGGCAGCTCATACGTTTATGCGTGCGGTGTTCTCGTTGCTCAGTTTGCGTTGAAGCTGTAGTGCCCACCAATGTGGGGACACTATGGTCGGCTCTCGCAGCCGGCGTCTTGATGCCGGCTATAAATGAAGAGAAAAATAAAGATGTGTAACACGTGCTCGAGGCACAAGCTCGACACGTGCAGTGTTGTTCTGGAAGCTTGCCACGCTGGTCGTCGGCTCGCCTTCTTCGCCCTTCTGTTGAAGTAGGAATAACAGCACGGCTCGTGGGCCACCGTCACGTCCTCCTACAAAGCGATACACAGCACGAAGGTCACTTCGCTCACTGCTGCTGACTCGCTTTGCATTTGACAGCAAGTGTCCGCGGTCATCGAGTGTGATGTGTTCATGTTTGCCTGTGTGCACTGACACCATGCTTGTTAATTTAGTTAGCTAGTGAATATTTCCAAGTTTATATGGCCGATAAAGCTACTATCCTCACTTCGTATAGCTGTCTGCTAATTTGCTATTGCAATCGGTGCTTCGCCTTTCGGGTGAACCTGTGGCTCTTGTCCTAACCTACATTAATCTGAAAAATTGTTAATGTAAAGTTCGTGCAGTAAAACCTCGTTAATTCGACCCTCATTAATTCCAAAAAGTGGATCATTCGGGCTCGTCCTCTGATCCTGGCAGGCGTATGCATTATTTATTATGCAATCACACTTTCGTAATTAGGACGTATTTGGCCGCACATCGGTTAATTCGGATGACTCTCGGAGCTTGGCGAGCGCAGAGCGCTGCAAATGTGTTACGGAAAAGAGCAAAAACGGCTCTAGTGTCTATTCGAAACAATGTTGCAGAGTGAGCATCACTATAGTCATCATTGGAAATCGTACGTGAATGACAGCAGTGCCAGAACACTTCGTGCCCATTTCTGCCTTTAAAGTCCTTGTTCTTGCATTCACCACTGTGCATAACACCGCGTCAGCCGCATGCTTCATAATTGCGTAGTCGCCATCCATGATTGCATTAATAGCGATTGCGGTTTCATTCGCAGTTGTTGCTGCAAACAATAGTTTCGGTTTGACTCGGTGCGTGCGTTGGTTGTGTGCCTTCAGAACCGCAAGGTCACTTCCCATGATCGCGTTATTAGTGGCCGTGGTTTCGTTCATAGCGGTTATGGCAAAAAAGTATCGTTTGGGCTCGGAGAAAAGCTGTCAAGGATG
Source organism: Dermacentor silvarum (assembly GCF_013339745.2). Lineage (NCBI taxonomy): Eukaryota > Metazoa > Arthropoda > Arachnida > Ixodida > Ixodidae > Dermacentor > Dermacentor silvarum. Next base: position 68,389,909 of record NC_051156.1, read on the forward strand.
AAGAGCGCTGGCTACATCGTAATAGACGGATGATCTGTTGGCAACCAGCTCACTGGCAGAAAAATAATCTGGATGTGCATACGGTAGTGAAAGGCGTGTCTCAGAGGAAGACGCGCGCCACGACTGCGCCGCAAACGGAGTTGCGAGGCCTTCGCCGCCGCGAGCTCTAACCAGTTATGAGATGACAACAATTGAACCTTCCACACTGCTTTCGTGCAAAATAGAAACAGGATTTGCTGATTCATTCAGTAAATAATTATGTGTTGTTGTAGTATGTGTTGATGTAGAAGGAATTTGTTTATTGTTTTCTTGATGCCTTCAATGATTCGACATTTGTTTAAATCATATTTTTCAGTCCCATGAAATCCGAGTTAACAAACAAGGTTTTACTATAGTAACAAAATTACACTGTAGCAGCAGAGTGCCTTGCTGTTTGTCATTTTCTAGACACTGGCAACCAACATGTGGCAGTTTCCCTGCACCAGAAGATCTTCCTGTTGGCGAGACAAGGGGTCTGAGCGATGTATCGGTGGTTTCGGCCGGCTGCCCGCCATGCAGGCTGACCAGAGCCTGTTGCCTTGGCTGCCGACACAAAGATTGGCTACAATTAGTTTTTCATACAAAATATAGGCAGCTTGAGCCAGCTGAGGTCTTAATTGTACCTTTTGTGACCTGCAACGGCCGCTGTAAAACCTCTAGCACGAAGAACTACGAGCCAGCATCCAGCTGCTGCTGCATTCCGAGATTGCTTGACAACAACTTGTGCTTTGCAGACTAGACAGCACGAATGGCAGCATATTTTCTTTCTTGTGTGAATGGATACGATGAGAAGGTGGAATATTCACAAATGTGTGTATCTTGCTATCATTAGCTATTGTCTTAGGCGCGATCTGCTGCAGCTTCGAAGTGAAGCAAGCTGGGCTTAGCGACGACCTTGGCACTGAGCCAACAACATTAGACAGTTTTAGTTTAGCGTTAGCGTAATAGCGGGGTTACGGGAAATAGCGTTACCGTTCCGCAAACGAACTTTGCAGAAAGAGAGTTTTAGTATAGCGTGATAGCGTAGTTTACGTGCGGGACGCTATTCCATTACGCTTTGAATTTCGCATACATAGGGGACCTAATTCTATGTGTGTGTGCGTCCGGAAAGTGCGATAAGCGGCGCAATGGAAGCCAGGGGCACGTTGTATTTTTACTTCACATGTCCGTCGATCTGCAACGAAACAGACAAGCAGTACAAGCTGTCTACCATAGCCACCGAAATCCTCCCATCTCAGAGGCCATATGCCGTCGTCGCGCCTATCTCCCGACTTTATCGACAGGTGGCGCTCATATCTCAAAGAAAATTTCTTTGGTTAGGCGTAGGCGCATTCGAAACGAGAAGCGATTTCGAAAACTCCGCTAAATTATCCATAAAAACATATTGTTGATCCTGCCTGAAGGTAAGCGAAAGCCATTTACGTAGTCATTTCCTACCAACGAAGTGAATTATGCAACAGCAACTCCAAATTCAGTTCGAAGCGGGCGGCCGGGACCGCCGCCATGTTTTACGTACACTACGTAAACACGCTAACACGGTAACGTTAACTCTGAGAAATAGCGTGCGCTCGGTAAACGGTATGGGTCGTTTAGCGTTCTGTGCATGCGCATTTCGATCCCGCTATTCCGGTACGCCCGCTATTCCGGTAACCACGCTAAACTAAAACTGTCTATTGGTGGGCAGTGGTGAGCTAATTGTGTGGTCATTCTGAAGAACTGCTATCAGCCAGTGGGACGTTGTGTAGCATGCTCTTGTGGAAAGCTTGCTACTAGTATGTTTTTAGATGGAGAGAATCTGTATTTCCGTATTTTCTCTAAGTGGCCGGGAAAAGTTGCATAAATGCACTGCTGCGCGCACGTGATACTGTAGCAAATTTAATTCTATATGCCTCACCTAGACAGAATTTGGACCCCAAATTTTTGTATTGAAGCCAAATATTTTCTTAAAGTCAAGTCTATTAAAAGGGGAAGTTCTAGTGAAAATATAGGCAGACCAAACTAAATAAGTATTATTTGTTATATCTGAAAGCATGTTGTATGCGGATCCGATGAACGGGCTTGGACTGTATTTCATTATTTCGTGAGTGGAACACTCTTGTACAGGTAAACTAAAGGTGGCACAACCATCAGGTGGCACAACTGTTGCAATTGGCGCAACTTTCACCATTAAATAAGATTACATGAGGGTTTAGCCTGGGAGCGCGTAACATGGCCCTTACTATGATGCCAGTGTGCTTTGTTGGCTCATATGTAGGAGTGTGCGAATATTCGAAACTGTCGAATAACGAATGGAACAATGTCCTATTCGATTCGGTCTTCGAATTGAATACTCACTATTCGAATATGCGAATATTTCTAGACTACTGTTTGAATATTTTAAAACGTCAACTGCACCCAATTAAACATAAAATTAGAGCAGAACTACGGTAAATTTTTGCCCACGCGGGCATAGCTTGAACATAAAACATCAGAACTTTCGTAGTGGAGCAGGCTACATCGCTTCGGTAGCCGTGCTTTACAGGCTATGCAGGGATCATTCGTGCTTACTGAAGAGTCGTGCGCACATGAAGAAACTACTTGTTTGCTCCTTTTGCAAATGCTTTTAATGAACAAAGCTTCATAACGTACTATGTAATGGCAGAAACTTGCCAACTTTAAGAATACTAGGATATGAACATTGTTTTATAAAAATTGTGATAATTGCTGCTCATTATTATTCGAAAACTATTCAATATTCGATTCACTTCTGGCATTATTGTATTCATATTCGATTTGGTCGCAAAAATAACTATTTGCACACTCCTACTCATATGCGATCAGTTTAGATTATTACAGGATGTTGTTTAAGGTTTCTTTTATGGTCGAATATGTCCTACATCTGAAAGCTGATCGAGATGGAGGCAGGCTTTCATCATTGCTTAGCTATCTTGAAACAATACTTGCACTGCTCTGGCTATTCTTGTGCCTCCGCGAAATTCCTCGTTTTTTTACATGTTTGCAGCCCCTGGAGACATGGCTGAGTTTCATTCAACCCTGGAGGTACGCCTCCTCACACAACAAGCTTGGTGGGCAGAAGCTGCACAGCCAGGGTGTTGAAGCCCACTGGTCAGTAAGAATAGCTTACGAGTTGCCCACCCACCATTGTGGTTCAGTGACTGTGGCGCTTTGCTGCAGGGTTAATTCCCTGCTGTGGTGGCAGCATTTCGATTAAGACAGAGCAAAAAAAGGGAAAAAGAAAAGGACGCTTACGTACCATGTTTTTGGCACGCTTGCAGACATTTTACCAAATCATCGGAGGTAAGACCACACAGAGAAGAACGGATGAAGAGCATGAAGTGACCACCAAACTACAACTTGGAGTCCAGCGGTCATCCTTTGTCGCTCGTCCTTTCTTGCCTGTGGATTTTCAGCTGCGCTGGTAAAATGTCTGCAAGCCCAAGCCAGCATTCAGCCTGCCTTCGTGTCTTAATTGTAATGCTTTAGATGCATGTTAGGCATGTTAACCCTTTGATGGTTGATTTTTTTTTTTTCACCAAATGCGACTCCCCAGGGTCTAATTTCTTTATTGCAGATTGACAATCTTTAGGCTGACACGTTTCTGAAAAAAATTTAATGCAATTTTTGTAGCATGACTATCAAGTGAGAACAAAATATTTTCGGATTGTAAACATGCGTTGTTTATTGATGAATACAGAATGGCTTGCATATATACTTGTAATAAGTATTAAAAAAAAAGTAGATACACTGAAATAGATATACAGTAAAACCTCGATAATTCGAACTCGGTTAATTCGAAATTTCGGTTAATTCGAAGAATTTGAACGGTCCCGTCATTCTCAATGCTAATTCTACCGGATAATTTGAATGGCCCGCGCGGATCTATTCGGATAATTCGAAGTTTCCGGCTAGTAGCAACGTGCGGCGGTTAGGTTAGGGCGCTCCGTACAGTCGCCAACCGATTTTCCGAGCTCGTGGGGACTGAAAAATAGTCCGGAAAACTCGTTCGGCTGAAAAAAAAAAGTTATTAGTGCGGCTTAAAAAAAAAAAAAAAAACTCTAATAATCTTAGTTCCTCAGGACTCAAAGTTCTTGCATGTCATGTCTAATAATGCCCTGCCTCATACTACGCTTGGAGGGGATCGACTTGCTTGGATTTGTGCAGCAATGACGTAGTCTCCGTGTACAGTCGACACGGACGTCACCGCGTTGGCGATCTCCGCCAACGGAGTTCGCCATGGAGATCCAAGAAACGAGCTTCGCACCGCTTAGCTCTCGCGAAGGTACAGGAGGTAGCGCCGATCACTGAGACATGGCACAGGACTGAGCGGCGAGAGCACAGTGCATACAAATGGTCAGAGCAGTCTGGAGATCGCTTTCAAGATACGGTGCGCACGAGAAACCGCTCCGGCGCTAAGTACGCAGTTAAAAGAGTAGAAGTCGCCCCCCCTCCCTCCCATACCCCCACGGCCTTTCGCACGAGGGAGGAAGTCGCGTTTACGCTCCGCCGTGCCTTCGCTCTCCATGAAAGCGAGCGTCCCCCGCGCACTGTCACTCGCACATACGGCGGGCGCGCCGCCACAGAACACCCATACAAACTGCGCGGTGATGATTTTATCGCTCTTGGACTTTGTATGGAACCTCAGGGCGGCGACGACGCCGGCGAAATTTCGCTTGAAGCGTCCATATAATTGCTGTCGCAATAAAAAAAAAAAACATCCCACAATAAATGGTTACAACGATAGTGCTGAGCGCATATACTAAGAAAAAAGAAAAAGAGCAGTACTCTGGAGCGTTCTGTCAGCCAAGGAAGAGCGGGCATGGCCTCCGAGACTGGAGGATTGCGGGAGCTCTCTATTGATAGCGCGCGTTCCAATCTTGGAGGCTATACAGCGAGCCACTGGAATCCAAGCCAGTGCAAAATCCAACATGGCGGCCTCCAAGATCGGGTAGCGCGGCTCGGAAAGAGCGATTTAGTCCGCAAAATCGAACTTTGGGGTCTCAATTCATCCGAAAAATTGGGTGTGAAAATGCATGAACTCAATGGGAACCCTGACGGTGCATTTTTGAAGTCCGGAATATCCAGCAAGTCCAAATTTTTGGAGTCAAGCACCACCACGCCCGCTTTCGCGGCAGTTATCGATTCCGTGAACATCGTCCGCAACTTTGTTGAGTGCAGTGCGAGTGATATTTGTATGCTACGTTTTTTGAGCCAGCTGGAGAGCATGGCATTAGGAGCGGCGAACCAGCGCGACAAGTAATCCCGCATCGGTGATTACATTGAGTAATTTTTCTCGGACATGGAAAATAAAGGTGATTTCTTTTTGCGGCAAGTTCTTGCTTGTTTTCTTTTTTTTATTATTCATTGCGGTTAATTCGAAAATCCGCTTAATTCGAAGAATTTTCGCGGTCCGGCGACCTTCGAATTATCGAGGTTTTACTGTATTCCGATTTGGCACTTCGGTATATAATGAATCAGAGGAATCCCTGCTCGTCTCACTTGTAGCAGAGCAACCAGTGCGCGTACCCATTGCGTAATCAAACTGTATGTGAGCGCACGCAAGAAAACTCTATGGCAGTGCGTCAATCAAAAAAACCAAATGAATCAGAAACTCGCAGTAATCCTTTTGTCCCACAGCCAACGTGGGGCAGTCGGTTTTCGCGAGTCTCAAGAAACGCAGGCATGGCAACATCGTTTGTATATACCAGAGCCCGCCTGTGAGCAGACGTATAATCGCACCCCTGTGACCAATATACAAATGAGCATCTAGTGGGGAGAGATTAGAAAAAAGTCTCCATTTGTGGATGCATGACTCTTCCACGTCGTATTTTTGTCCAACGGCTCTTTTTTCTCCTCTCTTGGGTGATGCTCATAATCTTCAGGTTGTACTGCGCTGCAAAGGACGGCTGTTGAGTGCAGCTCATCACGATTCGAGTTCTAGTTCGTTGGCGCCGTGTGCACTATCGTTATCACGTAGTTCTGTTTTGTCAAGGGTGCAGAACACGCAAGAGGTGTGCCACCTTTGCGTGCCGCTTCTGCACGTGTGTGAGTTACAAGAGAAAAATCTGGGGACTACGCCTAGGTACTACGGAGGAGGACACGCTTTACTCTGTTCGTCTCTAGGTGATGGCAATGTGCACTACGCGAGAACCAGCTCTTACGTCCAAACAAGATCACAGCAGCCATACGGAGTCCGTAATGGCGACGCATACTTTATGCCAAATTAGCAGTGAGAATGTGTCCTCATTCATGGTATGCAGCCGCTAAAGCGGGATCTACCCAAGTGCAACCGGTACGACTTCGCAGCGGCGCATGCCATGCCGTGAAGCCACACCTTATGGCGAAATCAGCGTATAACCAGCACCCCGACTGAACCGTTACATTTAAAAAAATTTTGTTTCGGGTTATAAGCACAAACATATGGTAATCCCGAACCCTCTGTACAGTGATTTTAATAGCCTCTGTCACGCTTTGGAATTTTAAACCCCATCAGTGAATTGGTTGGTGAGTGAGTGATCGTTTAGTGGTAGGTTTGTGAGTGCAAGAGTCGTAACCTTCTCTCCCTTTTCTTTGTGATGCAGGCAGCCGTTTGTGCAGGAGCACCTGCTCTTCTACACAGAGCTGCTGAGCGTGCTGTTGCAGCGCTTCTGCCGCATGGAGTTGGCAAGCCGCCACAGTGCGTACATGCTCTATCGGGTCACCAAGGTACGATGCAGTCACTGCTGCTTCCACTGGCTACACTCTCTCCTTTTACTGCGAAGCTGCTAAGGGGAATTTTCCAGCTATTTTCATGTGGTGAAGGCCAGCGTGTGGTGCCGTGCTCAGTATCAATCAGCAATGCAACTTGCATCGGAATCTCGAACTTGGTGATGAGCTTCTTCCCACGTCTAGGAATCCAAAATAAACAAAATTAGAAAACTTTTTTTTTCTTTATGGCGAAAATTGCGATTTTACCCGCGCATCCCCCCTTAAGGAAATTGTCACAGGATGTCACCACCAGCTTTGTTACTGCGGGCCACGGCACCGGTAATCTGGCAATCCATAAATGATAGGAAGTTTCCGTCTACGCCTCATGTGCGCATGTACGTACACTTAGTGTGCCGTCAGTGCAGGACACCCTATGCAAACCGTGCTGAAACGCCTTCCGAACGGCGAGATGAGCCAATGACATTGCATGTCAACGAAATCAGTCGCCGTAACTTGTGATGTAGCATTGTTTACAAATAGAACCTATGTTGATGACTACATTGCTGGATGCTGCACTTTCCTATTCACCGCTTGCACAAACTTCAAAATTAAATTAAGATCTGTTGTAACTGGCATTTGCTATTGATACGTTACAGATCATACCTATTAGCTCGCAGCAATGTAAACTACCAGTTATTTCGAGTTGGAATTTTTTGTCAGTACTTGTTTAATGTTCACTGTTGCTAATATTAAAGCAGTCTTGTATTGCTTTCCGTGGACTACAACATTACTGGTAACATCTATCGACTACGGCTGTCTATGACTATGGGAGTGAATTTCAAGAACCTCGCGAGAAGATTTCTTTGCCACTTTTAGGACAGTATATGCTAGCTATTGCTGTTACTTTGACATTCATCAGTTTCAGAACCAAGAGCCTTGTTTTAGAAGACCTCTTTACTTCATGCAAGTGATTCAGCACATCTTCATTTACAATTTGTGACTTTGTAAACTGTATACTATGAAAAAAAAATTATGTCAAAATCTGGACTTCTGTATCTTTCTTTTCTTTTTATAGATGGATGCCATTGTTTCAAGTGCCCATGATTGACTTTTACCATTTTTCTCGTCTCTCTGCATCATGCCAACTGTTGCTGCACTTGTCTTGCAGGTCTTTTTCCAGCCTAACCTGTTTACGATGATCACGGAAGGTGAGTTGACCTCCATGGAAATCATTATGGCCTTTGTTTTCTCTTCCTCCACATTATTTATTTATTTATTTCTAGGGATGGGCAAATAGTGAATTTGAGGTTCGAAGCGAATACTGATTTGGTCGAATAATTTCGAATTGAATAGTTCGAATAGTATATACAGTAAAACCTCGGTGATACGAATCTCGCGGGGTCGCGTGAAATATTCGTATCACCCGAAATTCGTATCATCAAAACATACACAATATCAAGAAAAATAATTTTTTTTTACCAGAAAAGATTTCTAATAGTGGAATCCCATTGATACCTTCCTCGCTGCTGCGTTTTCCCGGCTGCTACGTCGCGTTTTCGCGGTCCCGACCTAAATCCCATTGACTTCCATGTATAATCGAATCTCAATAATTCGAACTCGCAGGGGCCCAAAAATTTGTTCGAATTAAAAGGACTTATTTTTGAAATATTAGTGCACCATAGCACGACGTACGAATGGCGCGATTCGTGAAATATCGCGGCGCGCAAGCACATATCGAGCTAGGGCCATGGAACTGCCCGCGCTCGCTTCGCGATGACGGCAGAAAACGAAACTTCAGGGAGCGGGCGGCGCAGGCACGGCGAGAGAGCGAGATTGTGGTTGTGAAGAGGCGACGGGCGCGCGCGCGGACCGTCGCAGGTGGCGAAGGAGGGCGGCTGGGAAGCGGATTTGGCCTCTGCAACTCTGTCGCTTCGGTGGCTCCCCACGCCCTTCCTCTCAACACCCTCGTAGCCCTTCGACTGTCTCCGTGCGCGTCCGCCGCTCCCGCCGGCCCGGCGCCGCTTAGCTCCTTGAAGTTTCGGTTTCTGCCGTTGAAGCGAGCGTTGGCCGAACTGGGCCTCCGCTTACCTCTGCACTGCAGCTGCAGCGTTGGCCGAGACGTCGGCACGTACACTGCGTGTTCCAGCGCCACGCAGAAACAGCGACCTTGGCGTGACGCCGCGGTTCTTCGTTTTTTTTTTCTCCGCGCGGCATTGAGGCTTTTGCTCTCTTTTGCTCTCTCTGCTTTTGCTCTTTTGCTCTCTCTAAGCTTTTGCTCTCTGGCGGTGTCGGAGCAATGCCGGTCGGAGGTGCCGCCACGTGATTTGGCACGCTGCTGAGAGCATTGTCGGTGCGCGGTGTAAATTACAACAAGCGACCGGCACGTTGCAGATACGACGCACCCGCGCGGGTGCCGTTACTGCCGTATCCTGAAAGCGATCTGCGACGTGCGCATAGTGCGCGCCCGCACCAACCTTATCGTCAAAATGATCTGCGATGTTGACAAAGTGCGCCTACCGCCAGTAGCTTCGTATGCGCTGTGCCTTCGACGTTTAGTTCGCGTTGTAGCGAGAGACGGCGCAAAGGTCAATTCGCTCGCTGCTGCGTTACCGTTGCTTCACCTTTCGGGCGAAACTGCGGCTTTTTTTTTCTCTCTCTTTTTTTTTTCGCGGTCCCTTGAAACACGTATCAACGGGACGTTTTCTTCTTGTCCAAATCGTCAACGATCACCTTCTGAAAGGCGTATAAGTGCGCGCACGTGATCTTGAGAATGTTTTCGCACGCCACTGAACGCCTGAGCAAGTCGAGTGTAGGGAGCGTTTTGGCCGCCGAGGCTGCGCCGCGGTCGTCGTTGCAGCATTGGTCCTCGTCTAATTTCTCACTAAGCATCGGCTAGGCTGTGATGTGGTCCGGTCCGCTCGACGTGGGGACCAGTGAGATTGCGCAGCCGCGTGACATAGTCAGTTGCTTCGCGACTATGGATCCCACCCAGATCCCGCTGTACTGGCTTGTCTGTGCCGGTGGCCCCGCCGGCTCGGCCGCCGCCGCTGTTGCTCTTGCGTTCGTATGATCCGTAGCGACGTGGCAACACGTTCGGAACAGCCGATTTTTTTCGTATTGTGAACAATGTATTTCGGCTGGGGAATGTTACGAATTCATATCACACCGAAATTCGTACCAGCCGGGTTCGTATCACCGGGGTTTTACTGTATCACATATTACAGTAAAACCTAGTTAATTCGAATTTCACGGGACCAAAAAAAAATGTCCGGATTACAGTAAAAGCTCGATGATACGAATCTCACGGGGTCACGAAAAATATTCGTATTAGCCGAAATTCGTATCATCGAACCACAATTAAAACTACTGTCGAATCTCGATAGTTCGAACTCGAAGGGGCCCGAATTTTTGTTCGAATTAAAAGGACGTATTTTTGAAGTATTCATGCACCATAGCACGATGCACGAACGGTGCGAGTCGTGAAATATCGCGGCGCGCAAGCGCATAGCAAGCGCGGGCCACGAAACTCCCCACGCCGGCTAACGGTCATTTCCCGATAACGACAGAAAACGAAGCTTCAGGGACCGAGCGGGCGGCGCCAGCACACGGGTGCGCGCGGAGATCGTCGAAGGTGAGGGAGGAGGGCAGCAGGGAAGCGGATTTAGCCGCGTCAACTCCTCCGCTTCGGTGGCTCCCCTCGCCCTCCCTCTCAACTTCCTCGTAGCTCTCACACCTTCGACTCCGTGCGCGCCCGCCGCCGTGCTGGCGGCAGCTTATTTTAGCCGCCCCCTGAAGTTTCGTTTTCTGCCATTATCGGGAAGCGAGCGTTTGCGGGCGTGGCAGTTTCGTTGGCCCGACTGTGCCTCCGCCGCTGCTTCCCTCTGCGCTGCTGCCGCAGCGTGCAAGGTCAACATGTGACTAGAAAATAGAGGAGAAGGGTTCACTGCCATTTTATCCGCGTGGCTGAGACGTCGGCACTAGTGTGTGCTAGAATACGGTTGTCTATAACACTCTAGTCAGCATGTACACGCTTGTTCCGGCGCGATGCAGAAACGGCGACCTTGCAATTTGAGAGAGAAGGAAATTTCCGCCGCGGGTTCTTTTTTTTTTTCCGTTCCTTCGCGCGTGGCGTTGAGGGGTCTCTCCTGAGCTTTTGCTCTATGGCGGTGTCGGAGCAATGCCGGTCGGAGGCGCCGCCGTGTGATTTGCCGCGCTGCTAAGAGCATTGTCGGTGCGCAGTATGTTCGAAATAAGCGTGTTCGAATTCCCTTGCTTCGTGTTGACGTTGAACGAAAGCACGTTTTTCATGATACCGTATTTACTCTAATCTAGGCCGACTCCGATTCTAAGCCGACCCCCCAAAAGTTTGAAGTCCGAAAAAAAACAAACTTACCTCGAATGTAGGCCGAACGAAAAAGCGAGGACAGCATTCGCAAAATGAAACAGCATTTATTAAATTTGAACATGCCGAGCTCATTCTATGTCACCATCGCTGCTAGCCTCGTCGCTATCTTCCTTACTGCTGACATCTTCAAACAGTGCGCGATATTCAGTGCCATCCAGGGCATTAGAGATGCTGCATTTTTGGAAGGAGCGCACGTTGCAGCGCATGCAAAAACCATCTCCCGTGGCCCCCTCTAACGAAAGACCGATGCCGAAGTTCCGCCCGGTTTGAACGTTTGACGATGCCTCTACGGCTAGCTCAACTACCGTATTTACTCGATTCTCACGCTTCCTCGATTGTAACGCGCACCCGTTTTCCGTGAGGAAAAATTTGGAAAAATAGATTTCCTCCCGATGCACTGATGTTGCGATGAATAAAGAAAAGTCGCAGTTTCGCCCGAAAGGCGATGTATCGAATGCGGTAGCAAATTAGTAGACCGCTATTAACAAGCACGGTGTCACGCGCGCTCAAGCAAACATGAACACACCTCGCGCGTTGACCGCGGAAACGAACTGTCAAAACGCTGGAGACGAAGCGCGCCTTCGTGCTAGCATGCCCCTCGCTTCAACGCGGCGAAAACACGGCGCGCGGCCGACTTTACCAGTCGCAGATTGCTTTCAAGATAGGGCCAAGCCTGATCGTATCGCCGGAGTGGATCGTCGCAGATTACGTCCTGCTTCGGTCCACTGAAACCGTTCCGCATTGCTTTGCTGGCGAAAATCCTCTCCTTCTGTTTGCGCCAGTCCCCCTAGCAAGTTTCGGATTCTCCGAACGCCCGTGATGCGGCCCGATTTCCGTCCGTCTCCGCAAAGATGATCACTTTCCTTTTAAATGCGGCATCATGATGAACTCGGTACTTCATGCTGATAGATAGAGCAGACGCTGAGAACGTGAAGACAGACGGTAGACTATTGCCTAAGCACGTGTACTGCAGCACACGGAGGAAGCTTCCGCATGCTACGGTAGCTAGGCATGACGCGCGTGCGAGGCGGCCATTTTGAAATGCCGACGCAGAATTAGGGTCGTGTTGAAAGTGCGCGTTAGATTCGAGTAAATACAGTATTCGTTTAGAAAGCGGCACTATAGTGGCATCGCTCATTTGGTGCCATTACGATAACGCCACACCGAGCGCCCATGCTGCACCATACCGATACTACCGATACGACGCAGGTCAAAATGGCGACGTCGCTCGTGTACTTCAGCTGGCTACTGGCGCGGCTAGTAGCGGCTGCGATACTGACTTTTCTAGATAGCGCTAACTATGCACCATATTTATCAGTTTCAGTTAAAAACTGGCGCGTTTTTTAAAATCCTCGAATCTAAGCCGACCCTTAAGTTTCGTATGTGATTATTTGAAAAAAACTATCGGCCTAGATTCGAATAAATACGGTAGTCTCGCTGTGCAACAATTGTGCTCAGTGTTGACGTTGCGAGGCCTAGCTCCTTAGCCAACTCCGTCCGCTTCCTCTTGGGATCCTCATCGACCTTTCGAAGAATGTCGAATTTCTCTTTAAAGGAGAGTGCTTTCCGCTTGCGAGACATAGCACGCTGCGACTAGGCAAAATGGCGCAAACACGAAGAACGCGGCCCGAAGCGCAGCAGCCACTCCATCTGACGGCTCGCAGAAAAGGAGGAAAAGTACAAAAGCACCAAAAGCGCCACCGCTTCAAATTCTTCGCGCCCAGTCGCGGAGTCCGCGCTGTCCGGCGCTGCGCCTCCGCACCAAAAGAGGAGAGAAAGCGCGTGACTGCGCGCTGTTCTCTTTCGCGGCTGTTGGTGAGGCGGCGTTTATTCGTATCAACCGACGCAGGCTGAAAATCGATTCATAACAATCGTTCTCTAGCACGTTGCAAAGTAATGGGGCTCGGCCGGGACCACAGAAAAATTCATATCATCCGGAAATTCGTATTAGCCATGATCATATCATCGAGCTTTTACTATAACCGAATGCCGAATTATCAGGGTATCCAGAAAACAATAAGCAAATGCTTACTACCTCAGCACGATTTTGTTAGAGTAATGGATGAGCAAATCCTTTGCTATTTTGCACGAAAGCAGTGCAGAAGCTGCAATTCTCGTCATCTCGTGACTGATTGGCTCTCGCAGCGGCGATCGAGGCCTCGCAGCTTCCTTCGCAGTACGGCCGCGGCATGCGCCATCATTTGCGGCATGCTTAGTACTACTGCGCACACATCCCGATTATTTTTTCGCCACTAAGCTGACCGCCAACAGACCCGCACGTCCATCGCAATGTAGCCGGTGCTCTCATCCTCGGCAGCCTTGCACAGAGTCAAACCGAAACAACTATTTGTCGCAGCCGCTATCGACGCGCTTATGAACGGCGACTTTGCTGTGCAAGGCACGCGGCTGACGCACGTACAGAGTCGGAACGAAACTACCGTTCGCTGCAACTACTGTAGACGAAATCACGGTTGCTATCTGTACGATCATGGATGGCTACTACGCAGCTTTTTAGGCATGCGGCCGACATGCGTATTGAGTCAAAATGAAACTACTTTTTGCCGCAACCACTGCGGAAGAAACCGGGCAGCTATCGACGCGATCATGGATGGCGACCATGAAATTCCGTGGCCAACACGTTTTGCACGGCGGTAAACGCAATAAGGGCACAAATAGGCACGAAGCATTCCGTCGTTGCTGTCATTCACGTACGATTTCCGCTGATGACTATGGCTATGCGGACTCCGCCGCTTCGTTTCGGTTGTACGCTAGCATCGTTTCTGCTCTTTTGCGTCGCACATTTCCGGCTCTTTAATGCAAAAACGTATAGCCTTCGAGATTTGAAGCATAGCCGTGAAGACGTGAAGCATAGCCTTCGAGATGTGTACCGGCCGTCCGTGGCTTTTGGCTGCCTATTCGGGAGCGCCGAATAATTTGAAAATATTGAATACCTGAATTCGAATCGAAGCGAATAACGAATTATTCGATCGAATATTCAACAATGCCAAATATTCGCCCATTCTTATTTATTTCACATACTTTCAAGGCCGGAAGGCATCACAGAAAGGAGTGGAGTCAAAAACAAAAAATAATGCAGTATGAAATACGAACAAAATAATTAACAGAAGGCATTCTGAACAAAAATGCTATCATTCATCTTCAACTTCAGAAGTTTTGCAAGGCCAGGAATGTGTGAAAGAGATAGATACAGGAAAACCTTGTTCATATGAACATGTGCCTGTTTAAGATGCACTAATGTGTAGTTGCGACAAATCCTTCACCCAGTCTTCATAGAGCCATGGGTATTGGCTGACCACTCAATGCGTAATGCCTCACCATATTGCCAAGTTGTAGTAATGGTGAAGAATGGAACTGCCAGAAATGATAGCTAAAATTTAACTCTGTTATTTTTGTGCCCAGCAAAAACAAGCAACACTCAAAAGCACGATACCAGCAAATACAGTCGTTATTTGTCGAAATTGGCTTATGGGTTAAGTGCATCTGCTATTTTTACACTATTTGTCGTACATGTACACTTGAGCCTCGTTATAATGAAACCAGATATAACAAAATAATGGGTCTAATTAAGTACAGTCAAACCTCGATACAACGAACGTCTACTGACAGAAATTTGCCGATGTAATTATTTTTATTTCCCTATCTTAGTTCCATTGAATTAACGAAACCTCGAATTAACGAAATTCGCAATAAAAAGATGTTTTTTGCTAAGAGTACAACTTCGTTATATCGAGGTATGACTGTAAATGCTATTCCTCTTGAAATTCCCTTAGAGGTCTATGCATTTAAAATGTTTTAACAAAGTAAAATTGTTCAGCCAGTGGACGTAACGAACTCGATTCCTCTCTGAAACCAAAATACCGACATTTGAGTACTGAGCATATTGCTTTCCGCGGGGTTCTGCACTCGTTTGGTGCGGCAGTTCAAAATTCTCTTGTCGAATACGTCGTCGAGCAACGCTGGTCTTTGTCACCGCTGCGAGCATAGAGTTAATGTGTATACAGTCGAACCTCGATATAACAAAGTTGTACTTGCAGCAAAAAACTTCGTTACATCGTGAATTTTGTTAATTCGAGGTTCGTTGTATCGAGGTTTGACTGTAGTCAACTCTAGAGGCAAAGCTCTCCATAGCGCCCATGCACTGAAATCGGTAACCGCAAGGGCACCGCCATGTTGCTATGCTGTACAAGCACGCAAGCGCCAATGACGAGATTTGATTCATTTGAGACGTGCAATCAATACGACCCTGATCCTCCCTCGGTACAGTGACGCCATCTGGTTCAGGTGCCTTTAAACGCACCCTTTCACACAACGTAAATTCTACATAGGTGTTTTATAAATAGCCATCGGATCTTTCTAAAAACTATACGGAGTGAACTTTACAGATTGTCCATATGTATGTGTTACGTGTAAATGCTTGTTGCTGCAAAATATTTTGAACGTTACCGAAATGAGACGTAACAACATGGCGACGTCATTGCGGTTGCCACTTTTTTCGGCCAGTTTTTTCCTCTAGTCGGTGTACCAACTATGGCCACATGTAGCCATGTGCACAGTGACCACACACACGCAAGCAGCGCTTCTCTTATTTTATCACACCTCTCGCTGGGGCGCATAGCTTGTTAAGCTAGGCGCACAGGCACACCTTCAGAGATTGCGATCTCGGAGGGTGCCTAGCTGTGGCACACCACATATCGATGATGACGATGCTTGCACGCGGCGGGCTAAAAATCATTATCCCCACTTACCTCTCTCACTGCTGCGTGTCACGCTGGCTGGCATAGCTAGGTGTGTCTGAGATTGTGTAGGTGTGATCTCGGGGGAAGCCATGAGCCAGTCAAGTCAAGCGAGCGAATCCGCGGCAGCTGCAGGGCCACAAGAGAGAGGCGGATTAGATAGTTTAGCTTTAACGGGCCGAACACGTTCATGTATACAGCCGGCAGTGTTTCTGGTGCTGTGAGAAGCTTAATAAAACTACCTCCGAAAGTCTTGGAGGTCACCCAATACCACCTTAGCTGTGGAGTCGGCGCACTCTGTTTTGTGTCACGTGCTGCTCGAACACGAGAGACTTCATTCGCTTTGCAGCGTGCTAGCTGTTCCTTTCGACAGTGTGGCTGTTCCGCCGGTTTCACGACAATAAAAGTGAGCCAAGTGGAAAGCGGAAATGAAAGACCATCTTATTGTAACAGAAGGAGGGTATCGTAAAGACTGTCAGGTCACATGCTAAAATGTTGCATTGCACACGCCAAAGAATATTTTGCTGTTATGTGAAAATTGCATCATATACAGTGCAGCCCACTTATAGTGATATCGAGAAGAATGCGAAATTCGATCGCTAACCGATCATCGCTATATCTGGACTGCCAGAAAAAAAATGCCGAATATACCTTTGGGCAGCTGCTGAAACTGCCACTTGCGATAAAAAAATCGACGTTGTAGAAAGTAGGCCCTGAAAAATAACTTTTATTTATACCTCTAAATAGCGTCTCAATCGTTAGGCACGCTGAAGTAGAAATCTGGACTTGCTTTCGCGGAAGTTTCGGATTCACAACCGCCGTGTGCATCGCGTCCATCTGCTGCGCGAACACTGGCGGCTATAGTTTAGCGTGCATGAAGTCAATGAGCGACTCGATCGACGACGTTGCACTTTGGTTGAACCTCGGGGTCGGTGTCAAAGACGGGCCGTTGTCAATCTCGTCGTCACTGCTGTTGCTGTCGTCGCCTCCGTCGCACAACGCTGTCTGTCGCGACGATCGCCCCAGAACGAGGCAGCACTATTTAGTAGTAGTAGAACATTCTAGACAGTTGTGGATCGTGGTGTGAATGAAAAGGCAACAGACCATGTGTGACAAGTGATTTGTTTTGACTTTGCATGAATGATTGCCGTAGTACAGTACGGTTACATGAACAGTACGTGCCAATACTTGCTACGCGTTACGTTTAGTACGTAAATTGATAACCATCGTGTCTCACATATGCGGCTGTTCCAGCGGAAGCAAGCCTGGGCAGTGCTAGTCAGCCCACGTCGCCGACGAGCGGCGCTCTGCAGCGCCAGGCAGTGAGCGCCCCAGTGGCCACTTTGGTCAGGCAGCACATGGCCGACATCGAGGAACCTGGCTTTACGTACCGGCCACTCAACGGTGATGAGAGACGCAAACAGGTGGGTCTTCAAGGTTGGACAGTGGGCCCGCTTTGTTGAGAGGTTGGAAACTGTTGCGAACTGTGTTCGTTTTTGAGCAGTATTTTTGAATTGAGCTAGTTGGTCGTTGGTAGCTGGTGCCCAGGTCAGGGGCGGATCCAGGTTTTTTCTGAGGGGGGGGTCAGCTTCTGTCGATGATGATGATGATGATGGTAGTCTTTCTTATTTACCTAAATTTACCGTTTTTGCTCACGATAAACCCGCGTTTCATACGGCTAGAGCAACACCTGTAGCCTTCCGTGGTGGCTCAGTCAGCTCAGGCGTTGAGCACGAGATCGCGGGATCAAATCCCGGCCGCCGTGGCCGCATTTCGATGGAGGCGAAATGCAAAAACGCCCGTATTCTTGCGTTGTAGTGCAGTTTAAAGAACCCCAGGTGGTCAAAATTAATCCGGAGCCTTCCACTACGGCGTGCCTCATAATCAGAACTGGTTTTGGCACGTAAAACCCCAGAAATAGGAAGAAGACCTGTAGCGAAGCCAGGTATCGGTTTCTACGAGCTTATAGGAAAAGGACGTTACCCAATACAGCCATGTGCTTGGCGGCTGCGCCTGATAATACAGGATGTTCAAAACTAAGCTTTATGGTTTTCTTAAAATTAGGCACTGGGAGGCACGCGAAGACCACCTGTGCAAATAAGTTATGTGGCTAAGGGGTACAAAGTCAGATGATAATTATCGCTGTGAGCAGCCCAATTAACTAAAATTGAACAATTATTTTTGTTGACTGCAGTAAGTGAGTATGTTTGTATTGAAAACTTAGAGACAGTCGAGTTAGTTTCTACACAGTATCAGTCGGAAGAATTATTCTAGCGTGTCCGTGCTCCGAGATATCCGACTCTAAATTTCAATTGTCGTACTGCGCAGAATAATCGAGTCGACGCGAGAGCGGTTTATGCTTTGCGTTGCTGTGGAAGGGAGGCATTTTGAAGATTTTTAGGGCATTCACATCTTGATGGGTGAAGTGTTGTCATGAGATTTGTGCATGACAACACCAAACTTAAAGCGGCAGTATGAAATATTCGTTAGCATAGCTAAAAAGGTTTCTGCTGTTAATGGTGCAGTTGTTACTCTTGATTTCAATAAAACTTACAATACTTGGAAATCAGCAGTCACTTTATTTGCGTAGCCCAGACAAGGACCATGCTCGGTCGTCTAGTCACCATTACGCACGCGTACTCCGGCTTCTCCGCTCGCGCCATTATCTCGGCATGGCAGCTGCCGCCAGCTTTACAGGCTGCGCGGTCGCGTGTTACGACAGCGGTTACTGGTTCTTAGATTTTTTTTTTTTTTTCATTTCGCCAGCCGTGAGGGGAAGGTGGACAGTTATTACCTTTGCCAATGCCTCCGCCCCGTTGCCAGACTAAACGCCGCACGCAACAGCCGCGTCACATCAGGAAGAGCTTTGCACCGATCCTCACTCTCTTGCATGCGTAATAATGCGAACGACAATTAAAATTTGGAGTTGGATTTCTCGGAGCACAGACACGCTAGAAGAATTCTTCCAAGTGAAACTGTGTAGAAACATGACTGCCTCTAACTTTTCAATACAAACATACACACTTACTGCCGTCAATAAAAAGTTAATTATTCAATTTTGGTTAATTGGGCTGCTGCCAGCGATAATTATCATCTCACTTTGTGTCCCCCTGACCAAATAACTTATTTGCGCAGGTGGTCTGCATGTGTCTCCCAGTGCATAATTTTAAGAAAGCCATAAAGATTAATTTTGAACACCCGGTATATCTAGCCTATATTGTTTCTTAAAATAAAATTTGGGATGATCTTTAGCAGGTTCGTTATAAATGCGTAAGCACGGCTCCGTCTTTGGAGTTCTATTGGGACACCTTGATTTCCTTAAGATTATTTGTGTTAGGCTGAGACACCTTCGTTTGCTTTGGAGGACTTACTCCCGTATTCTCAAACAGCCATCGACTCAAAGCTCTTACTTCACTCCACCTTGTTGAGCACAGCGCCGCATCTCGACTGATAAAGACGCGACAATTTAAAGAATTCCCGTGAATTATCATGAAGCTCAGTGACCACTTCTTTAGAGGGATGGCGGTGCCATCTTCTCTCTTGAGTCGTGGAGGTGTGTTGACTAGAGGAACGTTCTTGAATACGGGCGTAACGCATTCATTGACTGAATTATTAAAGAGAGCTGGTTTATTAACACTGCAAAGTAGAGCAAAACTAGCATCACTAAAGTTTTTGTTTAAATTTATTCATGGTGACATAAACATTGACGTCAGCCGTAACCTCCCGTATTCTCAAACAGCCCTCGACTCGAAGCTCTTACTTCACTCCACCTTGTTGAGCACAGCGTCGCATCTCGACTGATAAAGACGCGACTATTCTCAAGAATTCCCGTGAATGATCATGAAGCTCAGTGACCACTTCTGTGGAGGGATGGCGGTGCCATCTTCTCTCTTGAGTCGTGGAGGTGTGTTGACTAGAGGAACGTTCTTGAATACGGGCGTAACGCTCCGCTCCAACGCGGCAACCACCACGATGGTTGTTTACGATATGCGAATCACCGCGTATGAAGACTCACGACGCCACCTACAAGAATAACGATGTGGCGTAGTAGCCGAGAGCGTGAGCCAGCGTCTTCATGTTTTGTTTCCCACGCGACGTCATCCTTTTACACAAGGCGCGCATCTGCTCCCGTTTCTCTAACCACGAGGCGCCATCCTAGTCCCGCGCGCTGGCGTTGGCCGCTGACGTCACGCTCCCCCACTTCGCAGCCGCGGCTCTAGGCTTCGCCCCGCTCCGCGAGAACGCCCACTCAGATAAACGGATCCGGCGGGTTTGAGCCTCCTATGCTTAATGTACGACAATAAAACTGCGAAGTTACAATGAAAAACTTGTAGCGTACGAACGGTACTGTGCTCGTACTGGATATTGTCAACGTGTAACTGTGATCACAATGAGTGCTACAGTTAAAAAACGTTGCCTATGCATAGTTCTTATAGTTTAGCTGTTAGTCGTTATTATATATATATATATATATATATATATATGAACACTTCAGCGAGAGATCTCTTTCATTAAGCACGTTGGTCGCGGAACCGATGACAGCCAATGAGGCAACCGTTGACACCCCAAGGGGAAACTAAGTTAATCAGGTGCGAAGGCGCTCGAGTGCACCTCGGCGTGCTTGGCAAAAGGGACGTCCCCTCGTTCATTCGACGCCACCGACGGGACGAGTAAGGCACGGCAGGCGCCAGGAGGTCCAAGGTGTTCATGAGAAAAAATAACTACGGCAACTTCGCGACACCATGCACACTCCTACGGAATACAACTAAACTTGTGAGCGAGCTAGCTTTACTTCTACATGGCTGATACCACTGGTACTCGCCAAAAATACTTTTAAAGAATGCTGGTGGCCATATTTTTTTTTTTTTTGCGACAGGGCCATCCCCCTGTCAGCGAGGGGGCGATGCAGAAATCTGAGGGGGGGGTCAGGACATCCGGACATCCCCCCTGGATCCGCGCCTGGCCCAGGTTGTGTGTGTTTCATTCCTGTCTCTTGCGCCATCAAGGGAATTAACTACAGTAAAATCTCGTTACTACGAACCCCACATTAACAAACTTTTCAGATTAACGAACATTTCAGAAATCCCCCGTTGACTTCTTATAGTTTCAATCTAAAAATATTTCAGTACTACAAACTTCAGAATACTGAACTTTTCAGAATAATGAACGTTATTAAGTTTCTGTGTCATGTTAACAACGCCTCAGCACTACCAATATTCCAAAATCTGGGGATTCTTAGATTTTCGTGTATCCAGTCACGGCAGCCGAAACAGAAGGCTAGCAGACAAGGCACAGAAAGCAGACGCTGCGGCGCATGGTTTCGGAAAACCTGAGACGGCACCTAAGGGTGTGGGGGGGAGGGGGGGGGGGAGTACGCTGGTAGCAGCATCGGCGCGTTGGAAAGTGGGGCGACCGCCTCTTGACAGGTCAATTGCCCACTATAATCACTCCACGAGTTCCGAAAAACCTCGAAAGCAGCATGACGATCACACAAATCGGCGGCAGTGGCATGTCACAAGGGAAACGCTTGCACTCGCGCATGCACACAGGTTCTTTTGTGCACACGGGTTCTTTTGTGCACATGGGTTCTCTTGTGCACGCAGCTTCTTTCGTGCACGCAGCTTCTTTTGCGCACGCAATTTTTGCACATGCAGCTTCTTTTGCGCACCAAGAAGCCAACCCTAAGGATGGCAGATCACACGCCGGCGCGTTGCAGTGGGTCTGTCCCTGATTTAGGATGGTGCCCTTGTGCTCTACAGTGGCACAGTGTGCCCAAAGGCCCCGCGTGGACGCATATTCCAACAGCGCAGCTCAATAGAGCAGCGGGACCAGTGAGGCGAGAAGGCGTGAATCGGGTGAGGCATCACTGCAAAATACTTTCGCTCACGACTCGTGCTTTTTTGTTCCGTGGCAAGGTAACAGTTATCAGCTGAACAGGCTAGCCGTTCTTTCTGAGAAGGTTCCGAAGTGGCAATTGTCACGTGCAGGACCGTTCGCACACTAGTTGAGGCAACGATGCATCAGGTTTTGCGAGCGCATGCTCCCCCAGGCACCTCTCTTCCTTCTTTTGCCCTTCTTTCCGTGCGCCTCTTTCATGCTTCTTTCTGCAGCTGTACTCCCTACGTCGCTATGCTGGTGGAAAAATGTAACCTTTGTACTCGCGGGGTTGCCACACGGTCACACATTGTACATTCCGGGCGGTGTCATTTACGCACGCTTGCGCTTTAAAATAGTTCAGGCGTCTACCTCAAGCGAGACAGTTGCCGTGTCCATAGTAAGGAATGTGAAAGTACTTGCGGGGTTGCCACACGGTCACACTTTGTACATTCCGGGCGGTGCCATTTATTTATTTTTTTAATTTATTTATTACATACTGCAGACCTCAAGTGGTCCAGGACCGGCACGCGTTACAAAATGCAAATAAGTACAGTAAAACCTCGATAATTCGAAGGCCGCCGGACCGCGAAAATTTTTCGAATTAAGCGGATTTTCGAATTAACCGAAATGAATAATAAAAAAAAGAAAACAAGCAAGGACTTGCCGCAGAAAGAAATCACCTTTATTTTCCATGTCCGAGAAAAATTACTCAAAGTAATCACCGATGCGGGATTACTTGGCGCGCTGGTTCGCCGCCCCTAGTGCCATGCTCTCCAGCTGGCTCAAAAAACGTAGCATACAAATATCACCCGCACTGCACTCAACAAAGTTGCGGACGATGTTCACGGAATCAATAACTGCCGCGAAAGCGGGCGTGGTGGTGTTTGACTCCAAAAATTTGGACTTGCTGGATAATCCGGACTTCAAAAATGCACCGTCAGGGTTCCCATTGAGTTCATGCATTCTCGCACCCAATTTTTCGGACGAATTGAGACCCCAAAGTTCGATTTTGCGGACTAAATCGCTCTTTCCAAGCCGCGCTACCCAATCTTGGAGGCCGCCATGTTGGATTTTGCAGTGGCGACTTCTACTCTTTCCGTGTACTCTTCTAACAACTGCGTACTTTGCGCCGGAGCGGTTTCTCGCGCGCACCATATCTTGAAAGCGATCTCCAGACGGCTCTGACCTTTTGTATGCGCCGTGCTCACGCTGCTCAATTTCCGTTGAAGCGACAGACCGCACGAACCTTCGCTCGCTGCGGGCTGCGGCGGCCGCGCTCGCTCGTGCACGCTGACACCACGCTTGTTAATTCAGTGAGTCTTTTTTTTTTCTCTCAAGTTTCGGTTGCTATTTTGAACGTGGTGTGTACACTGAGCAGGTGTCTCGGAGAGCCATGTCTCAGTGATCGGCGCTACCTCCTGTACCTTCGCGAGAGCTAAGCGGTGCGAAGCTCGTTTCTTGGATCTCCATGGCGAACTCCGTTGGCGGAGATCGCCAACGCGGTGACGTTCGTGTCGACTGTACACGGAGACGACGTCATTGCTGCGCAAATCCAAGCAAGTCGATCCCCTCCAAGCGTAGTATGAGGCAGGGCATTATTAGAGATTTTTTTTTAAGCCGCACGTACTATAACTTGTTTTTTTCGGCCGAACGAATTTTCCCGACTATTTTTCAGTCCCCACGAGCTTGGAAAATCGGTTGGCGACTGTACGGAGCGCCCTAACCTAACCGCCGCACGTTGCTACTAGCCGGAAACTTTGAATTATCCGAATAGAGCCGCGCGGGCCATTCAAATTATCCGGTAGAATTTGCATTGAGAATGACGGGACCGCTGAAATTCTTCGAATTAACCGAAATTTCGAATTAACCGAGTTCGAATTATCGAGGTTTTACTGTATAAACAAAATTGTGAAGATTGTAAACAGAAGTACAGCACAGTTGAAAACACAATTGTAAGACAATTTCAACACAACCATAGGAAACAACAAAATGAAAATATAACACTAATGCATTGTACATGACAAAATACCTGAAACTAATCAATATTCACTTCGTAAGGCTCCGTTAGGCGGTTCCAGTCAGATAGTGTACGTGGAAAGACCGAAAATTGAAATGTGTTAGTTTTAGCAAAATATGCGAGTTAGAGAATTGGCTCGATGATGTCTTGTATGTCTGGTGTACAGAGGAGATAAATAAATTCTGGGGTCAAGGGCGAACTTATAATTCAGAAGTGAATAAAGAAAGTTGAGACGGTTCTTCATCCGTCGAATTTCGAGTTTTTCAATATTGTCGGCTGTCATGAGCTCGCTTGGTGAGTCTGTTAGTTTGAATTTAGAATAAATAAACGTTACAGCCTTTCTTTGAATAGCTTCTAGTTTATTGATATTAACTTTAGTGAAAGTCCCATACGACCCAAGAATATTCTAGTTTGGGTCTTATGTACGTAAAATAAGTGAGAAGTTTAATTCTAGAAGATGAGTTCCTAAGCTTATGCTTTAAAAAGCACAACTTGCGGAAAGCGGAAGAACAAATGTTATCTACAGTTAAACCTGCTTATAATGAACTTCCATGTAACGAATTCCTGGATATAACGAAGTTTTTCGATTCCCCGCCGTTACTCCATAGAAGCACATGTATTTGAGACCTCTACGTAACAAAGCGGCAGCGGGAGACCCCCCCGATATAACAAATTTTCTCCTCCCACCACCTAGAGATTTCGCCCCAAATTTTGTCATTTTTGCGCGAGCAGCAATCGGAAGCACCTTCTTCGCCGCGATGGAATGCAAAGCGAGCGCACGTATGCGTGCGTGCGTGTGCGAGGCGGGCCTGCATCCCTCGACCCGGCGATTTCGCCGCCGCGGGCGTGACCTTTCCCCCTCCTTTCATTCAAACCTGATCCTGCCGCTTGCTGCAGCTGGCCTAGCCTGCCAAGCCGGTACTCTCCTTTTCCAGTTGATGTTGCCGACGTGCTGGCAGACGCTGTGACACATCACACTCAATGAGCGCGGACACGCGCTGTTAAACGCTGGCGGCGTGTGGAAGCGCCGCTGCAGAAGCGAGCGAAGTGACCTTCGTGCTGTTGTCTATCGCTTCAGCGCGAACTGAGCGCCGAGAATGCACAGCACGCACAAAGCTACGAGCCACCAACGCACCTACACTGCCTAGACTCTGCCGCAACACAGATCGCTTTCAAGATACGGCCTGCGCGACCGCCTGCCACCGCGCAGGACGCAGTTGATGCCAGAGTACAGTACAACGCGGCCCGCTAACCCCCCCCCTCGCTCCCTCGCCGGTGCCTCAAGCGCAACGAAAGAAGGTGCGCGCGAGATTTAGTCGCAGTCGTCGGCTCCCCTCGCACTTTTTCACTCGCACATACAGCATACGGCGCGCGGCGACTGCGTTATCGCCCTTGGACTCTTCACGGAACATCTATGAGCCAAAACCAATTTAGGGCTACAACGCGTCATAGACACCATCTTTAGATAGCAAATACAGATCTCAAGGGCCATACTTTTGCTGGCGGAAACCGAAAATACGTCATAGTTGTCGCCTCTGGCACTTTGGGCGGCCAATGCCATCGTCAAGCCACCAAGCCAAGCGACATGAAAAGTCAAAATGGACGCTCGGGCCGGCGCGGGCTGGCAGTTCGCAACGTACGATGCGGGAACGGTCCCACAGTTGCGACACAACATCGGGGTTACCAATGCATTGGGTTCTATGGGAGCTGTGCCAGGACCGGCCGAAAACGACGTAACAGCCGGGAAAACGCAGCACCCGGGGACGTAACAGCGGGGTTCTACTGTAATACGACGCCATCGTGACACTCGCTCTTGGTTTCCGATTCCCCGCGCTTGTGCGAAACGACACGCGACCACGCATCCAGTACCTGGTGTGACATTCCAAGGATGAGTGCTTCGACGAAAACGGAAAATGGGTGCGCGTTACAATCGAGGGCGCGTTAGAATCGAGTAAAGTACGGCAAGCGTTTCTTTTTCGAATTTTCGTGCCAAACCTGTATATAACGTAATCCTCTTTATAACGAAGTTTTTCGGGAATTTGTCAATTTCGTTATATCCAGGTTTAACTGTATACGTATGTTCCAAGAAAGATCACTAGTTATTGTAACCGAGGTACCGTATTTACACGATTGTAAGTCGACTCGAATGTAGGTCAACCCCCCCAAAATAGCATGTCTCAAAAAAAAAAAAAAATTGGGCGAGGAGAAAAACCACGCGAGCGCATTTCACACAAGGGAAATTTATTGATGGGGTTGCTAAGACTACTCATCGTCGCTAGAGTTGACCTCACTGGTACTGCTGCAGTCATAGCTGCTGCGGTCCCAAAGCACGTCGTCATCAAAAGTGAGTCCACACTTCGCGAACGACCGCACCACGACATCGCGCGGTACAGCCCCCCACGCAGAGAGGACCCACCCGCACACAGTAGCCAGAGAGGCCAAATTTTCTCGCGCTGAAGCCGCCACTGCCACACCACACGTTCACTGCACTGACTCCAGACTTGCGTCCCGCTGCGCAGTTGTTAGTTTCCTCAACATGGAGGATAGCAGCCCGTTTGAACGCTGCTGAGAACGAGCGCCAAAAGTTCTTGGCACTCATGACAGGCGCGACGATTCAGCACAACAGCAGAAGTGACAGATGCCAGCGGCCGTCGAAAACAATCGTATATAAAGCTCTTCCGCCAACTACTAATACCCCCCATACGACGGCTCTTCCGCCAGCTACCAATACCCCCTAAGGCGGCTCTTCTGCCAGCTACCAATACCCCCCAAACGGCGGCTCTTCCGCCATCTACCAATACCCCCTAAACGGCAGCTCTTCCATGATCGATGCTCCCACAAGAGCCGTGCGCTCGTGGTGCGCGCAATCAAAATGTATACAATACTGTAAATTATTACGCTACGCTTCTACCGTAACCATAAAAACGTAGGTGCAAAGTTGTAACCACGCCGTAGCGCCCCTGATTTCTCGTTTCTCTTGCTGTTACTAGCGGTACACGGTTCGGTTTCGATTCTAAGTCGACCCCCCAACATTGGATTGCCAAATTTGAAAAAATGGGTCGACCTACAATCGTGTAAATACGGTATGTGTAGTTGCTAACCTGTTTTAGCGAAGATGAGCCCTGTTTGTACGTATAAAATGGTGTTTTTTTTTTTTGCGAGTTATACAAAGAGAGACAGTTTTTTCAGTGTTTGCAACCATGCCTTACACCATTTTAATACATTATCAAGACTTGAGTTAAGGTTGTTCTGATCATCAATAGTAGTAATTTCACGAAACAGCACACAATCATCAGCGAACAGTCTGATTTGTGTTTCTGGTGTCACTACGTTAACAATGTCATTCACATAAAGTAAAAACAGCAAAGGGCCTAAAACGCTGCCCTGGGGCATACCTGATGTTACAGGAAGACAACCGGAATCATTTCCATCCACTGAAACAGATTCCGTTCGGTCAAATAATCTGCAATCCATGCAATTAGTATATAGGGCAGATTAATATCTTTGATTAGTTTTTGATGAATTACCCTGTTGAATGCTTTGTGCAAATGTATAAACTACTGTAATTAACTACGTTGCGGTCGATAAACCTTTCCTAAATCCATGCTGGAAGTTTGTTTTTGTTTTGTTCAAGAAATTCTAAGATGCGTTTAGCGATTACTTGTTCAAGGAATTTACAAATTGATGACATTAATGATATAGGATGGTACTTTTCTAATAACAAATGGTTACCTTTCTTAAAGACGCGGGCAACTTGGGCTGTCTTCCACTCACTAGGTAGTTTTGAAGTTAACAGTGAACACTGAGACAACACAATGAGAAATTTAGCGACAATTTAAGCGTAGCGCTGATGAAATACATTAGGTATGCAGTCGGGACCACAAGATGAATTGGTTTTTAAGCCCAAGATCATTGAAACCACACCAGGGTAGGAAATGAAGGGAACGTCAGAGGGTTCGAACACTTGTCGATGGGACACACCTTGAATACTTGCTTTGGAGAACACGCCATTGAAAAATTTATTAAATTGTTGCGCAATTGTTTTCATATCTGTAACTGTGTTTCCATTAACTGAGATCTGTGACACCTGTTTTTTGCTGCCGCTTAAGTAGTTTCATAATTTACTAGGTTCATGTTTTAAAAATTTTGGTAATGTTGTTTTAAAGTAAAAATCTTTTGATTCGCGTAATGTGCGGCCCAAATTGCACTGAAGCTCATTAATAACTGGAGACCTTAGATTATTCTTTTTTATTCGTTTTAGTTTACGTTTTAGGTGAATAATCTTACGCGTGATTCAAGGTGTGTGCTTAGAAACTTTCTTGTGCTTAGTTGGTGTGAAATTATTTGAACAGTGATGACACATTTTAGTAAACTGGCTCCATAAGGCATCAATATCACGCCCGTTTTCGCTAAACTGGACCAGGCAACTTTTCATGTACTCTACAATGCAGGCATAATTAGCATTTGAATAATCATTGAAGCTCTCTAGTTACGTATGTTTAAGATAGATAGAGCTGACAAGGGGTATAACAACACTTACAAGACGATGATCAGACAGGCCTTTTTCAATTAGGACGGTGTACTCATTGAAACTATGACTCAAAAAGACTAGGTGCAAAATTGAATGAGAAGAACCTTGTTCACGAGTTGGCTGTTTCACAACTTGAATTGGATCATGGGAGAGCATGATATCAAAGACAGTGTTAGTATTTTTGCTAGATTTGCGGCTTGCCTGAAGGAGTTCGCAATTAATGTTTGGCAAGTTAAAATCACCCACAAGGAAAATTTTTCCATTGTGGAATTGTGTCATATGTTACTGCAATTTTATAAGGTGGTCAGGAGCAGCGTTCGGTGGCCTGTAGCATGCGTATAGCACAAAGCAATGATCCCAGCAAGTTTTTTGATGCATAAACACTCAAGGTCAGTGATGTCCTCTAACATAACTGCTTGGATGGAAGACTTCACAAGAACAGCAATGCCTCCTCCCTTATTTGTTCTCTCCTTACGAAAAACATTATAAGAAAGAGGGAAAACTACGTCATCAGTTAGATCACTACATAACGTTTCAGTTAGAGCCGTAATTTGCAGATCATGTTCGAGCAGCTTCTCTTCTATAGGATCCTTCTTATTTAAAATACTTCGTGCATTTATATTTATTATTCTTAGGTTCTTCTCTTTATGCTTTGTGATATCACGAGATAAAGGTCTAGTTTCTACTGGGGCAGAAGCACTAATATCTTTACTCAGATATCTTAACTTTGATTTCGCTGCTGCGCCTGACGTCTGGTCATTGGACGGCTTGGGTTTGCGTTGTCGTTTTTTCGCAACGGAATTTTATAATTTAACTCATGATCCCAAACATAAGGCACATTGTTAATGTAGAATTTATCGAATGCTAGCGAAACTTTGTCATTGTTGTCACGGTTTGCTTTGGCGCAAGCCCACAATTTCTTTCTGACGTCACAAACTCGTTGTGAAAAGTTCCCACCTATAGAAATTGTTGTATCCTTCAACTTGTACTCTCTTATCAGGATTATAAATTTATTTCTTGAATCTAGTAGCTTAAGTATGACAGGTCTAGTCTTGTTAGGTTGCTGCTTACCCAGTCTGTGAATATGCTCAATTTCAATGCTGTCAAGCTCAAGAATATCCTGAAAAATTTCCGTCTTTACAGCAGTTTTAAGCACTGAGTTTGTTTCTTCTTCCTTTTCCGGAAGACATAAATTAGCAAGTTCGAGCGTCTACTATGGTTTTCCAAATCTTCAATTTTTGATTCGAGTGCCTGAGTAATGTTATGCATGCGGTTAAACTGATCTTGAGAAGATATTACCTTCTCCTCGAGAGCGGAGAGGGCATCCAGTTTTTTCTCAATGTCCACCAGGCGGGATTCTTTAAGGTCTGATGCAATTTCCTTAAGGGGGGACGCGGCTTTCGGTACCAACTTTCTTGTTTCTTGGTGGATGTCAATGAAAATTGGTACATAGAATAAGAATGGCTCTATGATGCTTTCATAAAAATTTCAAAGCGGTACCATGAAAACTTTTTGCTAGACAAATTATTTCTTTCTTGAACCTCCTGGAGGGACTGGAGGATTTACGAAATCAAGTGAAAAGTTTGTTAAATACTGTATGCACAGCCAAATGTATGCAGAAGGGGATAGCGTTCTCGAAATAATTTTTTTTCAACACTAAAATTTGTAGTTTATGTTTTCTCCAGTCCCACTGCAGTGAGCACGCTTACACTGCAAACAAGGAACCCTACTACGAATTCTTAAAACACTAGGATAAATAAAGAAGAGCGCTATGCCCTAAAGTACAGTTCAGTGAGTCTGACAAAACAAACGCAATCAAAATGTGTAAAGTAGTTACCAAGATATCTGCTCCACGAGCAGCGCAACATGCCAAAAAAACTGTACTGAGAAAACAAGGTTCAAAGTTGTCAAAATGTAATAGGCACCAGGGTCTTCCGCCAGCTACCAATACCCCCTAAGGCGGCTCTTCCGCCATCTACCAATAGTCCTTTGTGTCCTTTGCGATGCGGCATCGCTTGACCATCTGACCTGATGGTCTGATGAGCTTTTGCAGCTTTATTTTTCCGCATGGCATCTTTTTCGGCTGGGTTCCTGAACAGTTTCGCCAATACGCGCGGACGATGCTCCATCCGTGCTTGAGATGCTCAGCTGCACGTCCGCGTCGCGCTGCATGCCACCGTCATTGTCACTGCTGAAGTCGCCGGAGCAAACTTTGTTTTAGAGATCGGTGGCTTCGACTTACGAGCACCAAATTGATGCGCAGTCTTGCGTTTCTTCTTGAACAATCGCCGGCCCATGATAACAGACGAGAGCCGTTCTCCAAGCTAAGAAAGGCCGAGCTTGACAACGTTTTTCGTTTCTCTAACAAGCGAGCGCCGGTCCGTTATCATGAGTGAGATACGATCTCTAAACCACGCCGCGACGAGTTGAAAAGACGCGAAATCGGCTCTCAGCGCCGTCAGCGCGGCGAGCAGACGACCTTTCCGCCGGTTGCTAAGGGCAACCGCCCGGGAGACCAATCCGGAGCCGCGTACAGTCACGTGGCGCGCGCTGCCGATCAGAAACCGCCGCGAGACCTTGAAACTTTTGCTTGCTGTGCGCTTGCTCTTGCCTGGTGCAGCTGGCCGAGGCGCCAGATTTGAAGACGGAGAATCGCGCTATCCATAGAGACCAAGATGTCGGCGCTAGGTTACGCGGTTGCGGAGATATCGCTGCTTGAAAAATGCCGTTTTTTCGCTATTTTCGAGAAACTCCTCGCCGCCTTAGCTTCGATAAACATTTTTTACATCATTCCCGCGCGATTTTCCGTGACGAAATTTTGAAATAAAATAGAAAAGAAGTCATACAAACTGAAAATGTGATTTTCAAAAAATCGGTTTTTTGGACAAATATCGCGATGCGAAAGCCGCGTCCCCCCTTAAGATGTTTAGCAATTTGTGCCAAGTCTGGCCCAGGGTTTTTCTCAATATCCCCTCCAAGCAACAATATTTTTTTGAGAGAGTAAGTGAGTACATGAAACATAACACAAAGCCGCTGGCACGGCAGCATCAAATGAAAAAGGTCACTTGAACAAAAGCATTTCTCAGAATGCCTTCTTACCTGCACAACGAAAGACAAACGAATTTCGAGCGAACCACATGTTCTCGATGCCACCGTGCCCTGCGACCGTGAAGCAAGCTGGCAGCCCTTTTATACCTGACCAGCACGTTGTCGCTGCTTGAGAATCCACTGTGCAGTGCTGCCAGCAAGATGACGTAGAACCATGGTGCCAACTTTCCCATGGCAGCCAGTTGAAATCCTGATGCGCGTGTTGATGCACTCCATCGAGGTCATGCGTACTGGCAGCGTCCACGAGTAGTTCCAGGCAGCTTCTTACGGAGTCATGCAGAATGCCTTCTTACCTGCACAACGAAGACAAATGGATTTTGAGCGAACTGCATGTTGCCTTTATGCTGCCTCTCGCTTCAACGCCAACTAAGCGGCGAGAACAAAGCGCACACGCAGCTATCAGCCCTCAGCACACCTAGACTCTCTACATTGCTTTCAAGATGGGGCCTGTGTGGCTGCACTCAGCCACAATCTTTGCTATCAGTGTAGCTACCAGATCTAAATAAGTGTCCCACATTTTTTAGCGCAATCTGTGTTTTGTTGACACAAAAACTCCCTGCCAGCGGGACGTTGTGCAGCACATCGCTGCGGGAAACTTGCCGCTAGTGTATTTGATTCTTAAGAAAAATTGCGTTTTTGCAAATTCCGCAAGCGGCCGGAAATAGTTGCGTGCTGTGCACTGCCGGACACATGCGTTGCCACAGCAAAGTACGTCATATTTACACATGTAGACTAAATTTGTCAAAAAATGTCTGTTTAGCCAATAGTTCGTTTTAGCCAGGTCTGTTAAAAGTGGAATTGATTGCATTTATAAGCTAGGCAGACCAAACGAAGAGAGAAGACTAGTTATATCTGAAAGTAAGTTGTGTGCGGATTCGTTGACGGACATGGACTGTATGTGGACTGAAAATTGAATTGGAAATGGGTTACCCGTGTATGGGCTGCACCCTGTCAAATATTTTTTCAAAGGAGTGCAGTATCTACGGTATTCTACTTCCATAACAGTACCAAAAATGCAAGATCTGAGACAATAGCGTAGCAGTTTGGGCCAGTTGGTACGTCATGACTTTTAGACTTGTAGCGCTGCTCAGAACGAGCAAAAAGGAAGGTGGAAGGGGTAATAAAAAGGAAGTGAGAACAGGGTGAGCGCTCACTTCACCCTGTTCTCAGTTCGTTTTTATTACCCCTTCCACCTTCCTTTTTGCTCGTTCTGAGCTGCGCTACAAGCCTAAAAATATGAGACAACATTCGTTAGTGTTTGCTCGCAGCTAGAAGTATTTTTTCTGGCAGCAGAAATCTCAAATACTTGGCAAGAACAATTCGAAATGGCACGAAAGTGCGGGAGATCTTTGCTGGCCCACCGAATGCATCACGGTTGTGTTTATTTTGCATAGACCCAATCGTGGTTCCCCTCTTCTTTTTTTTTTGTGCATCAGGATGTACGCTTATAACAGATATCGGATATAGCAAAGCTACTTTTGTGTCAGATGCATCTTCACTAGAACAAGGTTTCACAGTCCCATTGGCATTCTTTGCGATAGTGGTGGCGCAGTGAAACTCATTGTGAAAGCGGTCTGCTGTGCAGGTAACCTACCTGGTGCAGCTAGCAGGCCAAGCGTGCCGAGCGATCAACAGACAGCTCGAGCAGAAACTTGGTGTCACGGGTCACCAGGACAGCGTCAGTGCTCAGCAGCACGACCACCTCAGCAGAGCCAGCAGCAGCACTAGCAGCAGTTCGTGGTGGGGCCTGCTGAAGCGTGGTGCCCGGCGGGTCCTGAGCTCGCTCCTTTCACCCGGGGCCCCCGACGAAGTGGCCGAGTGGAAGCGGACACAAAACTACTTGCGTGCTTCCGTTGACGAGCTCTGCCATGCCTTCAAGGTGAGTACACGCCTAGGTGTTGCGGCTGACTAAGCGCAGGCAGTCTCCTATATGGAGCTCAAGGACATGTTGACAGAAGCCAGCTTGGCACCATAATCAACTGGCCATTTTTAATGTCAGCTTATTACTAAGCTCATCACAGAGCCATGGCAGAAAAACGGCACATAAATTACGTCATCTTCATCTAACTATAAAAAATAAGTGGCCACGGTGAGGATTCGATCCTCTGCTACTGCTCCGTAGCCAAGCACGCTAACCACTGCACCACCGTTATATTGCGCCACTGTTTGCAACAGGTGACAGTGATGAATATCGTCGAGCCTGGGCTTGAAAGATTTGGCAGAGCCCAATCACGTTGGCATGGCGGGCGATTCACTAAATGGCAGAGCGAGTAGCTGTGGAAAAAGCACCGCTCGCTCTGCCTTTCACGTTGTCGGGGGCCCACAGATGTCGCTGGAGCCCAGGGAAGACTAAAGTCCCTGAAAAAAACTAAAGTAGCGCCATTCGTGTCGCCCATGCAGGCTCCTCCTCTCCCGCGTGTCTTGCAGATTGTAAATGGAGCCAGTTGAGGGGTGGCATGGCTGTTGGCCGAAAAGATGGGCTTGTTCAAATCTTTCCGCTAAACGGACTAGAGCGCTGCGGTCTAAAGCGATTCATTGGTAGAGTGTTCGAGAGATAAATACGGCAAGCATCATGCTTTGTAGACCAGTGAAATAATAAAAACGCTTGCACTGCAAAAAACATCACCTCAAGCAAGCAATACTCGATGCGAGAGCCGACCGTTTGCTTGCGGACGCGCTCGGCGCTGACGCTCTCGAAGGCAGTGCCACTATCGCCGTGTAAACTCGGTGGCGCTAAGAATCTGCAAGCTTTTCAAGCCCAACGCACTAGCTTTTCTGAAGGTAGTGAAGGCGCCATTTTGTCTGTCCAACAACCGCGCCGAAGACCCGCGAAACGAGTGCGCGTTCCACAGACGACACCGGCGTACCGTTCGCTGAGCGGCTGCCCGAGCGCGGCCGCGCGCCGCTTTCGCGTTCGTAGTTTCCTCCTGGACGCTGTAGGGGTGCTGCTGCAGCTGCTGAGAGAGGAGGCAGAGGCGAAGGGGTGCGGTTGGCGCTACTTTAGTTTTTTTCAGGGACTTTAGGGAAGACGACAATGAATAAGATGCATTGTGCGTCGGGTACCCGTCACATGACGACTACGACATGCCCCCAGAGTATGAGGTGGAGTTTGCCTACGAACCCAATGAAGAAATGTATCAATACCATGGTGCCGCACGCTCGGTGAAGTGCTGAAGTGGACGGGAACTGCCATATTGAATTTTCCGGATTGGCTCTTCTCTCACTGGCTCACGCGTTTTTAGCAATCCAGTCGTTAATCGATCGTGAGTGCGCTACGCTTTTGGCTTTGTCAGGTGGTCAAGTGAAATGCGGAATGCCAAACTACTCTTTGTTTCCCTGAGTTTAGTTAGAGCGATAGATGGCGCTTTCATAAACCAAGAATAAGTATTTGCAAGTATTTCACACACATTTCACTTCACAGAGAGATGACAAGTACTATGTACTCTCTACCACGTGCGCCGTTTCGCACAGTGGCAAAAAATTTCTGGACCCCTCCCCCCTAGCGCGGCACTCTCCCGAATTTTCATGTTGCTAGGTTGGCAGGTATGGTAATGCCCTTGCATTTACACATCGTAAGGATTGCTTACGTATCCCCATACAGTAGCCAACGGATTTTTCGGACTCCAAAAATGCGGACTTGTTGGATATTTCCGCACTTCATAGATGTACCGTCAGGATTCCCATAGAGCTAATGCATTTTCACGACTGCTTTTTCGGACGAATCTAGGTGCCAATGTTCGATTTTCCGGACTAAATCGCTCGCTCCGAGCCACGCTACCCGATCTTGGAGGCCACCATGTTGGATTTTCCGCTGGCTTGGCCGGGCTTGGCTTCCAGTGCCCCCCTGTATAGCCTTCAAGATTAGTACACGCACGCTATCCTCCCGTCTCCGAGGCCATGCCCGCTCTTCCTTGGCCGACAAAACGTTCCAAAAAGCGGCACTTGCTTCTCTTTTTTTTTTTTTGTTCAGCTCAGCACTATTGTCATAATCACTTAAGCGGAATCCGGGTTGCTTTTTCTTTGAAGTTTCGGTTACACTGTACGCTGTGTGTGGGTGAAAGCTTGCGAGGGTCAGCCAGCAACCGCAATTTAATCTCGCGCACGCGAAAGAGGAAGTCCGGCCGGAGGCGCGCGGACTTGGTTCGCTCGCGGAGCACGGGGAGAAGGCGACGGAGACGGTGGGGAGCTGTGTTCAGCTCTTGCGGCTGTTGCCGACGGCGCTGCCGCGCAGGCACCGTATCTTGAAAGTGATCTGCAATGGGTACAAAAGGCGTGCACCGAGTGCCAGTAGCTTCGTATGCGCTGTTTTTTTTTTTTCTTCGTCTTCTTTTTGACGTTCGCGGTAAAGCGAGAGAATAGACAGCGCGAAGGTCAATTTGCCCGCGGTCATCGAGCGAGATGTGTTCATGTAACCTGTGCCCGCGTTACACCGTGCTCATTTAGCTAGTATGCCCATATTTACAACTGTATATGGACGATAAAACTAACATCCTTACTTCGTATCGCTGTCTATTAATTTGCTGTTGCAATCGATGCTCCGCCTCTTGGGCGAAACTGCGACATTTTTCTTAAGCCGCTCTAAGCCTCAATTTTTTTCTCTTGGGGTGGGGGGGGGGGGCGAGTTTTTCGGACTGCTCGATTTTTCGGACTATTTCTCAGTCCCTGCGAAGTCCGGAAAATCGGTCGGCTACTGTAGTTGTTTTATTCCCTGCTTGTACTGGGCCTTTCCCATTTTCTGAGTTCTGGCAACTCCCTGGAAGCCAGACGGCAGCTAGGCAGCGATTTCAGCTGGTCATGGCCTTTGAAATCTCACGGCACGCGTGGCCCAATTTCAGAGGTTATGCGTTCTCATAGCGGGCAAGTGCAGTGTCATCACAGTGCATCGCACATTCGAATCCATTCATTCTACACCCTGTATGGTTCTCTGTTCCGAGCGTGCATTGTGTCAGCGCCCGATCTGGTGTTCTTGTTGTGGCCTATTATCTCTACTTTGTGTGGCAACAACAGCGATAAATATACGAGTAGCGGTAGTGCTAAACGCAGGACCCCCTCGCCGTCATGTTCCGTATGAAGTCTAGTGGGTTAAGATCCTATCGCATGCCGCGCGTCATGTGCTGTGGGTGCAAGGGAAAGTGTGCGAGGGTGAGCTGTGACACATGGTGGCCTGATGTGCACCATCTTGCCGTGCGTGCAAACGGAAAGTAATGTGATCAACTGCGCTATGCCGGAGGCAAAGGCTGGGCGAGCCGAGGTGGTTGGTGGCTTTGTGTGAGTTGTCTTCCGGCACATTTAGTGGTGGAGGCTGCGTAATCTCAAGTGGAGACAACGTAAGCGTTCGCCCTTCTCTGCCAGCGTTGTGGCAGCTAGTGTTCGCAATCATGGAGTGAGAGTTGTTCATGTTTGCCTGTGCGCACGTGCCACCATTCTTGTTAATCTAGTTCATAAGCGAATGTTTGCTGCAATTTACATGGCCGCTAAAGCTACAAACCTTCTTGTAGCTCTCTATACTTTGCTATCGCTATCAATGCTTCACCTTTTGAATGAAATTGAGATTTTTACTCGTAGACTAACAAATGCCAGAAACAGTATACAATAATGGCTGCTCAAATTTCGAATGCCGTACCAGATCTTGCTCGGTTTCTCTGACATATGACACATGTACACAATGTCGCACATTTAATGGCTTCCATGAACAGAAGGTTGTTGCCCGTCACATTGCTTTCGTACAATTTTAAAGCGAATCTTCATTTGCAATGTCCCATGGGTTTTGATGTTGCATTGGTCAGACTGTGGGGAAAGCAATCCACTGATACTGCCGCAATGCAGGCTATCAGCTGCACTGGACCAGAGTGGACACAAAAGCTTCGCAGGCAGCGCTTCGTACAACCGATGTGAAAATATTGTCGTCACGGCATGAAATCGTATGTTTGGTCGCCAACTGTCAAATTCAACAAAATTCTTTTTTCCCCTTGCGAAATTGAATTTTTTTTCCAATTGCTCAATTATGTGGAAAATTTTATGGCACTTCCTGCGTATGAAAAATTTGTCAGTGACTACTTATTTCCATAAACAGTCGAAATTAAATATAATGAAGTAGAGCTGGTGATCTTACCGACATCGTTGTGTCAAGATTTAATTGAATTTATGACACATTAACATCGGTACAGAAAATTTCAGATTTACATTATTAGCTCATGGAGGTTCGAATGAAAATTTCTGCTTAGCACATGACATGCCAAACTTTGATGCAATAAACAAAACGTGGCATATTTGATGTCTTTTTGTTCTTCTACAAAGGAACTTTAGAGTTGAAAGTAAGGTTGTGCAAATATTCAAAACTTTCAAATTATGAATTCAATAGTTAGTATTCAAAAATAGAAATATAGTAAAAGCTCGTTAATTTGGAAAATCGGTTAATTCAGACACGTCCTTTGGTCCCGGCAGGCGTTTGCGTTATTTAATGCAATGAAACTCTCGTTAATTCGGACGAATTTGGCCGCACATCGGTTAATTCGAACAACTCTCGGTGCTCGGCGAGTGCGGAGTGCCGCAAATGTGCGACGCAAACGAGCCATAACTAGAGTGAACTCTACCATAACGGCGTTAGCGTCCACCGAAACGAAGCGATGGAGTTCGCATCGCTGTAGTCATCACTAAAAATCGTACTGGAATGACAACAACGCTGGAAGGCTTCGTGCCTATTTGTGCCTTTAAAGCTTTGCGTTTACCGCCGCACATAGCACCGCGTTAGCTGCGTGCCTTCATGACTACATAGTCACCATCCATGATCGTCTCGATAGCGGCCGCGATTCCGTCCGCCGCGGTTGCGGCAAACAGTAGTTTCATTTTTACTCGGTATGCACGTCAGCCGCATGCCTTCATAACTCGGTAGTCACCATGCATGATCGCATCGGTATCGACAGCGGTTTCGTCCGCAGTTGCAGCAAACGGTAGTTTCGGTTTGACTCTGCGTGCGTCGGCCGCGCACCTTCAGAACCACAAGGTCGCCGTGCATGATCGCGTTGACAGCGGCCGCGGTTGCGGCAAGCAATAGTTTCGTTTTTACTCAGTGCAAAGCTATCGAGGATGAAGAGAGAGAGAGATTGCTGATTGTGAAGAGGAAGAAGCGCACCGCCTACATCGCAATGGGCGGCGACCCGGCGACATTGGTGAAAAAATAAACGGGATGTGCGCGCGCTAGTGAAAAGCACGTCTCAGATGAAGACGCGTGCTGCGGCTGCGATGTGAAGGAAGTCGCGATACCTTCGCCACTGCGAGCTCCAATCAGTTGCGAGATGACAAGAATAGCAGTTTCCGCATTGCGCTTATGCAAAATAGAAACAGAAT
Source organism: Dermacentor silvarum (assembly GCF_013339745.2). Classification (NCBI taxonomy): domain Eukaryota; kingdom Metazoa; phylum Arthropoda; class Arachnida; order Ixodida; family Ixodidae; genus Dermacentor; species Dermacentor silvarum. The sequence continues at coordinate 68,428,671 of NC_051156.1, forward strand.
TTGCTGATTCATACTGCAAATAAGAGCGTGTATACGTAGTAAGCATTTGTTTGTTGTTTTCTTGATACCCTCGATAATTCGACATTCGGTTAATTGGGACATTTTTTTCGGTCCCGTGAAATCCGAATTAACGAGCTTTTACTGTACTTCTCAAATAGTTATTGAACATTTTAAATCGTCAACTGTATGCAGTCGAACATAAATACAGTCGCCGACCGGTTTTTCGGACTCCGAAAATTCGAACTTGTTGGATATTCCGGACTCCATAAATGCACCGTCAAGGACCCCATAGAGATAATGCATTTTTTTGACCGATTTTTCGGACGAATTTGCCCCTGAAAGTTGGATTTTTTGGACTAAATCCCTCGTATAAAGCTACGCTCCCAACCATTGTGGAAGCCGCCATATTGGATTTTCCGCCAGCTTGGCTAAATTTGGTCTTCGAATGGCTTTGCTGCCTCCGAGATTAGAAAGCGCACTTGGAAAACGCGGCACGGGACGTTACTTTTTCGTCTTTGGTCAGCACTACTATCGTCATCACACCGTTGGGGACGGGAAAGGAGGAGGCGAAGGAAGGATTCTTTTTATTGTTGTAGCTTCTTCAGCTTGTTTCAGTCACCATTCCGCATTTATTCTATGTTCCGCACGTGTTGTGTCGCGCTGCATCGAGACGTGTGGTTCCTTGTGGCTACTACAACATCGAATTTTGCATGCTTGACGCCATGGCTCCGCCATCTGTGCCATCGCGAGAGCCAGGCGGTGCGAAGAAGCGTGGGAAGTACACGACCCTGACGTTGGAGAAGAAAGCTGCAATTATCAAGCTGATACAGAATGGACGTTCGCAGCTTGATGTCGCCAAAGAATACCACCTCTCCAAGCAAACGGTATCTGACTATGTCAAAAACAGCGCGAAGATACTGTCAGCGTTTGAGAATTCCCACAACAAGAGCCAAAAAAACGACAGTAAGGGCGTTCATCCAGCCCTTGAAGAGGCTCTGCAGTTGTGGCTCAAAGGAGTTTTGGCCAAGAACCTGCCCGTGTCGGGAGACTTTTTAAAAGAAAAGGCGGAGTCGTTCGCTCTCAAAATGGGCATTGAAGAGTTCAAATTTACTGACGGATGGCTTCGCGGCTTCAAGAAGAGGCACGGAATTTCATTCAAAAAAGTGAGTGGTGAAAGCGGAGGATCAGACTATTGTGTCTGATTACCGTGTCACGAAGTTGCAAGCATTGCTTAAAGAATATGCTCCTTCGGACATATTCAACTGTGACGAGACAGTACTTTTCTTTAAGATGCTGCCGGATCGTACGCTAGCATTTTCGGGGGAATCGTGCGCCAGTGGGAAGCTCAGCAAGGAGCGTATAACAGTGATGGTTGGTGCCAACGCCACCGGAACGGAAAAACTGCCTCTTCTCGTTATTGGGAAGGCCAGAAATCCGAGGTGTTTTAAGGCTGTGAGAACCCTCCCTGTGGAATACGACAGCAACTCCAAGGCGTGGATCACGCAATCATTGTTTGAAAGATACATACGCAAACTTGACCGCAAGTTTGCGCGGCAGAACAGAAAGGTCATCTTTTTTGTGGACAACTGTGGCGCGAACGGTAGCGTGCCGAACCTTGAGGCCATTCGGCCTCACCGCCTAACACCACAAGCGTGCTCCAGCCAATGGATCAAGGCGTGATCAGAAACATCAAGGCACACTACCGTGCCCGCCTGCTCAGCCGCACCGTCTTGTGCCTCGACAGCGGGAAGGTGTACAAGGTCGACCTTCTGGCCGCCATCCACATGTTAGCCGATGCATGGAAAGTGGTGAAGCCAGAAACCATCGCGCATTGCTTTAGGCATGCAGGGTTCGCTGCTGCCGAAGAGCCCGAGGCGGATGACCTGGACGTAGGCGACCCGGATGGCACCGATGGCGGGGATGACTTAATGAACGACCTGCGCAGTGGTGGAGTGGACGTTCCTGCCACGATGACATTTAAAGATTTCGCTCGTACGGACGACAACGTTGTTTCGTGCGCGGTGCCCACAGACGACGAAATTCTTCGCCAGGTTGTCCAGCAGCCGGAGAGCGGCTCGGATGATGACGACGATGACCGCCCGCAGCCGTCGGCGGCGGAGATCGCCAACGCGGTGACGCTATTGTCGAGCGTTTACGGTGACGATGTCACCTTGGCGCAAATACAGACAAACCTAATTGCCTCCAAGCGTACTATGAGGCAAGGCAGCATCAAGGACTTTTTTAAGCCTGCCTGAATGAAATAAAGTTAACATTTTTGGCGAAAACTAATTTTTCGGACTGTTCGATTTTTCGGACTTTTTTTCGGACCCCGCCAGGTCCGAAAAATCGGTCGGCGACTGTATTAGAGCAAGAGTGCAATAAATTATATCCAGGTGACCACGGCACAAGAAGATGCTAGTGGATGATGACCAATACACAAGAAGTTGCTAGTGGAATGTGTTATACGTCACTCGGGTGCAAGACATTTTCGGATAAACCAAAACCATTTGCACTCAGCGAAAAGTCCTAACTAGGCACATAAACTGCTTATTTGTAGGGGTGTGCGAATAGTCTAATATTCGATTTTTCGAATGTCGGTTCCTTTGGTGGATGACCCGGCTGCGGGTCAGTGCCTTGACGTGCACAGTGTTCTTATGGAACACAATTTCTATTGGTACAAGATTCATCCAGGTCGACGATACCAATCGAAACGATTAATTCGACACGGACTGAGGGAACTGCAACAGCAGCGCGTATGGAAAGCAAGAGAGCATGTACGAAGATTGGTCTGATTAGCCACTGGAAGGCATGCTGATAACCTTGAATATGTGAGTTCAATGTTCACGCACTCAGATTCGCGCAGTTGGGAGCTCTACTCACACAGACGAACTTGGCACGTGTGCGAGCATTTGTTGCCGGCCGGTCGACCACGGACCCGAAGGCAGCTTCAATGGCTGTCTAACCTGTACGCATGATTTCACGACTGATCACTGATGGACTACCCACAGGAACATTTAGCGACAAGCTTTCCGCAACGGTTTGCAGCTCGTATCACATCGGCCTACAGCGAATTCGGCCAGCCAATGGTGAGGGCCCACGTCGCATGAACTTACCATAGGTCCTGCCGATACGAGAACTCTTTACCAACGACGCCAACCGCGGTCGACGCGTGCAGCGCCACTGATTGCGCAGAGCTGTGCAGAGCTATGTGATGCGCATCCCCGCTTATGTCTGTCATGCAGATTGGCTTTATAACGAGCTGATGGTAACCCATACAAACGACCTGCCATAAAGATGAGAAAACCATCCTGTCTTCTTAAAGAAAACTGGAAAGCAGTACTTTCTAAGCAATAGAAGATTTTCATTAAGCACAGTATGGCCCACTGTTAAAGTGAAAACCCCACTGGTATTTAGCACAACTTCGCTATTTCTGCAGTTTCGGAGGGAAAAATGCACCTAATTATATTTTGCATACATTCTATTGCTAAAAAATATTTTCCAGACCTTCATACACGAACTGAGTTATCAGTGCTGGCATACTAATTAGTTGTTTCCTTTAAAAAGAGCAAAGCATACTATGCATCTCGACTCATAGGCACCTGAACTACTGATAGTTAAGAAGAGATTCTTGTTAAGTAATGTGATTAGCCTCCTGAGCACATGCACCACTGTGTTTTTGCACAAAATTTGGAAGTGTAAGAGATTGTGTTAAATTTTCTGATATGCGATATTTGGCTTTTTTTTTTATTCGATTGGATATTCTATTTAAAATCTACTACAGTTGAAACTCGATCTAATGAAACCTGATTCTACGATGTTCCCGATCTAGCAAAGAAATGTCCATTCCCCGGCAGGCACCCGTAGGGTTCAATGTTGTTGTCAACCTGAATTAATGTAACTAATGGCCACCACATTCGATTTAACGAAGTTGTTGCTGAAATAAATGAATAAAAAAGTAGTCATTTCTTTCTAATTTTGCCACAGACGGGTTTTTCTTCGAGCAGGCACTCTAACGCTATCGCGTTAAAACATCTCGACGCCCTAGTCATGGTCTTTGCACATCGGCAGCCTGACATAGCTTCACGTGACCGTCTACCTGGCCTGCAGCGCACATTGCACAAGCAATTCGGGCCGCCCTCGCGGAGTTTCTACACGTCTAGGCGTGGGTTAGCAGCAAATACAATGCTGCAGTAGCTTTTGCGTGTTGCTACATTACAATTCTAGATTTCGAAGGACCGAAAAATTCCTTTCTCAATTTTACAAACATCTCGATTTAATGAAATAATTAGAGCATGGTCATCACTTCGTTAAATTCTGTTTCAGCTGCATTCAATATTTGCAAACCCCTACTTATTTGCTCCTACTGCTCAATTTGTGCTTTTAGTGAACAACAGATCATAATGTGCAATATAACGGCAGAAGTTTGCTTACATTCTGAATGTACTAACATGTGAACATAGTTTTATAATAGTGGTGAAAGCGGCTGCTCATTATTTGAAATTATTTCATATTTGATTAGCTTCTGGCAATGCTCACTTGTATTCGATTTGGTCTCAAAAGTTACAATTTGCACACGTGTAGTTGGAACAGCTCATGCCAGCTGACCTACAGTAAAACCTCGATAATTCGAACTCGGTTAATTCGAAATTTCGGTTAATTCGAAGAATTTGAGCGGTCCCGTCATTCTCAATGCAAATTCTACCGGATAATTTGAATGGCCAGCGCGGCTCTATTCGGATAATTCGAACTTTCCGGCTAGTAGCAACGTGCGGCGGTTAGGTTAGGACGCTCCGTACAGTCGCCAACCGATTTTCCGAGCTCGTGGGGACTGAAAAATAGTCCGGAAAACTCGTTCGGCCGAAAAAAAAAAGTCATTAGTGCGGCTTTAAAAAAAATCTTTAATAATGCCCTGCCTCATACTACGCTTGGAGAGGATCGACTTGCTTGGATTTGCGCAGCAATGACGTCGTCTCCGTGTACAGTCGACACGAACGCCACCGCGTTGGCGATCTCCGCCAACGGAGTTCGCCATGGAGATCCAAGAAACGAGCTTCGCACCGCTTAGCTCTCGCGAAGGTACAGGAGGTAGCGCCGATCACTGAGACATGGGTCTCCGAGACACCTGCTCGGTGTACACGCCACGTTCAAAATAGCAACCGAAACTTGAGAGAAAAAAACAAAAAAACTCACTGAAATAACACGCGTGGTGTCAGCGCGCACGAGCGAGCGCGGCCGCCGCAGCCCACAGCGAGCGAAGGTTCGTGCGGTCTATCGCTGCGAGCGGCGAGAGCACAGCCCATACGAAAGGTCAGAGCCGTCTGGAGATCGCTGTCAAGATACGCTGCGCGCGAGAAACCGCTCCGGCGCTAAGTACGCAGTTGTTAGAAGAGTAGAAGTCCCCCCCCCCCGGCCTTTCGCACGAGGGAGGAAGTCGCCTCCGCCGTGCGTTCGCTCTCCATGAAAGCGCGCGTCCCCCGCGCGCTGTCACTCGCACATACGGCGGGCGCGCGGCGATGATTTTATCGCCCTTGGACTTTGTATGGATCCTCAGGGCGGCGACGCCGACGGCGAAAATCCGCTTGAAGTGTCCATATAATTGATGTCGCAATAAAAAAAAAAAAAAAATCTCACAATAAATGGTTACAACGATGACATGGCCTCCGAGACTGGAAGATTGCGCGAGCTCTCTATTGATAGCGCGCGTTCTAATCTTGGAGGCTATACAGCGAGTCACTGGAATTCAAGCCAGTGCAAAATCCAACATGGCGGCCTCCAAGATTGGGTAGCGCGGCTAGGAAAGAGCGATTTAGTCCGCAAAATCGAACTTTGGGGTCTCAATTCGTCCGAAAAATTGGGTGCGAAAATGCATGAACTCAATGGGAACCCTGATGGTGCATTTTAACACGACAGTGTTTTATGCCGGGGTCCACCAAGACTTCACTGACGTATTTCCGTCACGGAAATACGTCAGCTTACAATGTACACGAACATAATACAAAGAAAGAAACCAGAAGAAAAAGTTCCACAAACATGCAAAATTTGGAAATCGAACCCACGACCTCTCGGTCCGCGACGATAGATCGCCGAGCGTTTAACCCATTGCGCCACAAACGCATTTGCAGAGAGCTACACAGACGCGCCTTATATATCTAACACTCCTCCGTGTACCCGCGCTCTTGCTCGGGGCGGTGCCGCCGCCTACGAGCAGAAAAGAGAAGTACTGCATTATGACACTAACGCGCACCGACAGTGAACGCTTCGGTGGTCTCAGCACTACGACGCCTCGATGCCAGCATTCGAAGGGACGCTGGCATCAAGAAGCACTACCAACGCCACCTAGGTGGCGTTCACCGTACTCAGCACAGCGGAGCGTGGCCTCCGCAATTAGCTCTGAAAATGTTTCTGAAGTTGATCGCGGAGGCTGCAATTACAACGCGCTGTACGCGCTGATTTGACTCGGTGACGATTCAGTTACGTGCTTTGTCTTGCGCGTTGTATTAGTGTGTCAGTTACGTGCTTCGTCTTTCGCGTTGTGCTAGCGTATGCAGCGTAGTGCAGCTTCCATATGCACGACGGTTGCTCATGGTCATCGACGTTGGTAGTCGTGATGGAGGAGACGTGCCACCAGGCGTCAGCGTGGGTGCATCAACGCCTAAGGGCGCTTTAGCCACAAAACACCAATAGACATTATATATCAATGTGCAATAAACATTACACTACTTCTGTGAAGACACGTTTCACTTTCGTGTTCTAAACCGATTCCTATATAAGAGGGATCAACCACATTTTTTTGAAGTCCGGAATATCCAGCAAGTCCAAATTTTTGGAGTCGAGCACCACCACGCCCGCTGTCGCGGGAGTTATCGATTCCGTGAACATCGTCCGCAACTTTGTTGAGTGCAGTGCGGGTGATATTTGTATGCTACGTTTTTTGAGCCAGCTGGAGAGCATGGCACTAGGGGCGGCGAACCAGCGCGCCAAGTAATCCCGCATCGGTGATTACTTTGAGTAATTTTTCTCGGACATGGAAAATAAAGGTGATTTCTTTTTGCGGCAAGTTCTTGCTTGTTTTCTTTTCTTTATTCATTTCGGTTAATTCGAAAATCCGCTTAATTCGAAGAATTTTCGCGGTCCGGCGACCTTCGAATTATCGAGGTTTTACTGTACGTGTTTTTAAGCGTGACTACTAACCCACTGCAGTACCTTAATGGCTGTGGCATTGCGCTGCAGAGCTTGAGGTTGCGGTCGCCACATTTTAATGAGGGTGAAATGCAAAGAACCCTCCTCGAGGTGGTCAAAATTAATCCGCAGTTCACCCACTACTTCGTGTCTGATAATCAGATCGTTCTTTTGACACGTAAAAACCCAGAATTAAAGAAAAATTATGAACACAACTGCTTCTGCCTTTTGCAGCTGAACAAGGATGCAGAGCTGTCTGCCTTGCCTCCGGACTCTGGCCGTGAGCTGGTGTCGTTGTTTGCATCGTCACGCGACGTGACTGACTCTGTCAGGAGGCAGAATGGCTTCCGGCAGAATGGCTTCCAGCACTGCCTCGACGACACTAAAGCGTACACCTACCAGGGAAACCCCGACATGGAGCCCATTCGTAGCTACGAGGTTGTCTTCCTGGTCCGCATGTTGCACCTGCTGTCCACCGCCGTCAACGACAAGGTGGGCGTGCCTCACTGTCGAGTGGCCGTGTAATGGCTGCGCGCTCACACTGTACGACTGCTGCATGAAAACCGCTACACACGCATACGGTGAAATGTGAACAAAACATGAAAGAATCGTCAGCGTGTGCAACATGCAACTTCTTAGCACCTGACGCGACAGCCATTAGATATCTGCCTTCTGTTTCATTGTGATCATCTTTTCCTTCCGCTTTCCACTTGGCTTGTCGCGATTGAGGAGCACGTGGCACACAACACAGCACTTCGCTGTGTGATCGAGGGGACAAGCCAATGTCGCCGTGCCGGCGTGGCTGTGCCGGCTCGGGCCCTCCAAGATTGCACCAAATTTGGATGCCACGCTCAGCTGCCATCCCAAGCCAACGTTTATAGATAGTTTTTTCAGTTTTGCAACTCCTCCTCTCGAGCTGGGCGCGACTTGTTCCTAGGGACTGTGAGGTGGCTGCCGTTGAGCGTTGCGCTGCTCTGCTGACATGTGCATGCTGGTTGCGGGTGTTAGCGCTGCTTCTTGTGCTGGTAGCTGATTTTATTTTCTCACTGTGTGTGTCTTGTCACTGTCCGCGTGCACGTAGCCGGCTGTCGAGGCTTTTTGCATTCGGTCCAAGTTCTGCGCTCACGTAGACACGAGTACGTGCGATGTGCGGGTCACCGAGTGTCGATAGTGCACACACGCTTTGGTCTGTTGGCCCACGTTTTTTTTTTTTCTTTTGTCTCCCGAGATGCTATATTTTATGTCGTGTTATAGAACTTCATGACAACATGCTGACGTATTTCATGTCGTTTTCATCAGCAGGTACAGATATTAAAGCTCCTACAGACGGCACATAATTCCCCCTGCCATCAGATCTGCGTTGCTACTTTAGAATTGTAAAAGAGCCATTTCCTGCATGGATAAAGGTTTGGGGGAAATCTGATGTACGGCAAGGTATCTGATGTGCAGTTTCAGCATGGTGACATAATCAAGTTGCATACAGTATAGACCACTTATAACGTAACCGCTTATAGTGCAGGACCGGATATAGTGCGATCTTTTCAGACTCCCGTGAATTTTCCCATGGCACTTCATGTATACACGTATCGCTTATAGTGCAGTTGCGGGAAACGAAATACCAGTTACAGTGCGGCTGCCTGGGAGTACGGAAGTCAGCGGAGACGGCGAACGCTCCCGTGGAATGTGAGGGAGGAGGGCGGCAGGGAAGCGGATTTCGCCTCGGCAACTCCGCCGCTTCGGTGGCTCCCCTCGCCCTTCCTCGTAGCTCCCTCACTTTCGACTGTCACCGTGCGCGCCCGCCGCCTTGCAGGTGCCGCCGCTTACAGAGATATGGCTGGAACAAGCAGCCTCACCAGCCAAAAAAGTCATTTTGAGAAAATTAGCTTTGAAAGTTTTAAGCACATATATTGGTCTAAAATGATCTTGCAGCGTAACTAGAGATGTCCTCACGCACTCTCTTCTCTTGCCGCCTTTCCACCTTCTCTTGCAATCGCTTCTTGGCCTTTTTCAAGCGCAGAGAACCTTTCTCGGCTGCCCGTTGAATGGCCAGGTGGCCAGGTGTTAGTCGCACTGATGAACATAGCTCTTGGGTGGCCCTGTGACAGCCAGCATTATATCTTAAAACTGCCTCATGCAGTGCTGTTCCCACAGCAATCAGCAACGCATGCTGCTCTTTGGGCATCAGGGACCACAGCACGGAGTGAAATGATTCCGACGCATTCTGCGCGTCTTTGCTCCCAGGCAGCGTTGCAGAAGAGAAGCCTGTGAGAGGCGCTCATAAACAGGTAGCAGTGCTTCTGCAACATAGTCTGGAAGATTGTACCGATGCTTCGGAGGTGGCGCACTATCACTCTTGCTGGCGTTATGACGACACCACGAGTCTGCACCCTCAGGGCGCAAGTTGTGGTGAGGATGCTTGTCCGTTCATGTCACGTGGTGGTACGATGCCATGACTGCATGCTGCATTGCAGCCACATTGTTGGAATTGTTCCGTAGGGCCCAGCCATAATAGTCAGTCAACTTGTCGATGAGGGCCTTTGTGAGCCTGCCCTTCCCTCCTAAAGCTTTGTCACTTTTCTGCACAAGGTTGCGCAGTGCTGTCCCCATCCTCTTCTGGACGTGGTTCAGGCATTCCTGTTTCGAAATGGGGACCAGTCCATAAACATTTTCGTGCACAAGGGCCACTATCTCCTTCAGACACAAGTGTTGTATAACGGACGTTGTGCTTTGGCACCGAAGGTGAGAAAACGATGAGAGCTGCCTGAACCTCCATCCTCCCAGACTTAGAGCCAGTGTTTTTCTGGCACACATGATGCTCCTGCGAGCTTGCGTAGCCTGGGTCTCCAGGCTTTGGTCCTACTTGGCAACCAAGGCACTGGTTTGATAAAACAATGGCATCCAAGATGAGGCTCTTATGATATTCTATTATTGCACCAACTCCAATATGGGACATGTGGCCACGTTTGTGCCATGTTCCATCGAAGTTTACAGTAATATCCCTGGTGAAATATGGATCCATTTTCTTATAGGTGGTTTTCACAGTAGAAGCAGATTCTGCCTAGAACTTGTCTATGCACTGTGTCTGCGGTTCCCTGAATTTCTTCAAGCACTTCTGAAAAGTCTTATGATGCATGCCACGATGGGACACGTTCATTGCTGCCCAAAAGTCATTCAGGGCTGTTTGTGCCTTCCCTATCTGTTTTGTTGCCACAATGGCTCTGATATTCACATCAAAGGCCATTGAGACGAGCAGAACTCCACGAGCTTGCAACTACTCCACAATGTGAACATAGCAGCTCAAGCTTTGTTGCAAGTCCAAGTGCCTCCTTGAAGCTTCATCCCAGTTGCAAAGCACGGCTGGCACGGGGTCCCGGATAGCAGGTTGCCTAGGGCATCCATTGCTTGGTCCAAAAGCTTTGTAATTTGCCGGTGAATTTTTTTCTTGGCTTTGGAGATGAATCTCATTTGTTTTATCCATTGGCAGGACAATTTCACTTTGTTAAAGTGAGGTTTTAAATACATGGATCTCTATGGAGATTTCAAGGGCAATTTCATTTACTTTGTTGTATCCATTCCTTAGTTATAACGAGGCTTAAGTGTACTAAAAATACAATGCATAACGGCTACAAAATTTGAGACTCCGTACTGGATCTTGCTCAATTTCTCGTAGATGACACGCACGTGCAATGTTGCAAATTTACAACAAACATAGCAGCCATGATAACAGGTTGGCACCCGTTGCCTCACTTTCATGCGATTTTACTTTTGTTGCGGCATCCGACTGGTTTTGATGCTTCATTGGTATAACTCTGTGGCCGAACAGAGAGGCATCACTCTAAGCTTTTCGACTCCGTACCATCCGGACACTCACAGAAAGGATCGCCGGCCGCGTTATTCTTCTAGAGACCCTCAAGACAGCCGAACAGCAAATGAAATATAAATTTGGAATGAAGAGAAACTTCGACAATAGGCACTATCGTAAGTTGCCTGTGGTTGAACCTGGAAGTTTTATACTCGTCGAAAAAAGACTGAGCGGCTCCAAGTGCCAATTTAGTGGTCCATACATGGTCACCAAAACGGCAAGCTAGCATTTGACACAGGGGGCAAGTTCGGACATATTCGTGTACACCTTCTTTCATACTTTCCCAAGTAAAGCGCTGGTTTATCTTTCTGAATGTCTTTGAGAATCCGTCATGCCCACCCGATTCGGCGCTGTCGTGGTAAAGTCGCAAGATTCTTCGCCAGCATGTTTCTGGCACAAAAAACTTCTCGCCCTGTGGTTGAATTTCCTCTGTTCCCTGCCAGATGTGGATGGCGCACACTTTTTCCGTATTTGCTGCTGATGGAATATGCAGCCTCGATAATGCATCAGCTTCTGGTAGCTTGTCCGCTGGTCTGTGGGTCACTTAAATGTGAATTGCTGCAGTTCGTTGATCCACCTCGCAATTCTGCCTTTAAGTTGCGAGAGATTGAGAAGATAGGTAAGTGCTTTGTTGTCCGTAAACAGCTTGAACTGTCGACCTTCAAGATACGTTCAGAAATACCTTACAGCCATTACCACTGCAAGTGCTTCCTTTTCTGTAGTAGGGTAGTTTTCTTGCGCTTTCGTAAATGTGTATGAGTAATAACCCACAGCCTTGAGTTGGCGCGCTGGTGGCTGTAAGTCATCCCGTTGGTAGGGGACAGCCCCAGTTCCATAAAGTGATGCGTCCGTGCAGAGCTTGAAAGGTTTTTCGAAGTCCGGAAGTATCAAGACCGGATCTGAAGATATGATGTTGACAAGTGCTTGATATGTTTGTTCGCAATGTTTATAGCATCATTCCACTGTAGGAGGCGACACTATTAGCTACGGCAGCTGGAGTGGATGGGAAAGCATTGCAAGCTTTGCTTCATATCGCTGATCTGAAGATATAATTGACACGGCATGAAACTGTATGCACTGACACTCAAATTTAACAAAATGAAATGTATTTTGTAATTCAAATTCATTCTTTTTAATTGTCTGGTAATTTGGAAATTTTGACATCCTCTTCAGAGTGACAAAAATATTTCAGCAACTGTACTTATTTGTATAAAAGGTTGAATTTCAGTATAATTAACTTTCAGTGTAATAAAGTGTCGATTTTACTGACTTGGTTAATCGAGCTTTAACTTTACCTTGCTAACTCAAAGAAGCTTTGCATCGTTTAGATTCTAGCTTTTTTTTAATGTTCCCCCCCCCCCCCTTTTGTTTTGATGCAGTATGGACACCAGCTGGAGTCGCTGTACAACAGCCCTCACTTTGTGGGCCACGTGGCACGTCTGCTGCTGCAGCCGCCCACTGTCTACAAGGAGGTGGTCAAGAAGGGGGTCGGTATGCCGTACGACTACCACCAACATAGGCTACCTGCCCGGCTCTGCCTGCGGACGCTGGCTCACAAGCAGTTCATCGGCTACCTGTGCGTCCTGCTGTTTCTGGGCTACACTTGGGACTACAGCCCCTTCACAGTCTGCCTCATTGTGCTGGAGTGCTTTAGCGTTGGCCTGCTGCTCCGAGCAACGTGGTCCTGGGGAGTGCAGCGTCTGCCGTGGCGCCACCACCAGGCCGTGGACTGAGTTGCACTAGTGGTCGGTTATCATCTTAGTCTGGCATGTCGAGTCGGTTGGTCCAATGGTGACCACACAGCTTTTACATGTACATTATGGTGCCAAACTTTGTCAGCAGCGCCTAACAGTGGAGATGTTTGGTTTGTCGACGAAGAATGCCCCACGGAAGCGCACAGGACACACTTAAAACAGCTGACTGACTGTTTCCAGTACTCTGAAATGTCGCTACAGATGGTGATTACTGTACATAAACAGGGTATTTATTGGAACGACTTCCGTGTGGTCTTAATTTTTCAAAGCAGACCGGAAGGCTCAGGCTTATTACTGACTTCACAAGCAGTTGTACGGACACTGACATTTACTGTTGTGCTTGTTGTTTCTCTAAATACATGTAATGACACATATGTAAGTGAAGCATTTTAAGTTATTAAGGCTGAGTACATTGTGGGTTTGTGTTTGCCTTGAATACACTGATGCATTTAGTAATAAGACCGTGTTGGAAGTGGTGCAGCACAAAAAGATATAGGAAGGGGCGTTGACACGAGCCCCCGTGTATTTTGTTGATATGGGTGTTGCGAGTATCACTTCATCTAATCGGTCCGAGTAGCAACGGGCAAACATGACTGTGCGCACTGTTGGATGGGAAGTGCCTTTTGATATTAGTGTAAGCGCACAATGAATAAAATATCTTTATCACTTTCACAAACAGTTTCTTGCTCTTTGCTAAGACTAGGGGCCACATTTTGCTGCTCTTTGCCAAAGCCTGCAATTATTCATTAGTTATGTTAAGTACTCTGTGCAGTTAGCTACAGTGCACATGATCTTGGTAATGTCAAAGATTAATCTGGTTGTTTCTGTATGATTCAAGGTACCATATATACTCACGTAATGGACGCACTTGCATAGTACGGTGCTCCCACTCCTGCGCCAGATTGCACCATAAGAGATTTCCTGCACCATCCTCATAAAAACATGCGATTTTGCGCCGAAGTGCACCAAAATTATCGACTGCGCATTACGTGTGTGGCCGCAGTGGGCCGCAGACATGCATGGCACGCATGACTAAAGCGGCTTCATAAGTCAAACTTCACGTTATCTATACGTCGGTGACCGATAATTCTGGCTCGATCGGGACCACCTAAAGCCCAAATAATTGGGAGTCGGAAATACAGTTAAACCTGGATGTAACAAAATTGACAAATTCCCAAAAAACTTCGTTATAAAGAGGATTTCGTTATATGCAGGTTCGGCATGAAAATTCGAAAAAGGAACGCTTACCGTATTTACTCGATTCTTACCGCTTACAGATGGCGTCGTATTAGGTCCGACGTTAACAGCGCGTGGGCCAGCGTCGTTTGCGGCCAGTCACGCTACGCCGGTTGCGCTGCGCCAGCCGAAACGCCATCTCCTCTACACCTCGACGCGCACGCTGTCGGTTATCTTCAGAGCATGTGCAGAACGATCCCAAGCCCGTGCACCGCTTTGAACGGCTGTCTGCGACCGTCGGCGAAGCAGCGTGCGTGCCTTTATTTCTTTGCGCGAAATGGCATCATGGGTCGGCACAGTCAGCGCGACCAACGCACGATTGGGTCAAGAGCCAAATAGGCGCCGGACTTGTCGGGGCGTTTCGGAAGCCGCTGGTTACGTTGGCTGCGCCGGTGCGCTCGACTATAGAGGGGGTCGTTTTCGCCAACGTGACAGCGCTACGTCACGCGCGCTCACCACATTTTCTTTTTTTTTTTTCTTTGGCAACATCAACTGCAAAAGGAGAGTGCTGGCTTGACGGGCTAGGCCAGCTGCAGCAAGCGGGGGGATCAGGTTTGAATGAAGGGAGGGGGAAAGGTCACGCTCGCGGCGGCAAGATCGCTGGGTCAAGGGATGCAGGCCCGCCTCGCGCGCGCTTGCTCTTGCCTTGCAGTCGCTGTGAATTCGAGCACGCCAAGCGCGCCGCCGCCGCTTCGCATTCCGTCGCGGCGGAGAAGGTGGTTCCGGTTGCTGCTCGCGCAAACATGACAAAATTTGGGGCGAAATGTCTATGTTGTCGGTGGGAAAAATTGGTTATTTCGAGGGGGTCTCCCGCTGCCACTTCGTTACGTTCAAATACATGTGCTTCTATGGAGTAACAGCGTGGAAATAGGAAAAGTTCGTTATATCCAGGAATTCGTTATATGGAGGTTTGTTATAAGCAGCTTTAACTGTATCCAAGTTCTTCAGAAAAGAACTGAATTTATTCCGCCAGTGGCTAAAAAAGACCTTATTCTTGGTTGACCACTTTCGTAGATACGTTCACTTTCGCGGGATTTCGTGTCACTAGCGTCAGCGTTGGCATACTTGGTAGTGTGCCAGGAACGCTATCATTCGTTGACTTGTCCAGTGCTAGTCGCGCGAAATGTCATGAAAGTGAGAATATCCCGGAAGGGGATCGTCCAAATATAATGCCGAAGTTTGTCAAGCGGGCCTTCGCGCACGTACGCTTGCCTACAATCTGGCCAGTCCGTATCTCTACCATTGTTATGCTGTCGCCACAAAGTACAATTAATGCATGCACCGAATCTTCAACCTTTGGCAACAGGACTGCGATTTTGTAGCGATGCCTTTTCCGCTGCCACTCCGTGCGCTTCAGTGACGCTCCGCCTGCGTTATATGGTATCAGCGCGCAGAGAACGATGGATGATAAGGGCGGCATATAGAATCGAGCGGAATGCATCGATACAAAACCGCTGCGCAGGAGTTGATTGCGCTATCATAGCCGAATGACGCATTTTTTTTTAACAGTCACTGTCCTTGTCGGCGGAGACATCGAGGGTGTAGTCGGCACTGCTTAAACAACTTCAGTCGCCGTGACCATGTCGCCAGTTAACACGTCAATGAATAAACGCTGGACATGCGGAGCCACCCCAAATGGCTTGCCGGAGTTCGCTTGCCCGACGGTTTGAGCGCGGTCGGTGCTGGATTAACTAAGCTTCGCTAGTTTCGGATTTCCAGGAGGTGTCGGCAACGTGGCCGACCACCATGCTGCGACGATGCCAGCGACGTATCAACACAAAAATATTACTATTTCCACTCAACTCGGCCGTCAAATTAGCACGCAGTCGTGCAAGCGGAGTCCGAATTATATAGAATGGCGTACCTTAAGGTGTCCGAAATTTCGCCTGTACTTACCTGTACACTTTAAATTTATGGGCTAGTAATGATGCCTCAAAGTAGTCCGAATAATCGAGCTTGTTTGAATTGCTGGTGTCGAAATAATTGGTCGACGCCAGCTGTGCATCGGCCAGTTGCTAAATAGAGGCTTCAGCTTTATGAGGAAAAACAGACCATTGAAAAGTACCTGGTATCGTCTGAAGCAATGACTGAGCATTACGAGGGGCTCATCAAGGCTTGCCTGGCTCAGAAAAGCATTGATGACATCCACTCTGGCCAGGTGTTTCTGACAGATGCTGGAGCCTTGCTGAAAAAACAAAGTGTCAGCTGTCAATGAAAAAATCATACAATGTAAAAGGCAACATCTGAGCAGCTTCGCTCAACTTCAAATAAACTAATTACAGCACACTGTGTGAACAGGTTTGTTGTCTTGATTTAAATTAAAGGGAAACTCGTGTATTTAGAGGCAGAGCAACACTGTTTTACAGCAAGCAAATACTTTCTGGAATAACGCTTGTCAATTTTAAGTGTTTGAAATAGCTTAGGACGTGTCCAGCAGCTGGCATTTATTAGCTCCAAAGTGCTCAGAAATTTGTATCTGGATGCTCCAAACTGCTTCAAAATTAAGGTTTTGCTGCTCGAAAAATTGCTCCAAATCTCAGTTCGTCAGTGGCACCACTGATAGTAAATTCACCTCCAACTTTGCCCTTGAAAATTGGGATTTTTGTTTTCCCCCTCATAATAATCGCACCCCCAACTTTTTTCCTGCTCAGTTCCATGATTGACCATGCTGTAGTCCTTCAGAAAGACTGGAATCTTTTACTCTCGTGCATGTGTTTAGAGCAAGTGCACTTATCTTGATGCCTGTCGCTGTGTTGGAAATACCTAATGCCACGTGAGAAACGCCGAAATTATCTAAGATAGTTTTCGAGCTCACTCCAACGTGCCGATGAGCAGGGCGGTCGAGGAAACAGTCGCAGGCCGGAAGTGGCTGTGAGGATGAGCTTTGTGGAACCATGATTTGGATGAAGCAGCCAGTGGCCTGGACGACAGGTCTATTGATTCCGATGCGGAGTGAATTGCAGTAAATACGCTGGTACGGTTTACAAATAGCATACGTGTACTTTGCTGCAAAGGTAAGTTATCTAAAGCATTTTTCAAATCATTACCAATTTTTGCTGTTTCAAGAAAGTTCCCAGAAAACTTACCCATCATATAAATGCACCCTTCAATTTTGCTTCAGTTTTTCAAGGAAAAAAGTGCATTCATTACGCATCTACATACAGTTATTTAACAGCATGACATAGAACAAGCACATAAATATACCGAAGAGCAGTCAAGGACGAGTGCTTGTCCTTGTCTGCCTTTTTAATTCATGGCCTTGTCCAAGTCGCACTGTTGTATCAGGCCTACGAACTACAAGTCTTAGGAGTTGCTATAGAACATTCCTACACATATATGCCTTGGGGCAAGATGCTCGTATAAAAGAAGTTAATGTACTCTATGAAAGAAGATCCGAGATTAAGGCAGCAATGAAGAGCAACACAAAATTAATTTAGTCTTGTCAGGTATACTTTCACTACTCTATTCGTATTTATACTTGATAGGAAAAGCTTAGACAAAATAAAGAGCAAACTTCTCTGTTTCGAATTTTGCACTGTAACTGCAATACCAGTACATGATATTGTGTATTTTGAAGCATCCTCACATAGTGTTGGATGTTTTTCTCCAGGAAAAGTTTTCAGAACTAGCTATCCAAGTTCCTTTTTTTTTTACAATGCTATGTAATCCTTGTTTAACAATAAGCTATCAACTAGGGGTGTACGAGTATTCGAACATTTCTAATACGATCAGTATATTTTTAATATTGGTATTCGGTTTGATACTATTATTTGAAGCAAATCGAAAATATTGATAGCCGTGCGGGAGCAAGTACAGTTCTTAGTGTTTGTTTATATCTACTCTAAGAATATCTGCTGAATTTTGTCATTTCGTGCTGCTAGGTGAAATTTCGCCTGTAAAGCGCGCTCATTCACTGGACAGCTAAGCTCTGGGGGAAAGCCAGCCTCTCAGTAGCGAGGGTGCACTCTGAGCGCAATGATAGGGGATGATGGCAATTGCGCAAGAGAATCCAACCGCACAAGAATGCTCTTTTCAGGAGTATTAGATCCAATGGCTGATCCTCAGCAGCAGTGCCCCAATCCTAATCCTGTGGCTTGACCGCAAATGCGATGAGTGACAGCTGGCACAGGGTAATGTATCTGTTCCATGGGCATTTGATGCTATATAATAAGGCACAGGCTGGCGAGAACAGACAGCTAATGGGAATTACTAAATATATCTCAAGTTAACATGAGTCAAATACACAATGATTTAGTATAGCGGCTTAATAGTCTAATTTTTTATCGACAATGTAATTGCGGTGTTCCAACATGTTAAAATAACCAAACTTGCTAATAATAAATGCATATTATTATTCAATATTCAAGTTTGATTGGTATGTGAAAATTTTGATCTTTGCGCACCCCTATTAATAACTAGTCTGGTGCAAACGCTTGCATGGGAACTTCAAGCCTATCTTTATTATTTATCTTTTCTAGGTTTCTAGGATTCCACTTACAGTGGCATAACATTTCTGGTGTTGCAGAATTATAACCAATCTAGGTGGACCCGACATGCCTCTTTCTCGTCCCTTCGAAGAGACACTAGAGGGAAACATTAAATTTAGGCTGACAAATTGTTCTTTCAGATCTCTATTTTCATCAATTTTTCGGTGAGAGATTCATTACTGCAGGAGAAAATGAAGGTAATTGCTTGAATCAAACTCCGAAACATCAGGGCCAGTACGTCAGCGGGATGTGGATTTTAAAAGTTTTTTTTTTTCGTATTTGGGCCATTATGGCTCGGTAAGTCCTTGAATCTTGCAAGTTCAGTTCTTGGCTCTTTTAAATGATATGCAGTAACAAAGACCGCACGCTCTACTAATGTGTACATCAAGCATATTGGGAACTGGTGCAGAGGGGAGTGCAGTGGTATTAATTACTGTCATTGAGTGCAAATATAAAACAAACAAAAGCAGTGATATGCGCAGTACTCACTGCAAAAACGATAATGAAATGCACACTGATGTACACAACTACTTATTGCTAGGGATGTGTGAATATTCGAAATTTCAAACACAAATGTAATAGCTAGGCCTTTAATAGTCCTTGATATGCAAGTCGAGAATACAGTATTCAAAATTCTTTAATATTTGCTTCTGCTCAAGCTTAAGGGATATAGCAACACTTATTAGAAATTTGAAGGAGAATGACGACACATGCTGGGACTTGTTCCGGATGATTCTGCTGCACGATAGCCGCAGTTACTGTAGAGAAGCACTATAGTTCCTCAGGTGAATGCTTGGACGAGGCAGCGGTACAATGCCCATCCCCTCCTGCCACATTCTAGTCATGGAATGAGAATTCCCTGCCTGTAGGCAGCCAGTGAACCGGTTTTATTGATTTGTACAAAGCAATTTTTGGGGGGGCCAATTTCATCCCCATTGCATCTCTTTTAACTGATGTGCAGTGCTCTAGTATTTCACTTAGCTCCTTCAGTGATGCAACATCTCTGTTTATCTCCGTTTCCTTACAGTGATCGTCAGGCTGCACCACATAACTGAAAGTTGCTTAGCAATTTACAAGTTTCTCGGGTGACCGGATGGCCAGTTGCGAACGGCATTAAATACACTTATCAAATAATGTACTTGGGCCAATATTTGTATCAAATTAACTCTGCACAAGCTTCTATAATAGTTTAAAGTGAGAAAATTACAATATTCCATTGGATATTGAAGTTTAGTGTAATTCTTAAAGGACCCCCTATTCATTACCAAAGTACAACAATGCGCACAAACACACATGGTGAAATGTGCAACATAAAGAAGCTTGTGTGTGTCACTGCGTGTTTCATATTTGCACTCTAATGTTCTTTTTTTTTTTTTCATCGTTACCCGAATTCTCGTTTTGCTCGAAACCTGGGCGGCCACTTCAGTTTTTTGTCGTCTCATGCGTGCGCATGACAAGCGCGTAATCTTTATAAAATTACTGCGTGCACGTCCCTACTTTGTCGTTAGATGATCCTGCGAGCAACTAGTCCATTGAGTTCGGGAAATCAAGGCCACCACGTGGGTGGCGGGGCATCCTTTACTCATCTTTATTCTATTTGCCAACGGCTTTTGTCTCGCACCGAATAAAAAAAAATCTGTGGTAATTTAGCGGTAAAAGCAAGAGAAATGCGTTAGCGTTACATCCCACCTTTTTGAGGCCCCAGATCCATGATTTAAACGGCATTCACCACATTGCAAAGTGGTCAGAGGCTCACTCGACACACGTCTAGCCTCTTTGGGGAGTGAAGTGCAACTGGTGGGGGTCGGGAGCATACCACGGTCAGTATATATGTATATATAATGAACGAGAAGAAAGGGAACCGAGAGGCCCGATTTTTATTAATCATATCATAAGAAGCAAACAAACAAGGACAACATAGGGGAAATCACTTATACTTACTAATTCAATTAAAGAAAATGATAAATTAACAGAAATTAAAGTGGATGAAAAAACAACTGTCCACAGGTGGGGAACGAACCCACGTCTTCGCATTACGCGTGTGATGCTCTCACCATTGAGCTACCGTGGAGCCATTTTCCCATCCACTTTCTGGGGTATTTAGATTTTACAACTAGAACTCACCCTGGGAGTTCGTTGTAAAACGAACTCCCTGGGTGAGTTGGGTGAGTTGTTTGTTGGCTTATGATATGATTATACTGTCCCAAAAACAATGTTGATCAAGCTTACCAGCACAGCTGGCATGTTATAAATTTTATTACTCTAGTAAACGTTGAAGTCTAGCAAGGGTTCTTGGTCCCTGTCGTGTTGCTCTGCTTCATGTCTATTATGATTCCAAACCAACAAGCCCGGCCAACGTGCGCTAGCAAGGGTCTTATTTACGCGTGTATGAGAGGAAATGGCTGAAGTATAATTCAGACACAGAGTGTGTTTTCCTTATGCTAACTTTACTGAAAAAGGGTAGTTTTTCATCTTGCATAACACTGCTTTGCTGCACATTGTCTTATTTTCCTTATCTTGTACTTATCCTAGATTGACTAAAATGAGGTTATGATGCAGCACATATGGCTTTCATTCATTAGCACTGGCTTTTGCCAGTGTTTAGAATGAAATTTGAACCCACAACTCATGCAGTATGCTTGTCACCTGTGTCGAAAAAAGGCTGTAATGTAGCTGATGAGGGGTTGAACAGTTCTATCTTTATCTTCATTCTGAGCATTACTATTAGATCTTTTAAATCTCTCGAGAGCATCGTACAAATTCTGTATGACAAAGTCTCATATGCATTTCTGAAACTGCAATAATTACATTAATGGGGACCATCGTGGTGGTCATTAAAATGACCACCAGGATCTAAGATCCGATCGTATATAGTACCTCAGACTATTCGAGAAATTGGTTGTGAGTGAGGTGATAACTGCTTCTCCGCGAGATCTACCACAACCACGTTGCTCACCGGTAGTTGTCACCCGGTTGTTGCCTCGGCTACCATCAGACTGGTGACGTCAACCAGTGTAGAGCCCTGTTCGGCCCACCTTGTGCCCGTGCCTGTAGACTTTATACCCATTCCATCTATGTACTCTCACTCACTATTCACTGCCTTCATGCCTTTCTTAGTAGTTACCCTTCCAGTTTTTTATGAACATGTGAATAAAACCTTCTGTTGCTACCCTTGTTCCGGGACCTCTTTGGGTCCCAGGTATGACAAGCGAAAAGGCTGAACTTACCAAGTTTCACAAAATTTGACTGAGCCGCATTGGCCATAATACAAAAAATCCTTTGAAATCCCTGACGTACGGATGCTGGGGTTTCGGTGCCAGTTAAAAAAAAAATGGGACTTTGACCATTTGACCTTCATATAATCAACCGACTACTTCGAAATTAACAAAAAATAGTTTTGAAACAATACTTTATTCGTCTAAACTAATTTAGTGTTTCTCTTTAGCGTTCCTTTAAAGAACCCAAGGCAATAGAAATTAATTAGGAGTTTTCCTCGCTAAGCTGTTGCTGACAACCCCTTCAGCAGTTTCAGGACACTGAACTCTACAATGTTTTACGATGTTCATGTAATGTCTTGTCCTAGGAGCATATGTTGCGCAGTTACTGCTGAAAGCACCACTTGACAAATAGAAGCTGTTGTACAGGGTGTTCTTTTTTAAGCTTTAAGGAATTTTTAGAAATCGCCTGTGGCAGGGCATAATTCTTATCGTTGAGCTGGGTTACTCGAAGAGGCGAACATTAGTAGCATGAGAAATCGAAACACATATTCGAATAATTAACAAAAATTGACTAATTAACTTCTTAGTTAATTGCTTTACGACACATATTGCAATTTACAAATTGTAGCTAGTGAGCTTGTCAGGCGTATCCACTTGGAATGAATTTCCAGAATGACACCAGTTTGGAGATATGCGCCATCAAACATGCCGTAAAAATGCACTGTTGTTCCACTTACTTTTTTACCAAAATGCTGTTTTATAGATCAAAGCACAAAAGTAACTGGAACGCCCATGTATTTCGTCCCACACTTTGGGAAATAATATCTAGAAACTGCTGTCATCCTGGAAATTCATTTCAAGTGGATGCGTCTTGCAAACTCACCGGCTACAATTCGTAAATTGCAATATGTGTCGTAAAGTAATTAACTGAGAAGTTTAATAGTCAATTTTTGTTAATTAGTTGAATATGTGTTTAAATTTCTCATGCTACTAATGCCCGCCTCTTCGCATAAACCAGCACAACACTAAGAATTATACCCGCCATGGTTGCTCAGTGGCTATGGTGTTGGGCTGCTGAGCATGAGGTCGCGGGATCGAATCCTGCCGCATTTCAATGGGGGCGAAATAGGAAAACAGTAGTGTACTTAGATTTAGGTGCACGTTAAAGAACCCCAGGTGGTCCAAATTTCCCGAGTCCCCCACTACGGCGTGCCTCATAATCAGATCGTGGTTTTTGCACGTAAAATCCCATAATTTAATTTTTTTGCATTGTAAGATGTGGCTTAATATGCTTGCTTGAAAGATGAATTAGTGTACTTCGCTAATTAGCAGCTTTTCCGTCACCATTTGTTGAAAACAAGCGTGAAGCCTTAATTAAATAATACAGCGTGGTAAAAAGAGCGCTAGCCCTTGAACCTCTTAGCCCCCCCCCCGCCTTTGGCTCAAAAAAGTTAAGCAATACTGTGACGTCTCGGTTGGGACGACGTTTATTAGGTCCAGTGAACCAGCGCAGCACACAGGCGAAGAGGAGGATAGGTAAAAGTGTGAGGAGGATGATGATAACACACAGATGAGGAAGATGTGTGTAATAAACGCCCACAATACTTAGTATCCACACCCCCCTGCATTCTGGTAACACTCCCCCCCCCCCAATGTCGAAATTCCGGATAAACCCCTGAGGCGCAGCCTGCGAGTGTTATTTACGCGATCAAGTTTTAATCAGTGCATATGACGAAAAAACTTCAGGGGTCCTGAACCATCCCTCGGGCTTGGTGCAAAAAAAAAAGGACGACGCTTAAGCTTCACCTTGAAGTGTGGAATGCGATAGTATTCAAAGATCCCAGGCTGCTTCTCAGGCTTCCCGGAAACTGCAGCTTTTTTGTCTGTCTCCGGAGGAGGAGGAAATAAACTTTGTTGAAGACAAGGGGAGGGCGAGGGGGGAGCCAAGATCAGGCAGAGGGGGCTAGGGTGGCGTCCAGCTTAAAGCCCCTATATTTATAAAAGTAGCGCCATCCACTTCCCTCCTCCTCCGTTCCACTATCGCGCTCGGCGCGACCAGCGCGATCGAGGCACGATATCGACAGTGGCGCCGCCTGCGTCGGGCCTGCCGTGACAGACGACAGCTAACGCGCTACCAGAGGAAATCCGAGGAAAACTTCGATCGCGCCCTGCGGAGACGTTTTTGAGGCGCGATTTTGCTTCGTCAGTCAGTAACTGGTCT
Source organism: Dermacentor silvarum (assembly GCF_013339745.2). Lineage (NCBI taxonomy): Eukaryota > Metazoa > Arthropoda > Arachnida > Ixodida > Ixodidae > Dermacentor > Dermacentor silvarum. The sequence goes on from NC_051156.1 coordinate 68,452,628, forward strand.
TAATAATGCCGTTTTGGAAGTAGCAACGCTACGATGCGAGACGGCGCAAATATCAAGTGTGCAGCAAGCGTTTGCGCACGCCGGATGGTAAACAAAAAAAGCCTTTTGCCCTCGCCTTGTCGGTTGCGGCAACTTAAGGCGCAGCAGCATGCCATCACAACGAAGTTCTTGTCCATAACACGTTTGATCCGTTTGTGCGTACAGCACTTTCGTCGCACAGGCCCGAGAATGGCAGTCGGAGCGCGCTGGAAAGAAAAAATATACAAAAGCGCAACGCGAACTTCCACGTGACACGGATTGGCCAATGGGGGAGCGGAGGAGGCTGGGGCGACAGGAGGCGGCTAAGAGAGGGCGAGGAGGAAGCGCCAGGGTGAGCGCGGTGGCGGCAAGATCTAAGAATGGCGCTACTTTTATAAATATAGGGGCTTTAGTCCAGCTGGCTGCAACCTTCTGCCCGAGGAGGCGAGCGCCATCTGAATGGTGTTTTTGCAAGGAAGAATACGCGGCTTATCCGCTGTATGAATAGAAATGATGGAAAAGGGGCTTGTGTTTGAGTTTCGGCGTAAGAGAATTATATTTTCTTGTATATTTAAATTACAATCCGGCGTTATCATGTCTGTAGGTTGTGGTTAGGTCGTACTTTACGATTTTTCTGACGGATTTTACTTTGAGAAATTCAACTTCGTTCACTGACGCTTTGTGTCATGTGGAGGGCCTGCGCGGTCGGGGTGGTTCGGGATGATTATTTCCGCCAACGATGCCGGCGCAGACGCCGGATTTTCTGCAACGCGGGGCCCTTAACGCTACCGCTTTAAAAATTGTATCTACTATCCGTCTGTCAGGCTGGCGAAAAACAAAGTCGGTCCGTACTACTTAGCATGGCGAGACGAGCATTTGAGCGCGTCTTCGCACACAAGCCCTCTAGTGCATAAAGCAGACGCTGTGCATATGCGTGCGCTACTGTTGCATGTAGCTGCGATTTCCTACGGAGCGCAGACAGTAAGAAAGTACGTAGCTGGGTTGAAGATTATTATGCAGAAGACAAAGACAATGTTCAATAGCCTGCC
>NC_051156.1:68453794-68499541 GCF_013339745.2 Dermacentor silvarum
AACGGTGAAAGTCGCGTCAAAGGTGCGATAACGGTCGCCAAATTGCGCACAAAGCGACGAAAATAAGAACAAAGGCCGATGAAGCTCTGGAGGGTCTTCAGTGACGTCGCCTTAGGGAAGTCGGCGACAGCTCGAAGTTTCGCAGGATCAGGGAGGACGCCGTCTTTGGACACAACGTGGCTCAAGATATTCAAGGTGCGAGCTGCAAAGCGACACTTTTTGATATTCGGCTGAAGACCAGCGTTCTTAAGACATGTCAAAACTTGGTGGAGACGTGAGAGGTGCGTCGAGAAGTCTGAAGAAAACACGACGATGTCATCCAGGTAGCATAAGCAAATGTTCCATTTGAGACCGCGAAGTATGTTATCCATCACGCGCTCGAAAGTTGCGGGCGCATTACAGAGCCCGAATGGCATGACGGTAAATTCATATAGCCCATCAGGGGTGACAAACGTTGTCTTCGGTCGATCACATTCGGCCATGGGAACCTGCCAGTAGCCAGATCGTAGGTCCAATGACGAGAAGTACTCAGCGCCTTGTAAACAATCGAGTGCATCGTCAATTCGGGGTAAAGGGTAGACGTCCTTCCGTGTGACTGTTTAGGCGGCGGTAATCGACACAGAAACGAATAGAACCATCTTTTTTCGCACTAGCACAACTGGAGAAGACCACGGACTCTGGGATGGTTGAACGACGCCACGCTCGAGCATGTCATTCACTTGGTCGTTGATTATACGACGCTCCGCCGCTGAAACGCGATAGGGGCGTTGTCCGAGGGGAGAGTGAGACGCGGTGTCGATGTGGTGGGAAACACTGTTCGTACGACCCAAGGCGTGTTCCGTACAGTCGAACGAAGAACGGAAAGTATCTAGGAGAGTCAGGAGTTGCTCGCGGTGCTCGAGGGAAAGGTTGGCGTCAACGAATGAATCAAAGACTTCGGTAGCCAATCGGGAGCTTTTCGGAAATGGTGTCATGGCGTCGAGCAAAGGGCCAGAAGAGGAGCCAGGCACGTCCAAACACTCAGACATGATAATAGGTTCGACACAGCCGAGGCACTCGTCGCGAAGCAGAGTCAGCGGGTATTGGAACGGGTTGTCCACTAGCATCGGCTGCGTCAAGTACCAGCGGCTGCGTCAAGAACGGCGAATGGAAGTGGTAGAGATTTGCGGGGAAGAAAAACAGATGAAGGCGTGAACAGTACCGAGGCGTCGGGCGCCGATGGACACAACAAAGCGACTGGTGTTGAAGTGCTTGGTGGCAGATCAGTATCGGCGGCGACAATAATCTTTAAGGGGGCGGGAGAGGCGGCAGGCAGAGTGGTGTTAACGACAGACAGAGCAACAAGCACGGGCACAGTCAATGACGGCACGGTGCCGCGACAGAAAGTCCCATCCCAGGATGACATCATGGGAGCAGGAAGGCAGAACAAGGAACTCAATTGTGTAAACTACGTCCTGAATAACAATCCTAGCGGTGCATGTGGCTGAAGGTTCGATGGGCTCCGTGGTGGCAGTACGAAGTACAAGGCCAGAAAGTGATGTGGTGACCTTCCTAATCTTACGGCAAGGAGTCTCACGTATGACGGATACTGCAGCGCCCGTGTCGATGAGTGCGAATGTAGCGGCTCCTTCAACCTGTATTTCTATAATGTTTTGCGGCGATAGCGGAGGTCTTGGGCATTTCGACAAGCCTGCAGCTCTTGCCTCCGAAGCTGCAGCATTTAGTTTCCCTCGTTGGAAGGCGGGCGACGATGCATCGGCGATATCGAACGGCGACGCGGTGATGGTGAACGACGGTGGCTGAAGTTCTGACGACCGGTCTAGAAGTTCGGCGATGGGTTCAAATCAGCATGCTGGTGGGATGAAGGTACTTGTGGCGCAATGACGACGTCCTGACGCGGCAGGCGACGGCGACAAAAGCGCGCCGCGTGTCCCGCGAAACCGCACCAGAAGCCTATCGGCCGATTGTCCCGCGTGCACCATGGATCTTGCGGCCGTAAGTACTGAGGGGGCATTTGAGGGACAGGGAGAAGCGCTGGGCGCGGTGGCGGCGCCGAGTAGGGGAGTCTCGTTGGTCTAGGACGGGACACGACTTCAGCGTACGTCAAAGGTGCAGCAATCTGAGCTGGTGCAGCAATCTGTTGGACTGGTGGAAGGGCCTCTGCAACCTGCTCGCGGATGGCCTGCTGCACGGCCGAGGACAAAGGTTGGACAGGCTCCTGGGTGAGAGGGAGCAGCGAGAGCTGGCGGGCCACCTCTTCACGAATGAAGGTGTAGGAATTAACGTCATGGCGGCGAACGAGCCGTGCCATCGTTCCTACTAAGAAGGCGGCAAGCCGAGCAGAGGCTGCGACGACCAGCGTCTCAAGCTCCTGGAACAACACGGCGCGTGCCGAGCTTGCGCTTCGAGCACGCGCTGCATTTCTTTTTATTGTTTACTTCCTTGACAGTCGGCGCGAAGGCACCGGTTGGGAGCGCCGACCAAAGCGCCCCGCGTTGCAGCGTCGGTGGGCGCTACAAAGGCTTTGATCTGAGGCAGCAGAGACCCGTCATCAGCCTGTCCGTGAGCAGTCACCAAACTGCAAAGGGAGGCCACTTGAGGAACAGTTTGGCGGGCGAGCGCTCGTTGCCGGCGTAATTCGTCGAAGCTTTGGCAATATGTGACTACGGCTGCAACGGTGGTAGGATTCTTGGCCATTAGCATCTCAAAAGCGTCGTCATCAATGCCCTTGAGGATTTCTTTAATCTTATCTTCCTCAGTCATTGTTCGGCTCACGCGGTTGCAGACATCTATGAAGTACTCGATGTAACTAGTGAAAGTCTCGCCCGGCTGTTGCGCTCGGTGGCGAAGGCGCTGTTCAGCGCGAAGCTTTCGCACCGCAGGACGGCCAAATACCTCCGCGAAGGCAGTCTTAAAGTAATTCCATGCCGCAATGGTTGCTTCATGGTTGCGGAACCAGAGGTGGGCGACACCCGCAAGATAAAAAATAACCTTGGTGAGCTTTATCCGATTGTCACACTTGTTGTGGTTGCTCTCCCGTTCGTACGACGAAAGCCAGTCGTCGACGTCGGTATCAGCGGTGCCACTGAACACAGACGGGTCTCGTTCACGAACGGCAACGCAGGTGACTTGCACAGTTGACGAAGTGGGTCGCTCAGCGGCGTCGTCTGGCATGGTCGTGGGGGTAGCGGAGGGCAGAGTGCGGCTGCGGAGTTCCAGGGCGAGTTGTTAGGATACCCAGCACATCCACCAAATGATATGGGGTTTATTGGCGTTTAATCCCGTTAGGTCCAGTGCAAAGAGCACCCGAGCAGTTCCAGCCAAACGCCAGCGCGAGGCAAAACCAGCGACACCGATCCTTTCGTCTTTCTCTTCCTCACTTCAGGAGCCATGCGACCACAGCGCCGCTTGTGCTAACTTTGTCATTACAAATCAATCAACCTTTAATTATTATACATTAATGCACTTACAAAGTAATAGTAACACAGAAGGAGGCCCCAAAGTAAAAACTGTCAGGGAGACCTCCTGTTAGTAAATGTATAAAAATGTAGAACATACGATTAGCAAGGTAAAAATAGCGGGAAAATAGAAATCAATATAATGAAAGCAAATTAATAAAAAATTTATCACAGAAGGCTTACGTTTATGGAGAAATACAAAACAACATATTACATGTAATTAAACAAACATCTGGTAGTTTTAGATTGCACAGAAACGAGCAATAATAATTCTATTTTGAAATACACATCTGAGTACAAACATAAGAATAATTGAATAGGAGCATAATGATTATATAACATCAACAGTGCGCAATCCAACACAGCTGCAGAATGAATGTATAAACAGCGAATAATAAATAATATAGGAACACAAACCGAGACAAACAATGAAGCGAGGACACACCACAATGTATGCGCATATATATATATACAGGGTGTTTTAGCGAATACTTACATAATTTATTTAGGGAGCCCTGTGGCAGATAGCCCTATTCAAGTTAATGAGCTGGTCTACCCGAAGAGGCGGACATTACTTGGATGAGAAATTAAGATGCAGAATTGAACAATTAACAGAAATCCAATAATTAAGTTTTTAACTAATTAGCTGATTGCCCATACTGCAATTTACAAATTGTAGCCGTGGAGTTCGCAAGGCGGATCTACTTGGAACGAATTCTCGGAATGACACCAGTTTTGAGATATTAATTCCCGAACTTTGAGGTCAAATGCATTGGCGTTCCAGTTAACTTTGTGCTTCAATGCATAAATGGACGGTTTGTTAAGAAACTAAATGGAACGCCAATGCATTTCTCCGCAAAGTTCGGGAATTAATACCTCGAAAGAGGTGTCATCCCGAGAATTCATTCCAAGTGGATCCGCCTTACGAACTCCACGACTATAATTTGTAAATTGCAATATGGGCCATCAGGTAATTAGTCAAACACTGATTTAGTGAATTTTTGCTAATTAGGCGATTATGCATTTCAATTTTTTGTGCAAGTAATGTCCGTATCTTCGGGTAGACCAGCTCATTTAATAGAATTGGGCTATCTGCCATGGGCAACCTTTAAGAATGTTTGACAGTGTTCGCGCTGAAACACCCTATATATATATATATATATATATATATATATATATATATATATATATGTTGTACTGAAGGCTGAAGGCAAATGACCGCGCTTCGATGTCGGGAAAAGACGGCGACGATGAGTGGTGGTTGTTGTTGACGCTCAAGCTGGAGAAGAAGAAGTACCTTGTGGCTGGCTGGCTGTTTGGCTGCACCGTATGTGAAAGACTGTCGGCCTGTATCGCTCGGTGTGCTACCGTGACCTTTCTGCCGGCTGGCTGCGATCCCCTGTGCCCCTGTGCCCGTGCTGTTCGAGTCGTGTTGCGGGGAATTGGTCAAGTATCGGGCGGCTTATTTTTTTAGCTTTGTTTAGCACTTTCCTCTTATTGTGTAATTAATCTGATTGTGAGTTCCTAATGTCTCTTTCTTCTCCCGGCCAGAGGTCTTTCCTCTGGACGGCTTCACTTCCCAATAATGGCATTCCCATAGAGGCTTTCTTGCGCAGTGGTATTCACAGCGTTCCAGTGGCCCTAGTGCCGACCAATGGGGGATACATCCGCGTGAAAAATCCAAAGGTGACTCAAGAAGAGCTGCGGAAAGCAACCCCGCACTTCCAAAGCATAACCGATGTTCGACAGTTTGGCAGAGGGGGCATTCTATGCTGTTCGCCTGACCAGACCTGTGTCTCCGACCTTCTGCAGTGCCAAATGTTCGCGAATCACCCGGTGAGGCCTTTTATTCCTCCTCATCTATATTGCGTTAAGGGGCTAGTTCGTGGAGTCGATGCGAGTCTGTGTGCTTCCGAGGTCCTGGAGATGTTCTCCCCGGCAGGTGCCGTATCAGTCTACCGATGTTCACGCGTTTCTGATAATCAGAGTCCCCACAGAGTCGGTCATTGTGACCTTTGCAGGCACAACTAGGCCGTCAGAGATCAAGGCGTGGCCCTTATTATACAGGGTGGAAGCACTTTCTCCCCGCCCAGTGCAATGCGTTCAGTGTTGGCGATATGGCCACAGTATTAAGGGATGTAGATCTGATGTTCGGTGCCGCATTTGCGGAGAAGGCCACGATGGAAAAACGTGTTCCTCTCAGAGCGAACGATGCTGTTTGTGTGAAGGTTCCCACCCTGCGGACTGTACGAAATGCCCTGTGAGAGACCAAGAGCTTGAAATTAGGCAAATTATAGAAAGGAAACGGTGTTCGCGTCGTGAATCTCATGCTCTTGCATTAGAGAAATCATGTGGTTATGCTGAAGCGGCTGTTCATCACTTCAAAGCTATGGATGCATCTCTTGGTGATGTTGTAGCTGCAGCGGTAGAGAAGGCTATGGCAAAAGCCCTTGACAGTTTATTTACGAACCTTTCAGGGACAATTGGGCAAGTTTTCACATCTCAGTTGTCGCAACTTTTGCATGTTACTGCGCATTCAAATGTTACTTCTGGAATCGCAGTTTCTGATGAAAATATAAAGAAACACCAATCGGCAGAGGCCTCGCCTCGCAGTACTGATGACACCGCAGCTCCCGCAACTCCTGTCGAACCTGAGGGCTTTAAGAGTCACGAGACTGGTTCAGATACCACTGAGAGCATGGATTTAGATGCTCGAACGTGTAAACGTCGTGCTTCTCCAAACTCCCTGAGAGCAACTACCCTCCATAAACTAAAAGCTAAAAAGAGTCAAAATGACAGGTTAACAAAGGATGATTTCCTAAAGGATAACATTCTACAGACGGCAGTAAATACTGCCGGAATATCGTCAACATAGGAAGCTTGAAAGTGCTGCAGTGGAACTGTCGTTCCATTTTTGCTGCAGCCGCTGATCTGTTATAGCTCTGTGAAGAACTTTCTCCTGATTTGATTATTTTGCAAGAAACTTGGTTATCCACAGAAAAGAGTTTTCATTTAAAGAATTATCGCAGTTTTCGTCTAGATCGCCCTTCTCGTAGAGGGGGATTAGCATTTTTCATCTCAACAAAAATTTGTCATAGAGCTAAGATTAGTCACCAGTCATTCTCTGCTGAAAGTAAGATTCTAGCATTGGATTTAACGCTTCCTGGATGCGCCCCATTTTCGGTAGTCAATGTTTATTTTCCTACAGGAGTTCTCAATACAGGTTCTCTCGATGCCGTGCTTGCAGCCTGCAAAAAGGATCTAATCATAGCTGGTGACTTTAATTCTCACCTCGTATCATGGGGTTATCGGTCCGACTCTTGTGGTAAGAGATTGTTGGATTTGGTTTCGTCAAATAATCTTAACTGTGTAAATTCGAGAACCCCAACTTATGTATCCGGCAAATCGCGTTCGGTGTTAGACCTAACTTTTTCCAGCTCGGGTTGTGCAATTTTCTCCTGGTCTACTATCACGTCGGCCACAAATAGCGACCATCTTCCAATAATTTTTGAGGTCATGCGACCAATTAATTTGGTCGAAAAGCATGTCCGCACCTTTGTTAACTATAGTAAATTTCAAGATTCACTGCGATCAGCTTTAAATAAACAGGTTGGCCTAAATGATGAAGTTAAGGCAGTTAATTTGTGTCAAGTGATAAGTGACAGTTACAAAATATCCAGCTTCAGTATGCAGTCAACTAAAGGGGGTACTTATTCACCATGGTGGAATCCGGACTGTGAACGCGAATATAGAAGAAGAAAGGCAGCCTGGAGAAAGTTACTGTATAATCAATGTCCACGTAATTCGAATGACTCTAATTGAATGACTACATTCAGGCAAACAGTTCACCAAGCGAAAGAAAATTATAACACTAAACATTACAGTTACCTATCGCAGTCTAGTAATAAAAAGGCCCTATTTAGGTTTCTACGGTCTAAAAAGATTGTTTCAGCCCCAATAAATGTAGAGTCTATTAGCTTAACTTCCACTGAATTGGTACAATCACTGGAGGAGATTGCAAAAGGCTTAGAGCGTCGATTCACATCACTTCGCCCCTATCCTATACCGGCGCCTGAAACAGCTAATGATTACATAGCAGTCACATTAGAAGAATTAATGAGAGTGGTAAACATGCTGCCAGCTTCAGCCCCAGGTCCTGATGGCATAACTACAGCAATGATAAAACTATTATTCGAATTATCACCCCCGGATTTGCTTAATCTTATAAATTTTTCGATTAAAAATGCATGGATTCATCCAGACTGGCAGGTTGCCAAAATAATTCCGCTACTCAAAAAGCCGGGTGACGGATATACAATTGATAACATTAGACCTATTTCTCTGACCTCAAATCTCGTAAAGTTAATTGAGAGAGTTCTGTATGGTCACATCGATAGGTGGATAGGCGAGAACCAAATATTTAGTGCTTCTCAAGTAGGATTCAGGCCCGGCTGCTCAATTTGGTGTGCTCATGTTGACTTGGAGAGTCGAATTCAACTCGCTCGCCGCAACAACCAGTACGCTGCCTTAGTCACATAAGACATTGCGAAGGCGTATGACAGTGTCGATCACAGTACCTTAATCAACAGACTCGAAAGTGAGTCTCCCACAGTAGATAATTGCATGGATTCAAAATTTTTTAAGCGGACGCACATTTTATTGCTATCAAAACGGTGTGTCTTCTGGCATTTACAAACAGACAAGGGACGTTCCTCAAGGTGCAGTACTTTCCCCCGTATTATTTAATATTTTACTAAATCACATCCCGACACATCATGACGTACAGGTATACGTATACGCTGATGATATCGCATTTTTCTCAGTATCGAATGATATTCATAGCTTATATAAAACTTTGCAATTGTATTTGAATCAGATTGAAATTTGGCTAAAAGGAATACAAATGTCGCTAAATGTCAGCAAAAGTGCAATCATTGTTTTTCCCTTAACTTTTCCTATCCGAATAACACTGTCGTATGGCCAAGAGTCAAGAGGAAAAATTAGTCAAGAGGAAACAGGCCAACCTGGAGGCAATAAGGGTAAAAGCAGATCAATTTAGGCTGGTGCTTGCAAACAAATATGCAGCTTTAGAAAAGGAAGATAAAGAAACATAGAAGTAATGAATGAAACCGTAACTAGCCTGATCTCAGAAGCAGCAATTAAAGTGGGAGGTAGGGCACTAAGGCAACCAGTAGGTAAGCTCTCCCAAGAAACAAAGGACCTAATAAAGAAGCGACAGAAGATGAAAATGTCCAACTCAAGAGATCAGATAGAATTCGCTGAACTGTCAAAACTAATCAACAAGAAAAAAGTAAGGGATATTCGAAATTATAACATGGGAAAGATTGAGGAAGCCGTAAAATATGGACGCAGCATTAAATCAGTAAGAAGAAAGCTTGGCATAGGACAAGGCAAGATGTATGCACTGAAAGATAAGCATGGTAATATCATCAGCAATATTGATGACATAGTAAGAGCAGCGGAAGAATTCTATACTGACCTGTACAGTGCCCAAAACAGCCAAGCTACTTTCATTCAAAATAGTGATGAACCGGATACAGAGGCTCCTTCTATAACTAGCGCTGAAGTTAGAAGGGCCTTGAAAGACATGACCAGGGGAAAAGCTGCTGGAGAAGATGGAATAACAGTAGATTTAATCAAAGATGGAGGAGATATCATGCTTGAAAAGCTTGCGGCCCTTTATACGCAATGCCTCACAACTTCATGTGTACCAGAGAGCAGGAAGAACGCCAACATTATACAATCCATAAGAAGGGAGACGTTAAAGAACTGAAGAATTATAGACTCATTAGCTTGCTTTCAGTATTGTATAAAATATTCACCAAGATAATTTCCAATTGAATCAGGGCAACACTTGACTTCAGCCAACCAAGAGAACAGGCTGGCTTCAGGAAGGGATATCCTACGATGGATCGTATCCATGTCATAAATCAGGTAATCGAGAAATCTGCAGAGTACAATCAACCTCTTTACATGGCTTTCATAGATTATGAAAATGCATTTGATTCAGTAGAGATACCAGCAGTCATAGAGGCATTGCGTAATCAAGGACTACAGGAGGCATACGTGAATATCTTAGCAAACATCTACAAGGATTCCACAGCTACCTTGGTTCTCCACAAGAAAAGTAGAAAGATACCTATCAAGAAAGGGGTCAGGCAAGGAGACATAATCTCTCCAATGCTATTCACGGCATGCTTAGAAGAAGTATTCAAGCTCTTAGACTGGGAAGGCTTAGGAGTGAGAATCAACGGCGAATATCTCAGCAACCTTCGGTATGCAGATGACATTGTCCTATTCAGCAACAATGGAGGCGAATTACAACAAATGATTGAGGACCTTAATCGAGAAAGTGTAAGAATTGGGTTGAAGATGAATATGCAGAAGACAAAGATAAAGTTCAATAGCCTGGCAAGAGAACAAGAATTCAGGATCGCCAGTCAGCGTCTAGAGTCTGTAAAGGAGTACGTTTATCTAGGTCAATTACTCACAGGGGACCTTGATCACGAGAAAGAAATTTACAGAAGAATAAAATTGGGTTGGAGTGCATACGGCAGGCATTACCAAATCCTGACTGGGAGCTTACCACTGTCGTTAAAAAGACAAGTATACAATCCTTGCATTCTACCGGTGCTAACATATGGGGCAGAAACTTGGAGGTTAACAAATAAGCTCGAGAACAAGTTAAGGACCGCACAAAGAGCGATGGAACGAAAAATCTTAGGACTAACGTTAAGAGACAGGAAGAGAGCGGTGTCGATCAGAGAACAAACGGAGATAGCCGATATTCTAGTTGACATTAAGCGGAAGAAATGGAGCTGGGCAGGCCATGTAATGCGTAGGATGGATAACCGGTGGACCATTAGGGTTACAGAATGAATACCAAGAGAAGGGAAGCGCAGTCGAGGTCGGCAGAAAACCAGATGGGATGATGAAGTTCGGAAATTTGCAGGCGCAAGTTGGAATACGCTAGCGCAAGACAGGGGTAATTGGAGATCGCAGGGAGAGGCCTTCGTCCTGCAGTGCACATAAAATATAGGCTGATGATGATGATGATGATGATGATGATGGCCAGGAGATAATTCCACAGGTGCAATCTTTAAAATATCTGGGAATGATTTACACAGAAAAGCTTAATTGGAAGACACACATAGAATACATCGCATCTAAAGGACCACGCGCAGTTGGTTTATTACGAAGAGTCAGCAGCAATCGTTTTGGAATGCGCAGAGAGACCTTGCTGATGATTTATTGTATGTATGTCCGCCCCATTCTAGAGTTTGGATGCGTGTTATTTTCTGGAGGTCCTATTTATAAATTACGCCCTCTGGTTCTTTTAGAACGCGAATCACTACGTCTATGTCTCGGCCTTTCAAAATATGTAGCGAATAATATTCTTTATCATGAAACTCACCTGCCTTCTCTTCAAACTCGATTTCGTATACTGACAGTCCAAACGTTACTGAACATTTATATTAACGATTATAATTCATTGATTATCTCATTCTTAAGTATGAAAATCCCATTTAGGTATCCTTCATTTTTCTTCCCACTGCCGCCCGATTCATGGCCAATCCCCCATAGTGGGTTGTGCTATATCTACAGGCACCAAACCAAACCAAACCAAGCTCAAGCTGGCGCTCGCCAGTAACCAGACCTGCTTTTCGAATAGCCTTCTGCAACGCCACGTCCAAGCCTGCTCGAAGACCAACACCCACATTTTAAGCGATGGAGGTAGCCGCCGGACGCTACCATCAGCTTTCATCATGACTGATCCTGGCCCATTGCAAGCTGCTCCCGTGCCAACGACATTCCACTGTGACAGCCACTTTGACAGTATCTATCTATCTATCTGTCTAGCCGCCTACGTGTTTGTGCCCTCATGGTCGTATAGTTAAGTTGGCATTTACCAAAATTGGCATACTATGACAAGAGTGTATGACGAAATAAATGATAGGTCATGACATGAATATCGTGGTATGTGTGTCATGTAGGTCATGAAACAGCTGCCTACGTCTTCGTGCTCTCATTTAACTTGGTAGCTACCAAGTTAACTTGGTAGCTACCAAAATTGGCATAGTATGAAACAGTGTATGACGAACATTATTGAAAGGTCATGACATGGCATAGTATGAAACAGTGTATGACGAACATTATTGAAAGGTCATGACATGAATGTCATGACAGGCGTGTCATGTAGGTCATAAAACAGCCCCCCAAAATGAGAATGACCCAGCGAAAAAAAAACACTAAAACTCAAAAAGCACTCAAGTGGGTTCTGACGTAAGTACTATGCGACGGAAACACTAAAGGATGATAGTAGAAATCATTGTCATGAGCATGACTCAACAAAATGACAATGACTCAGCAAAAAAAGATTAACACTCGAAAACCACTCAAAGGGGTTCTTCTGGCGTGGGTACTACGTGAAGGCAACACTAAAGGATGAGGCTAGAAGTCATATTCATGAGCACCACTCAGTAAAAATGACAATGGCTCAGCGAAAAAATATTAACACTCAAAAATCACTCAACTGGATTCGGATGTGGGCACTATGTGAAAGAAAAACTAAAAGATGATGGTAGAAGTGCTGAGTCAGGACCATGACTCAGCAAATTAACAGTGATTCAGCAAAAAAAATATTAACAAGAACCAATTTCTTATGAGTGTTATTCTTTTTTCACTGAGTCATTGTCATTTTTGCTCATGACTATGACTTCTACCAGCATCCTTTATTATTTCCTTCACTTAGTACCCACGTCCGACCGAATTTCAATGCTTTTTGAGCGGTAATCTCTTTCGCTGGGTCATTGTCATGACCCACATGGCACGCATGTCATGACATTTATGCCATGACCTATCACTTATGTTCGTCATGAACTCCTATCATACTATGCAAATTTAGGTACCTACCAAGTTAACGAAACGACCATGAGAGCACCAAGACATAGGCGGCTTTTTCATGACCTACCTGACACGCATGTCATGACATTCATCTCATGACATATCATTTATGTTTGTCATATACTCTTGTCATAGTATGCCAATTGTGGTACACGCCAAGTTAACACAACGTCCATGAGAGCACCAAGACGTAGGCGGCTAGATAGATAGATAGATAGATAGATAGATAGATAGATAGATAGATAGACAGATAGATAGGTACTGTCAAAGTAGCAAATGTTAGCCAAGAAATGCTTCGCATTTCAAAAAGAACACCTTGTATGCAGCATGTATGTTTGTATCTAACTGTCTTCCCGCCTACCTGGGTTGCTGGGTACTTCGTGGTGGAATGGCTAGCGCATTGGGCTGCTCTGCGGAAGTAACAGTGTTCGAAACCAACCATCACATCAACTTGGGTCACTGAGTATCATTTTGGGTCACTTGGGTCACTGAGTCGAAATGTACATATGCGCTTCTCTTGAACGAAGCTCTCTCACGCCGACACGGTCACTGTAGATGTGGGACTGGGTTGGTACCGCTGTTCGAAGAAACTCCTTGGCGCCAACTTGCAGTACTAGGTATGTGACACTGATCTGTGCTGGTCTCCAGTGAATCTCTTTGATGCCAACTTGGGCGACTGGGTATGTGCCAGCAGGTGTATGCCGCTCTTGAATGAGCGTCTTTGATGTGATATGAGGTAACTAGGAGTAAGTTTATCTTGGTCAATTACTCACAGGGGACCCTGATCATGAAAAGAAAATTTACACAAGAATAAAATTGGTTTGCAATGCATATGGCAAGCCAATGCCTCCTTTACTAGATGCCTGCTGCGTGGTCCGATAAACCCGGTTCCGTGCCCTCTCCCTTTTCTCGTCTCCGCGAAAAGTCAACGAGCGCCACTTGTGGCGCACGTATGCAACCTAGATCACGTGCTGCGGCCATTGAGATTAGAGTGGCATCTGCTACCGTCTCGGAGGCGGCAGGCGCTATCAACGCGCCGGCGGAAGTAGACCGCCGCTGCTGCCGTCGACGCCGGAAGTTGAAAAGGCAACGAGTGCCGCGTCCCGGAATTTAGGCAGAACTAAGGGAACCGCCGCCCCAACGGGAAAGTGAGCGACGCGGCGTGCATCTAGTAAAGGAGGCATTAGGCATGTATTACCAAATTCTGACTGGGAGCTCACCACTGTCGTTGAAAATAAAAGTGTACGATCACTGATTTCTACCGGTGCAACCAAATGGGACAGAAACTTCATCATCAGCCTATATTTTATGTCCACTGCAGGACGAAGGGCTCTCCCTGCGATCTCCAATTACCCCTGTCTTGCGCTAGCGTATTCCAACTTGCGCCTGCAAATTTCCTAACTTCATCATCCCATCTGGTTTTCTGCCGACCTCGACTGCGCTTCCCTTCTCTTGGTATCCATTCTGTAACCCTAATGGTCCACCGGTTATCCATCCTACGCATTACATGGCCTGCCCAGCTCCATTTCTTCCGCTTAATGTCAACTAGAATATCGGCTATCCCCGTTTGTTCTCTGATCCACACCGCTCTCTTCCTGTCTCTTAACGTTAGTCCTATAATTTTTCATTCCATCGCTCTTTGTGCGGTCCTTAACTTGTTCTCGAGCTTCTTTGTTAACCTCCAAGTTTCTGCCCCATATGTTAGCACCGGTAGAATGCAATGATTGTACACTTTTCTTTTCAACGACAGTTGTAAGCTCCCAGTAGGGATTAGGTAATGCCTGCCGTATGCACTCCAAGCCAATTTTATTCTTCTGTAAATTTCTTTCTCATGATCAGGGTCCCCTGTGAGTAATTGACCTAGATAAATGTACTCCTTTACAGTCTCTAGAGGCTGACTGGCGATCCTGAATTCTTGTTCCCTTGCCAGGCTATTGAACATTATCTTTGTCTTCTGCATATTCATCTTCAACCCAATTCTTACACTTTCTCGATTAAGGTCCTCAATCATTTGTTGTAATTCGTCTCCATTGTTGCTGAATAGGACAATGTCATCTGCAAACCGAAGGTTGCTGAGATATTCGCCGTTGATCCTCACTCCTAAGCCTTCCCAGTCTAAGAGCTTGAATACTTCTTCTAAGCATGCCGTGAATAGCATTGGAGAGATTATGTCTCCTTGCCTGACCCCTTTCTTGATAGATAATTTTCTACTTTTTTCTGGAGAACCAATGTAGCTGTGGAATCTTTGTAGATATTTGCCAAAATATTCACGTATGCCTCCTGTACTCCTTGATTACGCAATGCCTCTATGACTGATGGTATCTCTACTGAATCAAATGCCTTTTCATTGTTTATGAAAGCCATATAGAGGTGTTTATTGTACTCCGCAGATTTCTCGAAAACTTGATTGATGACATGGATATGATCAATCATAGAGTATCCCTTCCTGAAGCCATCTTGTTCTCTTGGTTGATTGAAGTCAAGTGTTGCCCTGATTCTATTGTAATATTTCTTGATGAATATTTTATAGATTACTGAAAGCAAGCTAATGGGCCTATAATTTTTCAATTCTTTAACGTCTCCCTTCTTATGGATGAGTATAATGTTGGCGTTCTTCCAGTTTTCTGGTAAAATTGAAGTCGTGAGGCACTGCATATAAAGGGACGCAAGGTTTTCACGCATGATATCTTCTGCATCTTTGAATAAGTCGACTGTTATTCCGTCTGCTTCAGCAGCTTTTCCCCTGGTCATGTCTTTTAAGGCCGTTCTAACTTCATCGCTAGTTATAGAAGGAGCCTCTGTATCCTGTTCTTCACTACTTCGAATGAAAGCAGCTTGGCTGCTCTGTGGACTGTACAGGTCAGTATAGAATTTTTCCGCTGCTTTTACAATGTCATCAAAATTGCTGATGATATTACCCTGCTTATCTTTCAGTGCATACATTTTGCCTTGTCCTATGCCAAGTTTTCTTCTCACTGGTTTCATGCTGCGTCCATTTTTTTACGGCTTCCTCAATCTTTTGCACGTTATAATTTGGAATATCCGATACTTTCTTTTTGTTGATCAGTTTTGACAGTTCAGCGAATTCTATCTGATCTCTTGAGTTTGACACTTTCATGTTTTCTCGTTTCTTTATTAGGTCCTTTGTTACTTGAGAGAGCTTGCCTACCGGTTGCCTTGGTGCCTTACCTCCCTCTTCAATTGCTGCTTCTGATATGCCCTTGATATGTAATAGTAAAACGTTTAGAATGTTTTCATCTTTGCGTACATAAAATTATTAACTATTTCTGTAATTCAATTAGTAAGCACTAGTAATTTCCCCTATGTTGTCCCATGGTGTCATTGTTTGTTGGCTTCTTATGATATACTCAGATCCAGTTATTGGACTACAAAAACAGAAAAAAAGCAGACGCTGCTGCAATTTATGGCGTACTCAAGTCCTAATAATTGAAGTACTGTGCTTAACCCAAAGTGATCGAGTGGTACGTACTCAGACAGACAAGTTCGGCACTGCGTATGTGATATTTGTACGTGACCATTCTTCGCCAAATGCCAATGTGCAAAGTTGACACAAGATATATTGTCACGAAGATAGCAATCGAGACCTTGGCAAAACGGTGTTCTTTGCAACATAGGCTGACACTCGGAGAGCGCGCGCTTCAGAACACACTTCGTCGTTCTCGTTGCAGCGGCCGGCGGCCGCAGGTGCCAGCCTATCTCGCGTCATTTCTCCCTTTCTAAAAGCGACCGTCCCGGTCGGCTGGGTAGAATAAAGTTCATAAGGGGCAAGACAGCTCTAATGGCAAATGTGGTCATAGAAAACTGAGGATAACCACACAACACTGCGTAGGACGGCGAAGGGTTTGAAAGGTGCACTTCACTCGCGGGTGTAGTACGGCTTCATCCGTACTACGTGTACAACTTCGGGGCGGGGACGTCGTCGGCTCAAGCGAGGATCAACACTTTGGGGCAGGATCTCGTAATTCACATCGCTAAGCCGGCGCACAACCTCGTATGGTCCGAAGTATCGTCGCAACAATTTCTCCGAGAGCCCACGGTGACGGACAGGTGTCCACACCCAC
The DNA here is from genome assembly GCF_013339745.2 of Dermacentor silvarum. Lineage (NCBI taxonomy): Eukaryota > Metazoa > Arthropoda > Arachnida > Ixodida > Ixodidae > Dermacentor > Dermacentor silvarum. The sequence goes on from NC_051156.1 coordinate 68,470,260, forward strand.
ACGTGGTCACCGGGGTTGTACTGGACATTCCGTCGGCTCTGGTTGTAACGACGGGCGTCGGTACTCTGCTGGCTACGGATGCGGTTCCGAGCAAGCTGGCGAGCTTCTTCTGCTTTCTGGATAAAGTCATCAGCGCCCTCGCTTGTCCGTGGTGCCGTCGTCTACTGGAAGCATGGCGTCTAAAGGTGTCGTGACGCGACGTCCATAGACAAGTTCAAATGGGGTGAGCTGGGTGGTCTCCTGCACAGCTGTATTATAGGCAAATGTCACGTATGGCAAAATTTCGTCCCATGTCTTGTGCTCTACATCAACATACATCGAGAGCATGTCGGCCAGTGTTCTGTTAAGGCGCTCTGTCAATCCGTTAGTTTGGGGGTGATAAGCCGTGGTTTTCCGATGGTTGCTGTGCGTCAACGTGACCACCTCTTGTATTAAATCAGCTGTAAATGCTGCACCGCGATCAGTAATGAGGACAGCGGGTGCACCATGGCGCAGTACAATGTTGAGGACGAAAAACTTGGCGACTTCAGCAGCAGTTGCCCGGGGTACAGCTTTGGTCTCGGCGTAACGGGTTACTTGTTGGAACGGCGCTGGAGGTGGGTCCAGAGGTTGGAGGAGACCGGCGGGCTTGACGGGTGGTACTTTACGCCTCTGGCAGTCACGACAGGTTTTCACATAGTGCTGAACAGACGAAAATAGCCGTGGCCAGTAGTATCGCTAGAGTATGCGTGCTAGTGTTCTGGTGAAGCCTAAGTGTCCAGCACAGGGGTCGTCGTGACATGCCTGCAAGACTTCTTGGCGCAATGCCGTAGGGACGACGAGAAGGAACGTTTCCTGACTGTTTTCAAAGTTTTTCTTATAAAGGACATTGTTCCGCAGGCAGTACGATGTCAGTCCTCGTGATAGCGGTCGTGGGATAACAACGTCAGCTCCTTGAAGATACTGGATAAGAGCAAGCAGGTCTGTGTCCGCACGTTGTAGGTCAGCCATCCGCACCGTGTCAACGACACCAAGAAACGGCAAATCTTGCTCCAAATCTGATGATGTCAGTGGAATCGGAGCACGTGACAGGCAGTCAGCGTCGCTGTGCTTTCGTCCAGATCGGTAGACGACAGTTATGTCATACTCCTGTAGGCGGAGACTCCAACGAGCGAGGCGGCCTGATGGATCCCTGAGATTGGCAAGCCAACAAAGTGAATGGTGGTCGCTGACCGCTCGAAATGGCCGGCCATACAGGTAGGGTCGAAATTTACTGATGGCCCAAACGACTGCCAAACACTCCTTTTCAGTGGTCGAGTAGTTAGCCTCTGCCTTTGTGAGACTACGGCTCGCGTAAGCGATTACACGTTCCGTACCGTCTTGCCACTGAACAAGAATGGCTCCGAGACCAATGTTGCTGGCGTCCGTGTGGATTTCAGTTTCAGCGTCATCGTCAAAATGCGCGAGCACCGGAGCTTTTTGCAGTCGTTCGCGTAATTCTGTGAAAGCCTGTTCTTGTTCTTCCGTCCACAGAAAAGGCACATCGTGGCGTGTTAATCTCGTCAAAGGCTCAGCTATTTTGGAGAAACTTTCAACGAAACGACGGTAGTAGGCGCAGAGTCCTAAAAACCTCTGAACAGCCTTCTTATCTGTGGGACGAGGGAACTCAGCAACGGCAGCCAACTTCTCAGGGTCTGGCCGAACGCCCTGGGGGCTAACCACGTGTCCCAGAAACTTGAGTTCCTGAAACCCAAAGTGGCATTTTTCAGGCTTGATGGTGAGGTTTGCCTTGCGGATAGCATCAAGAATGCTCTTCAGCCGAGCCAGGTGTTCATCGAACGTGCTTGAAAACACAACGACGTCGTCCAGGTAGACGAGGCATGTCTGCCACTTCAGTTCAGCGAGTACAGTGTCCATCATTCGCTGGAATGTGGCGGGAGCCGAACACAGGCCGAATGGGAGGACCTTAAATTCGTATAGCCCGTCAGGTGTCACGAATGCAGTTTTCTCGCGATCGCGCTCGTCGACTTCGATCTGCCAGTACCCTGACTTAAGATCTAACGAGGTAAAGAACTGGGCATGACGTAGACGGTCCAAGGCGTCGTCAATCCTTGGCAGAGGGTAAACATCGCGCTTGGTGACTTTGTTAAGCCGTCTGTAGTCGACACAGAAGCGTAGTGTATTGTCCTTTTTTTTACCAGAACAACGGGGGACGCCCACGGGCTTGTCGAAGGCTGAATCACGTCATCGTCCAGCATTTCTTTAACCTGGCGTTTAATCGCCTCTCTTTCCATTGGCGACACGCGATATGGATGCTGACAAACTGGGCGCGCCGATTCCTCTGTGAAAATACGGTGTTTCGAAACGGAGGTGCGCTGAACTTTAGATTCTGTAGAGAAGCAGCTAGAGAATTCGCTCACGAGGCCTAATATGCGTTGCTTCTGTTGTTCCGACAAACCGGCATTAATGTGAATGCGGCTGAAAAGCGTGGTAGCATCTGTCACGTCTGGGGAAGTCACCTCTAAAGTGCCGACGTCGGAGAAGTCCGCAATTTGGTTGAGGAAGGCGACAGCAGGTGCCTTGAGGGACGTGCTGAAACTCGTTGCTGAAGTTCGTCAGAAGAACTAGTGACCGCTTGCTCTGCAACTGAACAAGGCCTCGAGCTATGCAGATATACCGTTCGAGCAGCAGCGGAATATTTGCCTCAGCAATGCCCTCACTGTCGTCGAAAGCGTCGCAGGTTACAAGGGTTAATACGCTGCTCCTCGGCGGTAACGTGACGTTGTCGTCGACGATGCGCAAGGCGTTGTCATGACTGTCGTACTTGTTGCTTGCTATGGCATGCGCTGTCGAAAACGTTACCCGCGACTCTTGCAAATTAATGATGGCTCCATTAGCCTGCAGGAAGTCCATCCCAAGGATCAACTCTCGCGAACAACTCGGCAGGATAACGAAATCTCCGACGTACGTAAAGCCGCGAATATTCACTCGTGCTGTACACCTGCCCACGGGCTTTAAGAGGTGTCCTCCGGCAGTACGGACCTGCGACCCAGTCCACTGCGTGTAAACTTTTTTCAGTTTAGCGGCAAGTTCTCGGCTCATAACAGAGGTGTCCGCGCCAGTGTCGACTAAAGCTGTGACTTCTTCGTCGTCTATGCTGACTGGTATATCCGATGTTACGACGTGCCTTGGATCCCTGAGTGCGTTTGAATGTCGGTCTGTTGTCGTCGCTGTCGTCGCTTGCGCCGTAATGGAGGATATTCGGTACATTCGGCGTCAGCGGCCTCACCTCCGGAGGTCGCTGAACTCAGTTTTCCCGGTTTGCAGGGCTGGGCGAACGGCGCCTAGGGGCGTCTCGACGGAAGGCAGGACTTGGCGACCGGTATCGTGATGGAGCCGGTGACGACGAGCGAGGCTCGTGCCTTGGCTGTTCGAAGAAATTGGGACGACTCGCCAGGAAGCTCTCGATTTCCACCGGACGCTCACCAGGTCGTGGACGCGGCGCATTCGGAGAGAACCCACGGAGACCCACGCGTCGGTAGGGACACGTCCTGTAGATATGGCCGGCTTCGCCGCAATGAAAACAGAGCGGACTGTGGTCAGGAGCGCGCCAGACATCACTCTTTCTTGGCCTGGACTCGTTGATAAACGGCGCATTACGACGGCTGAACCCGACTTCTGTCTGTTCCGTGGTGCGCACGACGTTTGATGTATTGTACAGCGACGGACGTCGTACGGCTTCCGCATATGTCATCCTAACTTGCTCCTGCGGTTGTGGTGCCCCGAAGCGTTCAGGAACTTGGATGGCTTGCCTGATTTCGTCTCGCACCATCTCCGCCACAGAAAGTCGCGCGACCGGGGGCTCGACCGCCTGCATTTTTTGGAGTTCTTCTCTTATGACCGCTCTTATTAATTCTCTCAGGTCGCTGACGTCGCTTCCCAGTGTCACGTTAGGGACGCCACTCGAAATTGAAGTCACGTTTCGATTGTACTGCCTGGCGCGCTGTAGTAGTGCCCTTTCCATTGCAGTGGCTTCAGCGAGAAAGGCCGCAAGCGTAGTCGGTGGGTTGCGGATAAGGCCGGCAAAGATTTCCTGCTTTACGCCTCGCATTAGGTGTCGAACTTTTTTGTCTTCGGGCATTGAAGCGTCTGCACGTCTGAAGAGCCGAGCCATATCTTCAATGTATGTCGTGACGCTCTCATTAGGGGCTTGAATCCTTGCCTGCATCGCCAACTCCGCTCTCTCCTTTCTGTCGGCGCTGGTGTAGGCGGCAACTAACTGCCGACGAAATTCGTCCCACGATGTCAGTGTCGTCTCGTGGTTTTCGAACCACGTCTTTGCGGAATCCCCGAGAGCGAAGTACACATAACGCAGCTTGCGCTCTTGGGACCAATCGTTGAATTCGGCTACCCTTTCGAAGTGGTCGAGCCAGTCTTCGACGTCTTCAAGAGCACCTCCGTGGAACACATTGGGTGTTTGCGGCTGATGCAAAAGGACCTGTGTCGGCGCGGCAAGCGCAGCAGTAGACGGTTGGTGCATTGTCCTGGTAGGATCAGGTAGCAGACCGTGCTGTGGCTGGAGCCCCTGAAGACGACGGCTGGTACGGATGTGTACCGGGGTGAGCTCTGTCGGACTACGCACTGGCGACGAGTCAGGAGTACGCTGCGTCTCAGGCGATCGTATCATTTACCCAGCAACTCCACCAGAAAATGTCACGAAGATAGCAATCGAGACCTTGGCAAAACGGTGTTCTTTGCAACATAGGCTGACACTCGGAGAGCGCGCGCTTCAGAACACACTTCGTCGTTCTCGTTGCAGCAAAGTTGACACAAGATATATGTAGCCTTAAACATAATAAAGTGATATCATCTGCTACAGACACCACCGCGTCTAGCGCGGCCACTTGATCGATAGCCATCGCAACAAAGTTGCAGTGAGAATCCTGCAGGGACGTTGGGGGCTGCTACGGAGTTCTTACTGGGGTGCATTGATTACAAGATATACTGTACGGTATTATTCGGCATTGTGGCTGGCAGCGAAATTGCCAATTCATGTGTCTGCCGATGTATCCATAAGGTTTCGTGAATGCAGGAACTGTATGGCGATATGCAGCAGGTTACACAAGAAAGCTATCGCTGAATTTTACAATCATCTTGAATGGTTTCTGGCACAAATGTTTACGCGTAGCTATTCTGCCGGAACATTGCACAGATTCAAGTAAGCACACACTTTGAATAAAAACAAACAGGAACACAAAAGAGAGGAAAAGAGTGCGAAACCCTGACTGAGCTGCGTAAATTGAGGGCAGTTCTATTAGGCGAATAAATGCTTCTTAGGTGCTGACCGCTATTGTATCAAAAAGTTGTTACGTAAACATGCAAACATGAGCCCACTGTTGCAGCAAAACGTTCTTTTAAACTGCTTTAGCCTGGGACATGTGCACTATAAGCGTCATCCATCCAATGATGGTTGTACTGGGCAGCAAGTGAATCCACACCACGGGGCCCGTGTTACTCGCCGCTTAGGGAGCGAAGCCGGTAATGAAGCACACAACGAGTACCCGCAAGAGCAACCCGCCGTCGGGGCGCCATCTGGCGGCTCCTCGCGTGGACGTGTCTCCACACTGATTGCCCCAATGATGTATCGCGCTGGATGGGTGAGAAGAAACGTGCGGGTCCGGCCGCCGTGGGTGAGGGGGGGGGGGGGGGGCAGCTTTAGTGGAGACGCGCTGCGTGCCAGGCATTGACTCTGGGGAGTGCGGATGAGGTGTGACGGCGAGGAGGGTGTGCCGAGTGCGGTGAGGTGAGGTTGACCCACCGCCGAAGCATCTGGCGCACGTCTTTCACAAAGCGCCACACAGCTCTCATTCACTCCTTCCAAATACTCACTACACATGATCGGGCCGCCGAGACCGAACCTCGTGCCGCGTACTGGAAAAGGAGTCACAAGCCTCGCTGTCTACTCAAGGATAAAAATCGACGCGTAGCTGTGGTATCCTTATTTCCGGTGAATTCCATAGTTCGCAATAAGTGGCGTTCCCGCGTTGTCATGCTTACCGAAACGAATGAACGTGTTCGCTGAACTCATGTTAGTGGCAGATGTTTGTTGAGCTTTTATCAGAGAAAGAAAAAAAGGAACAATAAGATTGGCTGCTTCGCCCAAAGGTCGAAGCACTGACTGCGATAGCAAGGCTCAGCGTTAACGTCGAACTTCTGACTATACGCTGGTTCGACCCACGCGTTTGCGATATACGCAGGTGCGCCAACATTTCTAGCATCCTAAACTCTTTACCACACTGTAATGACAACTCACAGGTTCCACTACGCTGCCAGTAAAGAGTCGCGGCAGTAAAATACATCACAGTCAGGTTTGAGCTCTGATATTGTGTTGCAGTGCCTCACGACTTCAGCAATGCCTCACGACTTCAAGTGTACAGGAAAGCTGGAAGAACGCCAACATTATACTCATCCATAAAAAGGGAAGCGTTAAAGAATTGAAGAATTATAGACCCATTAGCTTGCTGTCAGTATTGTATAAAATATTTACCAAGATATTCACCATGTCATCAATCAGGTAATCGAGAAATCTGCGGAGTACAATCAACCTCATTATATGGGTTTCATTGATTATTAAAAGGAATTCGATTCAGTAGAGATACCAGCAGTCATAGAGGCATTGCGTAATCAAAGAGTTCAGGACGCATACGTGAATATCTTCGGAAATGTCTACAAAGATTTCACAGCTACATAGGTTCTCCACAAGAAAAGTGGAAAGTTACCCATCAAGAAAGGGGTCAGGCAAGAAGACACAATCGCTCCGATGTTATTCACTGCGTGCTTAGAAGTATTCAAGCTCTTAGACTGGTAAGGCTTACGAGTGAAGATCAACGGCGAATATCTCAGCAACCTTCGGTTTGAAGATGACATTGTCCTATTCAGCAACAACGGGGACGAATTACAGCAAATGATTGAGGACCTTAATCGAGAAAGTGTAAGAGTGGGGTTGAAGATTAATATGCAGAAGACAAACATAATGTTCAATAGCCTGGCAAGGGAACAAGAATTCATGATCGCCAGTCAGCCTCTAGAGTCTTTAAAGGGGTACGTCTATCTAGGTCAATTACTCACAGGGGATCCTGATCATGAGAAAGAAATTTACAGAAGAATAAAATTGGGTTGGAGTGCATACGGCAGGTATTGACAAATCCTGACTGGGAGCTTACTACTGTCGTTGAAAAGAGGAGTGTGCAATCATAGCATTCTACTGGTGCTAACATATGGGGCAGAAACTTGGAGGTTAACAAAGAAGCTCGAGAACAAGTTAAGGACCGCACAAAGAGCGATGGAACAAAAAATGTTAGGCCTAACGTTAAGAGACAGGAAGAGAGGGGTGTGGATCAGAGAACAAAGGGGGATAGCCGATATTCTAGTTGACATTAAGAGGGAAAAAATGGAACTTGGCAGGCCATGTAATGTGTAGGATGGATAACCGGTTGACCATTAGAGTACCAGAATGGATACCAAGAGAAGGGAAGCGCAGTCGAGAACTGCAGAGAACTAGGTGGGGTGATGAAGTTATGAAATTTGCAGGCGCAAGTTGGAATCAGCTAGCGCAAGACAGGGGTAATTGGAGGTCTTAGGGAGAGGCCTTCGTCCTGCAGTGGACATAAATATAGGCTGATGATGATGATGATTGTGTTGCACATTTAATATTTAGTAGTCTGAGAAGATTGAAGATAAATGGTATGTGCTTTGAGTGTTATGTTTCATAACATTTGTTTGTGAGCTGCCATTCTCAAACTTCTCAGGAATAATTTAGTCAAGAATGTAAGACCTGGTATGAGCAACTGTTGTGATAAAATAGGGTGGCAATATAACCCGCATATACAGCATGACACATAACATGCGTGGCATATACCAAACATAAACCTAAATATGTGCGGAACCACACTCCACGGCGACGGCGGAGACGACGGCGAAAGTTCGCTTGGAGTGCCGGTATAATTGCAATAAGACTTGATAAAGCTGCAGAGGAGGAATTTTTTAAATTAAGAAGCACATAACTGAATCTTTACATTTGGCGGGAAGATAACAAACTTTATAAATTCTTCTGCCTATCCTTACATCTCGTGTTTAAACAAACAAACGAAATCCGCAGGTATATAACAGAAAAAAAAAGTTGATCGGTCATAGCGACAAGCGTATATTAGCACCTTCATTGAGAATATATAAATCATCCACGGTCCTAAATGGTAAGAGATAGGCAGGTGATGAACGCGAATGGATACACACTCGTTGGCTTTTTTTTTTTTCTTTTCTTTCTATTTTTCTCTGCTTTCTTATTTTTTATGACGGGAATGTAGGCTTCGTTCGTCGAAAACACAATTGAGAGCCCGTACATCTAGGGCCCGTATTAAGTGCCTAGGAGCCTTAGGCCCGTAAACGTGCAGTTACGTTTTCTTCGGGTTTTTTTTTTTTTTTTTTTTTTTTTCGTACCTCGCGGCCGTTCTTCAGACCCCGGAAAAAGGAATCACGGTAAAGCTAACGTCAAGGAAACAATTTCATTGGGTGTTTCTGAGTATGCTGTATAACTTTTCAAGTACGACCTACTCACTAAAACGAATATTTGAAATTTGGCATAACTAAACTTAACTAATAAGCCTAACTATTCATACTTAGAAAACAGCCTGATTAAATCAAGATGACTACGAATATACCGCTGGTGTTATTTTTCTAATGGCGAATTCCATTGGGAGAACAGGAGCACTCAAAAGCACGCTGAAAGTGCTCGTTCCAGAGGCGACGTGTTTCAGTGGTCGAACAGGAGTGGGAGAGACGTCATCCAGTGGTAGAACAAGAGCACTTTCGCTGCGCCGAGAGCAGCCGGGAGCAGTCCGGTCTGCTCTCGCCTGAGAAGCGCAGTCACGTGACTTAAACCGTCATATCCTCCTCCTTTCTTTTTATTTTGCTTCAGCCGACGCGCGCGGCGGCAATGGCGGCAGCCAAGCGTAGTTCGTGTTTTGGCCCCGGTGATTTTGACGTCGGTGATACGAGCCACCTTCGCAGCGATTTAGTGATAGAACCTGGCATCTCTAGTCCGCCTTGTTTCTCGTCGGATGCGCGGGGGACAGCGGCAGCAAAGCGTCTTCGCCTTGCTGAAGGGCTTGAGACGCTCGACGGTGACAGCAGCGAAAGCTGCTGGAACTCAACTTCAGGTTTAAGTTGCAGTTTCAGATGGCAGGCGGAAACGTTGTGGGATGCGTAGGCGCTGCACAAAAGTATGTAGTACGTGGCCGCAAACGGTGACAGCGTTACGCCCGACAGATCACAAGACGATCACGCATGCTTTGCCGCTATCCAGCAGAGAATGCTGGGACATCGATTGCTTTAGTCACATGGTACGTTTCTCTTCACATGTCCCCCGCCCACCTGCTCTCCGAATGCACGCCGTATTCAAGTGGTGGGTCGAGTGTCCTTGCTCTCACTGCGCTGCCACCCGACTCCACACTGCGACGCGCCCTGCTCCTGTTCTCCCAATGGAATTCGCCATAAGGCTTGCCATGCTATTTTGAAAGTTGGATTCAAGTTGCGTAAAACACTCGCAACACAGTTCTTTATTATAGCGGTTAAATATGGAAATTATCACGCTGTGTTGAAGGCACGCAGACAAGCATGCGATTGTCGCTTCATTCTCGGTAATCTTTGTTGTTTACACAGAATACACAGTGCTGTAACACAGAATACATAGTGCGGAAGACAAAGAAGACACATGTCGTCTTTATTGTTTACTTGTCATTTTTCTTAATTTAACGTATTCGTGTATATTTTCTCGCGTCCTTGTCTGTCTTTCTCTCTCTCTCTCTTTCCTTTTATTTCGGGGGAGTTGCCGCGAGGCGCACATAGAAATGGAAATGAACGAAAGAGTAGCAAATAAATGCATACAGCTCTATGTGATGCAGGTACTGCAGCATTTGTTGTTCTTTACCTAACGGTAAACGTAATCTGAAATATTCGGCTTTTGTATGGCCTCCTTGGGGCATATTTTACCTTATATCATTTGTATCATGTTCAGCCACAAAAGGTGATGAATGTCCGCCGTATTCGTGTATATTTTTCTCGCGTCCTTGTCTGTCTTTCTCTCTCTCTCTTTCCTTTTAATTCGGGGGAGTTGCCGCGAGGCGCACATAAAAATGGAAATGAACGAAAGAGTAGCAAATAAATGCATACAGCTCTATGTGATGCAGGTACTGCAGCATTTGTTGTTCTTTACCTAACGGTAAACGTAATCTGAAATATTCGGCTTTTGTATGGCCTCCTTGGGGCATATTTTACCTTATATCATTTGTATCATGTTCAGCCACAAAAGGTGATGAATGTCCGCCGTAGCGGACATTCATCACCTGGAAGCGGGCACTTAGGACACGTTCCAAGGTTGTCAGTTGCAGATCCCCAGCGTCAGGGGCAGCAGGTGTCAAGGCTTTCCTAGCCCGAAGCCTCTGAAGATAAACTTTCTCCGCCATATTTCCGAGCTTCCCATACTTGTGCATCGCAGTTTTCTGTACGCACTTTAAAGCAGCACGATGCACTCACTCGAAGACACAAACCATTCAATTGACATGCTTTTCATAGAATGAACAGCGCTCGGAACGCGCAGCCCTAAACCAGGTGTTTACCTTAGTCTGCACCTGCCCATCCAGGCATGATACTCTACGGAAAACGCGGTTGAGGATGGCTCATTTGCATTCCGACGCTCCACAATAAAACGTCTTGTCCACATCCTGGGAGACGCTTTTTCTCCCCTCCGCTTCCGCCAAAAGTGTCGGGCGCGTAACTCTCTGCCCTTTATCTTCGTAGACTTCACGGCTCAGCTAAGCGATGAGGAAGCATCGCATGGAGGCCTCCGTTGGGAACGAACCGGAACGCAGCGCCTACAGCCGCGCCAAGAGTCACAAAATGTGCTCTTTTCCTCTCTTTTTAGTTTCTTTTTACCGTAAGGCGCACTTCTATTCGCTCTCATACCAACTTGAAAGCCTTGTTGCGCTTCTTTTGTATGGAGCAAGTATTTCGAAATAATTTTCTTCCCGAGCTTGCCACACGCCGGCGACAGTTGGCAGTGATATGTTGAGCCTCATTCACTAAGTTCCTAAACATTTAGGTCATGCAACTTAGAAGGAATGAATGAGAGCTCGCGTGCACTAATCAATGGGCAAAAGCAGAATTCACAAGCGTTTTCTTTATTAAAATATGTGTGCCATTGACCTAGCCGCCTATTTTTTTTAAATAACATTATATTATAGGAGAGGTTGACGTTCTTCTGTGCACCGGCTAGTCATCTTCACGTGGCAAACAATATAAGATCCCCAAAAGCGCTGAAGAACGCTGAATACAGTTAAACAGCATGAACAATTCTAATATTCTCCCCAGTAGTCCACAAAGTCACAGAATATAATAAAGAATCACGCACAAACATTTACAAGCATGGATAAACACGCACAGTTCCAGACATTGTAAAGCGATTTGTGAATAGCTCTGCCGTTTATTTGCGTGTTTGGAGGATCATGGTGTGTACTATGTCATTTTCCCCCTGACAATTGGACTAGAGCATGACCATCAGTCAGGCTAACATATTAAGCTTTTCATTAATCTCTCTCTCTCTCTCTCTCTCTTTGTTTCGGGGTGTGGTAGGAATAACAGAAAAGACAGTCATGGTAATGATGATGGGGATGAGGATGATGACGAAACCTTCATTTGAGTTACGTACGTTGGACTTACCCTCTTGACGATTACCGTTTGGGAGAAACACGAGGAGAAAGGCCATTTTGAGGGGAGAGGGAAGTTCATGAGCCAATCTTATGAATAAACTCATTTGTATATTTTGTGAACTTTAGTTTCTGTACGTATGACTTAAAAATTTTAGAAATACTTGTTGAGCATAGACACCTTCAAACCTAACCATTTATTTGACGTTTTGGAAATGACTTTTGTCAAATAAGCTGTTACAAGAACAACGTGCTTCATTTGTGCATTTTACATTTATATGCAATGGACCCGCAGTAAACAAATGTTAAGGAGAAGTGGAGACTTGAAATTATTAACAGCGGTCCAACGCGCTATGTCTCAAGCCGGAAACATTGCTTGTTGCTTGTTCTATCAATGTTGAGTCCACACTAGTATGGTAGACGATCTGTGTAGGTTTCACACTGCAACTTGCCTGTACAGAACGGGCAAGGTAGGTGTAGGAAAGGGCAAGGCTGGTAGTCAGTGCTAGGCCAGCGGAATGATGTGGATGCAACATGACGATCAAAAGTGCATTGTTTCCTTCATCAGTAGCCATCAACATGGGTTTCGCGAGGGCTTGTCAACCGTAACACAATTACTAGAAAGTGTTCACGATTTTAGTAAAGTTATTGATGGCAGGGGACAAATAGATCTGATCTTTCTCGACTTCAAAAAGGCCTTTGATAAGGTTACTCATAGAAAACTGTTAATTAAATTAAAGGCTATTTTAGGAAATACAGGTGTAGTCCAATAGGTGGAAGACTTTCTTACTGATCGCCGACAGTTCGTCAGTATATTGATGAAAATAGGTCCGGGATCTGTGACGTAAAATCAGGGGTGCCTCAAGGTTCAGTTCTTGGGCCTGTGTTGTTCCTTGTATACATTAACGACCTGATTGAAGAATCGGCCACAGTTACAGCGAGGTTATTCGCAGATGACTGTGTCATATATACAGAAGTGAAATCTATAAGTGACCAGATACTCTTAAATAACTTCTTAGGAAAAGTTCACCAATAGTGCGACATGTGACAGATGTCTCTTAACCCAGCAAAGACAGTGTATGTATGACCATCACACACAAACATGAACCTCTGTCATTCACATACACTCTAGAAGGTGAACCACTTCATCGCGTAACAGAGTACAAATATCTCGGAATTTTACTAACATCTGACCTTAGTTGGACACCACACATTAAAAAAGTAGTAGGCAAAGCCAACCAGAGATTAGGTTATATTCGACGTGTCCTTAAACTCGCTTCTCCAGCCACGAAACTGACTGCTTATAGGGTTCTCGTGCACCCAATATTAAAATATGCATGTGAAGTGTGGGATCCGTATTTGAAAGATTCAGTGTCAAAACTAGAGCAAGTTCAAAGACGTGCATTGCGGTTTATTTATTCCCGATACCGTCGGCAAGACGCCGCAACACCACTTTACGCGAGGGGAAACCTGCCCCTACTTAATGTCAGGAGGAAGAAGAAACGACTTAACCTTTTCTATTTAATCATTAATGAGCTGCTACTTGTTGATAAGTCTGGCTACATAAATGAATCTAAGACTAGCATAGTGCGAAATAAACATAGTAGACACGTTAAGAAAAATCGATTTCACAAGCATTGCTACAAATACTTATTCTTCCTTTCGACAGCACGCGACTGGAATTGTCTCCCTGCGAACATTGTAAACGCAGGGACTCGTGAGCAGTTTTCTGCACTTGTGTCCGAATATTTTCAACAATAGGGCATATATCGCCGTATCGCTATATTCTATTGTTCCGTTTACTGCTTGCTGTATGTTGATGTATTGTTACCACTCCTGTCTTGGTCCTGATGTGGACCGACGGTATCTGTAAATAAATAAATAAATAAATAAATAAATAAATAAATAAATAAATAAATAAATAAATAAATAAATAAATAAATAAATAAATAAATAAATAAATGAATAAATAAATAAATAAATAAATAAATAAATAAATAAATAAATAAATAAATAAATAAATTAATTAATTATTTATTAATTCTTTGTCCAATGCCCCGATTTCAGATTGATTACAAATGACCAAACTCTACTTTCTCAACACACTAAATGTGCAACTATCTAATTAAAAATGCGGTTAATAACATCATGATATTTACGTTAAGACCCATGTTGCAACTGCTGAATTGGAACCGTCAGTGCTAAATTTGTGTCCATATAATGAAAACTTTGACAATAGCACCAGTTCTCATATGTCCATCCATGAGAGCGAAACAAATGTAACAATATTGCGATAATCTTAACGTGTATTTTTTCTTCAGGTTTCAAGCGAACGGTGAGGCCATATCAAGAATCCCAATAGGTTGAGGCGTGCCACTCGGATGGCTGCTTTTTTATCCACAACACTGTGTCGGGAACGCAGGGCACTTGAAAACGAGATTAGTAGCAACAAGAAAGTGGGCGAGAGAGACTCAGGGACATATAAGCACTCACTACCACGAAATACAATTTACTGTGGACTCAATTTTTATTCTCCTTATTACATTGCCTTTCCTGTGCTGGCGGAAGCCCTAGATCGATGGTAAGAGGCTAAGTGCAACACAGTGCCTGAATCTTCAACGTCCGCTGCTGCGTTCTGCGCATCTGACTGCAAACCATATTTTTTATTATTATTATCTAAGGATTCTTTCGCTGCTTTCATCTTTTCGTGTCACCGTGGGCTGGTCCTCTGACAGCTTTTCAATGGGCTCCTTCTGTTTTCTCTTGGAAGTGCCTCAGTGAGTTCGTGAGAAAAGTTGACTGCAAACCACTATCAGACATTAAATTTTTGGGTGGGTTCATTGTACTTCGTGCACTGCGCCCCCATTGACGTACATCTTTACACGGCCAATATGTTTAATATCTGTTGGCGTAAAGAACACAACAACTAGGCTTCCTGTTGCCTTGAAAAAAAAGTTACTTGAAGTTACAAAAGTCTAAGTATCTTCACAGTTATCTGACTTGACTGTGTTAGGCCTTACAGCCACGCAGGTCACTCTACTTAAAACAATAACCGCAGCGGTAGCGGACGTACACACCAATAGGGACGCGTGACGAACGGCTCACTTTCGGATTCGTCTCATGACCTTTTTTGAGGGTCTCGCGCTAATGCGGCAATTACCACCTACCCCAAGAACGACTTCTGCTAATCTTTACAGCCATACTTCGTATGCATGGCTAAACATGTTATTCTATACGTATTGGGACTCAACGTGTGACATAAGCAAACGTGACTTTCGAGTTTTCATTGGAGAGTGTGAAATATATAACTGTAAAATAAAGTATTTCTTGTAATGATACATACGTTATTATTTTTTTTCTTCAAGTATTATCGCTTGTGAAAAAAAAAGAAATACTGCGTCCTACACTTCAGTAATTTACTGGAGTTGCTTGCTGCGCAAGGAACAGAAATGCATAGTTTGGTTTCTTCAACTAATGTTAGGCGCAGAATTATCTCTCGCAATATATTCTTCTTTGAAGACATCTTCACATACGCACTAACGCACTCTTTACCCAGCTTTAAGACGCGGACAACATTTTAGCCGCGGTTATATTACAACAAAAGTCACTGTGAAAACTGTAATTTCTCAGTGATTACAAAGAGAAAGCTATAATTGTAAATGGAGGCCTAGCAAAACTACAAAAGCATTCTTTCTTTCTTTCGTATTTTTCTTTGTTTCGAGTGTTGGTGCGAAAAGTTCGTAGGGTCCCTGAAGTAAACGCTCTGCGAAAATGTGATGATTCTAGCGCCGAATAAAAGTCAATCATTACGGGGAAATCAAATCCAACAGGCTGAGCTCGAAGAACGTTCTGTAATCACCGCACTCTTTCGGATGACATCTCACGTGGCAAGATCTGAAGTGGTACACAAAGAAGCCCACTTGCTGTCATTCACTCATGCTGAGCCACCCACCCACTTCAAGTATGTCATAGGTTCTCTATGCCGAGTATAAGTCTCACCATCCTTGGCACTCTCTTTGCTTGGGAATCAAGCGTTATCTTCGAGTCCCGCACGCGCGAAACCAGACGAAAGGAGCTTGCCGAGGCGCGCCATGTCGTAGTACTCGAGAAACTGCCGACGCGTCTCGTGCGCAGGCGTCCCAATTCCTCGCTCACTTATTTGCTTTTCTCCTCGCGGAAGGCACGCTCTTGCCCCGGGCGCTTCTTTTCTCGCTGCGGCGTCAGCACAGAAGGGAGGTATCTCCTCCCCAACATTCATGCCATGAGGCCCCTTATAAGCTCGGCGGGAGACGGAATATGGGACTTCTGCTCGCTTTTTGGCGACACTGCGAGGAGTGCTGCCGGCGAAATGGCAAGCATTGTAGTTGCCCAGCTGATTGGCTTCGGGGAGATGCGACGTTAGGCGCCGGAATGGGAGTCAACACTTGCACCGGAGCATACGGGCCATCTCGAGTCCTCAGCAAACGGACCGAGCGATATTGCCATCCCCGACTTTCCCGCTCCCGGAGAGCCATGGCCTAACGCGGTGACTTCGGAATCGAAGCGACATTTCCACTTCGCCCACCGTCATGGCCCCGGTGACGGCCCGGTGTGCTCAGTTTGCACGTGCACGTACGGGCGAAGTTGCATTAATGCGCCATAGTTGCGTGCAGCGTCGTGGGATCCGTAATGGTGGAGGGCATAAATCTGCACGCAGCTGCATGTGTGGAAACATCGCAGGACATGAAGGCGCACTTTCGTGCTTCTCGACTGAAGACGCAGTTGTATCCTCTTGTTTTCTGCTACTTCATGGATGATTGCTGCAGTGAGTCACAATTGTAGTGGCACCACTACTATAGCGGCCACTCGTCCCAGATAACGACGTTCGCTAGGGGTGGGAGTTCGGAACAAATCAGCTACTGGACTCGGACAACGGCAAATTGCTCCGCTGGCCAGCCACCTCTAAAGATAAAGGTGGATTTACCGGCTATCTACGAAGCTGAAAACTGAAGACGCGCAAGACTTTTGCAACGCTAAAGAAGTGCATTTTCTGTCTGATTGAAGCACTTTGTTGACACTAAAGCGTGAAACGGCGTCGGCAAAAGGCGTTAATAAACTCTTCGAGCCAAAGAACAAAACATTGGCTTGAGTTTATTAAGGTAGAATATGACAGTTATATGAGGTGTCCAATGGCCTCGTGTCTTCAAAGTCTAACCGAAACCTAACAGACAAATCACGTAACCTAAATGTTGCCGATGACCAGTGCGCAGCAACTATATCTAACAGGCCACTCAGAATGACATCTTCACTGGTGCTAGGACAATTAAGCACAAGCGCACAACTTACCAAATCATCCGGTCGTTTGATTTTACCTTTATAAAAGAACCGGGTGTAGTATCAGGCACATTGGCTTGAAAGTGATGTGCGCTATTTTTCATGCTATCAAACGGTATCTTTTCGTACGCTTGCATATAAAGTGGCACGGTATATGGACGAACGTCTTTCGATAAAGTATTGCTGGTAGTAAATGCACATCACCTAAGGAAGAGAAAAATATTGACATAATATTTGTCACTGTGCATCGTGCATCGATGGTGTGGCACGTTGTGAAACAATGGGGCTCCCGTGAGTGCGAGGAGTTAAGAGTGGAAGAAAATTGAATGGCTCGTTGGAGCCTTTCGAAGTCATTCTCTCGCACGCCATATCAGAAATCGTCGGCAGACACGAAGCGCAAGTGAGGCACAGGGAAGAGGCTTTGTGCAAACACAGTATTGCAGAAAAAGGGAACGGTGACGTTGCAGAAATCGATATTCGACATTACCGCCAGTTCGCCATTTCGAATGTCATTGCCTATCACCTATCGCCTATCTTAAAATTGAAATTAAATTAAACGGCCGGCTTCAACGCCCCGAAACCGCGCCGAGAGTTATATATTCAACCACTCTCATTTGCATTTATTTAACACCGCCTTATTTCAATTACGAAATACAAATAATTTTTCTCTATGCTGTCCTTCGTGGCAATGTTTATTGAATTCTTACAAAAGTACTGAAAGTTGGGCGAGTTGGTAGCTATTCATCTTGAAACTGCAGCGCGCACACAAGAAACGAGGACAATAAGGCAAAGGTAACAGACAGGCGCTGACTCGCAACTCAGTTTATTTTTGGAGGGAAATTACACACACACACACACACACACACACACACACACACACACACACACACACACACACACACACACACACACACACACACACACACACACACACACACACACACACACACACACACACACACACACACACCACCCACACACACACACACACACACACACACACACACACACACACACACACACACCACACACACACACAACACACACACACACCACACACACACACACACACACACACACACACACACACACACACACACACACACACACACCCGCCAACACACACACACACACACACACACACACACACACACACACCCACACACACACACACACACACACACACACACACACACACACACACACACACACACACACACACACACACACACACACACACACACACACACACACACACACACATATATATATATATATATATATATATATATATACACACCTAGTCTGACTAAAGTAAGCATGTGCAAGAGCATGCGGAACATAAATAACAATAATAAAGACATTTTGATAAAATATATATATACATAACTTTCAAGTACCTTAACAGCATCAGGTGGCGCTGGGTATATATACTGGGTATATATATGTGTGTGTAATTTCCCTCCAAAAATAAACTGAGTTGCGAGTCAGCGCCTGTCTGTTACCTTTGCCTTATTGTCCTCGTTTCTTGCGTGCGCGCTGCAGTTTCAAGATGGCTTCTTATGTTCTGACTACTGAAAATCGGGCCCCTCGGTTTCCTTTCTTCCTGTTCAATACATAGCGAGGGTCTCAAATCCGGCAACTTAGATCCCTTCGGTAGCATGTGTTGGTTTGTTTACCAGTTGCCTTCCCACGTTCACGTACTACGCGACACCTGCGGTAGCTAAAATGTTCTACGTCCACTGCCTGGCCGCGAGTGGGGGCGCTGGCTAACACTCCCAGGATTAGTTCTTGTATAGACAGACATAAATACCCCAGAAAGTGAATAGAAAAACGCCGCCATGGTAGAGCATCGCACGCGTAATGCAAAGTGGAGGGTTCGGATTCCACCTACGGCCAGTTGTTTTTCAAGCGAAGCTTGTATACGCTAGCTTGCGCCGGCGATGTGACGCTAAAACTACTATGGCTCATACCCGCATTGGATATGCGGGTATGAGCCAGGGACAAGAAATAAAGAACGAAAGACAGAGGGTTGGAAACACGAGAAGGAAAGAAAGACAGAAAGAAAGGAAGGACGAAAGAGCAGGTGCGGGGAAAGCTGCGCTGGCGCCAGATCACGTGGCGCGCGCGACCAATCAGGGTCGTTTGGTGTGTCGCGGGGATGGAATGAATGAAGGAAAAATTTTATTTAGTGAGCTTTTCAGCGCATGTGCCGGGTTGAAGTGGTTACCACTGCTCGGGAATCCATATGCTGCTCTCGCCGCCTGGCCCCTGGTTACGAGCCGAAGCTGGTCTTCCGGGGCGGGGCGGGGCTGGACAGCAAGATCTTCCATCGCTCTCTAAGGGGTTAGATCGGAAAGAAAGCGAAGGAAATGGGGTTGGCGCAAACGAAGTGGAACGCCTGCGACAGTGTCGTCTTGCCACAAGCTTCGCTTACCCCCATTTCCTCGACAGAGGAAGGGCTCTATATTTTTTCATCCTCTTTCATATCGATTTATTTCTCATTTCTTTATTCTTTATTTCAATTAAGAACTACAAGTAATTTCCCGGGTCGTTGTTTGTGGGCTTTTATGATAGTATACTAATACAAATATTGGGACCTCTCGATTTCCTTTCTTCTCGGTCGTACACCCCCCCCACATATATATATATATATATATATATATATATATATATATATGAACGAGAAGAAAGGGAGCCGAGGGGCCCGATTGTTATTGCTCATATCATAAGAAGCCAACAAACAATGACACCAAGGACAACATAGGGTAAATTGTACTTACTAATTGAATTAACGAAATGATAAATTAATGGAAATGAACATGGATGAAAGAACAACTGGCCGCAGGTGGGGAACGATCCCATCCCACGTCTTCGCATTACGCGTGCGATGCTCTTACCATTGAGCTACCGCGGCGCCGTTTTTCCATCCACTTTCTGAGGTATTTATGTTTTACAACTAGAACCAACCCTGGGAGTGTTAGCCAGCCCCACCACTCACAATTGTGCCTAGGTGGCAGATGTAGAACATCCTTTCTGCTGCAGCCGTCACGAGTACGGGATTTTTTTGGGTGACGGCAACTGGTCAATAAACCCACATATTCTACCTGAAGGCATCAATGTTGCCAGATTCGAACCCTCGTTATGTAATGAACGAGAAGAAAGGGAACGAGAAGAAAAGGAGCCGAAGGGCTCTACTGTTTTTTTTTTTTTTTACTGCTCAAACAGGCAGTCTTAATCCCTCTTATGCGCTCATAAACGCAACACAAGTAACACAATAGAGTACGTTACCACATCTAATCTGGCGTAAAAAAACGCTTATGCCATTAACTATTCGATTTTCCCCATCGGTGGCCAATTTTTGATGAAGGTTGATTGCAAAAGCGCCACCAATGTGACCGTATTTCGGCAGTTGTCAAGGAACTGTTGCTGGCATAAATGGTATATATATATATATATATATATATGTATGTTATAGTATAGCATATAGTAATTATATGGTAATATAATATGGTAAAATATTGGTAATATAGTTTTCCGATGGCCATCATGAAAACTCATGCTCACCTGGCCAAGCGAAGCTGGGAATATATTTATATCTGGTACCATAGATAACTGCTAATACATATTTAATGCTGGCAAATTTCGTCCCGGAGTTGCCTTCGTCGTTGTCGTTTGAAATATGATGTGGCTGCGGCTGGCAGTGTTTCATCATCGACTTTAATGCGACGCATTCTTGGCTCATCCCTGGCACTTTGCGGTAGGTGCGTAGGAAGGTTGCTGTCTCACATCGTTGGGGCCCCTTCAATAAAATTATAGAGATCCCACGCACTGTGAAAAATAGATATTATGCAAACCAAGTTGCAGGCAGCTGGCTATCCAGTATCGTTTGAGGTTCTGCAAAGCGTTACCACGTAGATCATCGCGTTTATGTAAAGCAATCAGTTGTGTGCGGGACGCGGGAAGGGGAGTGACGAAAGCAGCCATACGACGGCGATGGTGACGGCGATCGTATGACGGCAACAGTGTGAGTTCTACTACGGCTGTTCGAGGCGAGTTTACAACATGTCGATTGTTGGGTTCAACAGGTGCTAGACGCGTGTAAGCGAGAGAAACGTGTATAGGGAAGTCATCTGCGGTTGAATGCTATGCAATCGTATGTACCTTTCTATGATATGTAGTGCATGTTAAATGATGATTACATTTGTACTTAAGCAAAGAAACCTTGAAACCCGCATTTTGGTGCTGTCGTGACGAACACGCTCGCATCAGTCACTTGCGCACAATTGCTTTAGGTACACAAAAATGTTCGTCCATCTGGTATCGCTTTGCATAAGCCCTAGCTAAGGGGGCTTCTTGGGGTTCCGCTATATATATTGCGGAGTCTTTTTCCGAGCGTGAAAGAAGCTCGCGAATGCACGCAAAGTGCCTCGAGCGGCCAGTCGCGCGGCAATTCTGCGTGTATTCGCGGGCTTCTTTCACACTCGGAAAAACACACTTATGTAGCACGTATTGAGCAACAGAAAGTTGTATCAGTAGTTTTTCAGGGTGCTCTACACATTTCTCATTGGCACTTTAATAATTTGAACAGTACTTCTCGAGTTAGATAATTAACTACAATTACCTAATTAAACCTCAGTAACGAAGAAATTACTGGCGGCTACTCCAACTGTACTGGAAACAATATGCACTAGGTTTGCTTCGCGTAACGCCGTTCCTCTTCTTGTAGCGTTAGCTACACTGGCCTAGCCAAGCCCGTTTCGCGCGGCACATCAAGAGCCGTGCTGCGCATGCGCAAGGATCAGTGATGTCACACGGCTTGCGCACCGGAGCCACCGGAGCCGGCACCTCTCGCGCACTCCGCCGCCGCCGCGCGCGACTCACCGCCGCCGGTCTGCGCATTCCAGAGGAGTGACGTCGTAGCCGTGGTAGACGCACTGGCGCCGGCGCGCGCTCGCTGTGCAGTCGCCGTCTGACACTGCGCTGGAGCCGCTGCGCTTCTGACTGGCGTTTGCCAGTGTGGTATAGCCATGGAGAAGGAGAGCGCAAATGATGCTCAACAGCGCAGAAGAATGGAGAAGCTTGACTCATCGGATCCCGAAGTAGTTGCCTGGCAATTAGCGGTTGAGCGTAGGAGACAACCAGGAAAGCTAAGAATAATCAGCTGAACCTTTGCTAACGCTACGTATATCCTGGCATAGCCGAGCTAAGGCACTGCAACTTTTTTTTAAATCGTGCCGCGTGATAGCTGGGACACCCTATATATATATATATATATATGTATGTGTGTGTGTGTGTGTTTCGGCGCCTGTGTGGGAGCCGAAACGTCCTTTTCTATAAATCTACTGTTGGGTCGGCGTAGTGGCACGGGTTCTTTCTACATGTCACTCTAGACATAAATATCATCATCAGCAGCTGCAGCCTATATTTATGTCCACTGCAGGACGAAGACCTCTCACCCTGCGATCTCCAATTACCCCTGTCTTGTACTGATTCCAACCAGCACCTGCAAATTTCCTAAGTTCATCAAGCTAGGAAATGTATACAGATATATAGATATATCCCCGTCCAGTGGGAATCAATGTTATACGAAGCTAATGCAGGCTGATATATATATTGTCTCACTAATGGTGGCGTGTGCAGAATAAAGTAATAAATGAGATTGTATCAACTTCTATGAACGATATTGGGACGGCGCCAATAAGAACGAAAATGAGGAAATTGATCACCCTAGTTCCTTTCCCGCGCTTCGCTTCCTTGCAGTTAGAAAGGAAGGTGCCGGTCACTTGGTCATCAATAGAGCTTGCGACGCAGAATAGTGTCTGCTGTACAGTGGCTTGCGAAACCACTCTGCCTTATGCGGCACATTAGTGCCCTCAGTTTTCGTTGCGAAATGATTATGCAATCGCGAAGTCAATCCTCGTAAAACGATCGAGGTGTTGATGGTAACAGTGATGGTGCACTAGCCAGAAATAATTTCTTCGCCGTTTCTCTTGGGAACACGATACTTTATCCATGTCACGAGACGTATGTCAGAAAAAAACAATCAAAAAAAGAAATCAAAAGCCGCCAGTAAAAAAGAATAAATAATAATAAATAATGATAGGGGACGAATTAGCGACCGTATTTCTTGTGATGCAAACGATGGCAACCGAGGGTGTGCATTGTGTTCAAAAACATATCTGAAATTTTAGCACAGCCACTCGATTCGATACGTCTGGTGAGGTAAAAGCAATATTCGTACAACAGGTTATTGACCAATGTCAGAAACACAAACTTTGACGTATCGGGATCTGTACGGATCCCTTGTTCGCGTGTAATCAGGAACTGTGGGACGAGTGATCAAGCATGTATAAACGAATGTTATAATGACAGGCTCATTGTGAACAAGGGAAATGTGCAGATCCCGAAACGTCATGCTTTGTGTTTTACAGCGTAAGCTGTTATGGGCTCATTCTAATAGCCGTTTCGGGTCGCGATGATGCCGCCGCCGCCACCCCATAGCCGCTATCGCATGCGAAAAAAAGTACCCGCTCTCGGCCGGGATCCAACCCAGGCCCGCTGCGTGGGAGGCGGATACTCTACCACTGAGCCACGCAAGCGCTTGCTATCCGGGAGCGGAAAAATGTACTATAAACGCGCCCTATGCAGGTGCGCAGGCGCAGACGACGAGATCCGATTCAGACGCGGAACGCGAACAACGCGGTCCCGAGTGGCGGCGAGAGTGGCGTGGAACGTTTACAGAAGGAACGCCGTTCCCTCTGCCGTTCCTTCATAAACGTAACGAGTTACCGTTACAGTTCCACCGACCCTTAATGGAACGGTGGCGTTCCTCCGTTCCTCCGGAAAGGAACCAGTTCCACGATCGCCGATCCTTGGAACCGCCTTTCGTACAACACTGGTGTCATATACCTTTGTCATTATTTCTAACCTATAGTTTCAATGGCTATAAACGAAGATGTAATCGCACCTTCTTTATTCGTAGTTGTTTTACCTATTCTCTTCACAATTCTGTATTGTTGCTTCAACTTGTCCCAACAGCATACACCAACAGAGATATTATACTGTATCAACAAGGACGCATGCGTTTCCGTTGAAAAAAAAAGAAAGCGAATCAGTGGAAATATTTCTGTCACAACCAAAAGTTACTCACACTTTGTTTATCCAAGACGCGTCTGTAAACAGAATATCAATACTCTTTTCTACTTACTATGCCGGCGGCCCCTGAATTTCCTTAGTAATGTACACGGGTGGCGTGGATCAATTTATAGTGCGGAGACTTAATAGCTTTTTGCTTACAGGCTTGTTCAAAATCAATGCAAGTGTTTTCACCAACGTATGAGTTTCTTGCCGCTTTACATGTTTGCGCTGACAAATTATAGTAAAATGACTTAAGATTACTTAATATTTGTACTTAACGACGTAAGAATTAAGATGTTCGCTATCAACTAACAGTTTTATTGCTGTCTATTAACTGCGACCGTACGGATGTTTGGCTACTGAAGAGTCCGGTATCGAAAATTCTCAGCTAGAAAAAAAAAACCCTCTACGAGCAAACAATATAAATGGAGAAAATTATCAAGAATAAAAAAATTTTCACCGTCACTTAGAGTTCAAGGAGTGAACTCGTACGTTCCACAAACCATACTGAGAACTTGGCATGAAGTTGCAAACGTCAAAATTGTGCGTAACGCAGAGTTGTCAGACAGTGTGCAATGAATCGAGCGCCGCAAGATCATTTAAGCATGCTGATCAACCGTGGTGTTAGACGGTCGAAGTAAATGAAATATTACTCCAATACATCCCCCCGTGCTTTTTTGTCAGCCATTATCTTCACCGTGGAGCGTATTCGCAGTACTTAGATGTGATGCCAAATTACGCCGGAATCGTACGATGACGACGGCACACTCTTCTTTTTCTTCTTGTCACACGAGTGTTTTGAGCGCTCTGTATTCGTTCCCGCTCAATACGAGGTCATTGCGACCGGAGACAGAGCACTCCCGCAGCAAATAATATGTCACACCTTCCGTGACTTGAAAGGGCGGTGACGCAGAGAAAATTCACGCCGAAACTGCGGGAGCGTCGATGCTTTGTTCGTATGGGACTACCAGAGGGGCATTGAACAAGGATAACAGGCCGGGATAGTGTCCGCTTTTTGGCGCATTTGCTAGTCTTCTGAAAATATGAAATTCTGTTAAATGGCTCGTTCAGGCGTACAGAGGAAGATGTAGACGGAATATCGCTTTGTTACAAATTGGATGACCCTAATGTAGATATAAACAGATAGGCATTGTCTATCACGAAAGAGTGGGATAGAATGAATAGATAAGACAGATAAGATTCACAGACTTAATTATTTGCTTAGATTATCAATGATAAAAATTGAGCTAAGGTGTCTTTTTCCAACCGCAAGGTTGCAATAAATATTTCGAGAATTCTGGTTTGTAGTTTAGATCGTGAAATCCAAGCTTCCTTTTTATTTTTTTTTCCGGACCTCATTAAAAAGCGCCGATGGATTTATGTTTAGTTCCTCTTGAACCGCAAGACGAAAACGCGGCGAAAGCAACAGCGCTTAAAAAGCTTATTAAAAAAAACGGCCAGACTGTTGAAAAAGTACCATGTTACTCAATACGGCTGATTTAAAGCACTCCACGATGGGCTAGGGAAAGGGGGGTTAAGCATGAAGAAAAAAAATGCTTTATTGACGTTCTCAGCCCAGCTGAACACAGGGCAAACTCAATCTTTTCGGTAGCAACAAAAATGTAGCTGTTAACAACTAAGGCTTGCCAGTCGTCCAGCCCCTTTTATCGGTCCCGTAATGACCTCGTCGAATGGCTTCCAGCAATCGATGGTCGCTTTCCTTGCCCAGTCAACAAACGGGCCTTGCCTCCCTCATCGCACTGCGAAGAGCTCGCGCACTTATTTCTTTCAGCGTGTGCGTGTGTGGTTCAGCCACAATTGGCTTGCCACGGCCGGACATTGGCCCGCTACTCTCGGTCGCTCAACGTGAGCAACGCGGCATGTTCCTTCTTTATTGACGCCCTCCACAAGGAGCTATTTCTGCTTCACCCTTGTGCTAACGACAAAAAAGATCTGTGTTAAGCCTTTGTAACTGAGCTTGTCTGTAGCAGGCATGGTGACGCTATTATTGAAAAACAAATTTAAATGTAAATACAACAAACCTTGCGATACTCATAACGCTTTATAGAACTTCCCCTATAACATGCATTTCTAACCAATGTTTGTGTTTCCTACGTAAAAAAAAAAAACGAATATTGACTTCGATAAAAGAATGGAATTATGAGATGCGAGTGATTAGTCTGGCTCAGGATTTCTCGGACGAGAAGAGATTGTCACTGCGGACACATCAATCTTTTCAAGGATAACTACTTTGTAATGTGCATATTCTTAGTTTCGATTCCTGACGTGGACTCCCAAACAGGGCTGGGCAGTATCGAAGATACATCTACAGCATAGTCATATTACTCGAAGCCACTGCCATATTGCTCGAAGCCACTTTAACCCCCCTATCTATGTAGTCCCCCCCCCCCCCTCACACAATGCTCCGATGCTGGAGCCTGTGAGGCAACGTGAATAAATAAACATGTATCTCAGATACTGTAGATCTTAAGATACTTCTATATGCACCGTGATATATTCAGTAAGACGTCCATCAGTATGTGTACTTTAAATACATTGAGTGAAGTATTGTGTATCTTAAGCAAACGCGCTCGTGCCACTGCTCACGCATTCGTCGCCGCGTTCTTCCACAGCTGGCTCGTCAGCGTGAACGCGCTCGTCCCACTGCTCCCGTCACAAGTGATGGTACATTAAAAAAAACAGAAATACAAGTTGCAGCTCTTCATTTTGAATTTCACTTCTGTCGTCGTAAACGGGAGGCCGTGCATAGTCCGGACTCCCGAGGAGGAACGCGCCAATGAAGAGCGACGGCGAGAAGAGGTGCAACGGTGCAGTCGGCGCCGGCGGGCCACAAACATCAATGAAGATCGTGCAGAAAACACCAAACGCATGCGGCAAGTCAGACAAGATGACCAACGTCGTGGCGCGAAGAATACATCACAAAGACGCAGGTACCATGCTGGAAAATTAGAAAAAAATAATGGAGCATACGCTAAATTCAAAAGGAATTTGATGGACAGACAGCTTAGTTGTAGGGTGTGTGATCGGCTGCGGTTAGTCAACGACTTGATCAAGATCGGCAATGTGCGGGATCTTACAAAGCCGAGTCGTGCACTCCAAGTGTTGTACTTTTGTTCAAAATTCTGTGTCATGTCTGTGTCGTTGCTAAACGGCTTTGCTGGCCATCCACCTTCACAAAGTGGAATGGCTGATAATTTTTTTTATTCATTAAGGCTTTGAGTTTCCACGTCAGGATTAATCGTTGCTTTAGAAGAAAATATCCCTGCTATGACGTCTTATACTGCCCCACGTATCAAGCTTTAGACTTACAGCACACTTGTTAGCTAATGCAGGCTCCAGTGATTGATTGGACGAGGGTTTATGGTGGAATGCTTGGTATTCGCGTTCTCAGTTGAAAAAATAAAAGGAAACGAATATTCCAGACTTGGGGGGGGGGGGGTGGGAGTACATTTTGTGTGAAATAGGGCGCTATTACAGACCGGCTCAGCGCTATTTCCTGTGTGCTACTTCCGGTAATAAATAGCCAACAGACTAACAACAGCAAAAAGTATGGATCCTATATATAACTGTCACATGCATGGTCTCACAGGAGTCCTGACAGAAGGCTTAAGCAAAAGTGCCCATTCTTGCTCTTGGTAGTAATTAGAAATGCGATATAGTTGATCTGTTAATTGTGGAAGCAGCGGCCCGTAATTACCCCTCTTATCCTGTTGTTGGATATGCACAGATTTTATAGGGCGCTGAGAAATGTCCCATTGTGCTGATTAGTTTGCTCAAAGAACATCCGCTGATTATATCTGTAACGTTCACAAGTTTAGTAGATAAACCGTATGATCCCAATAGGTCAGCAAAACAAGCAAGAACAATAATAAGTGATGGCGATGGGGGGAAGGGGGAGGGCCGCAGAACTGCACCATCCGTGTGTTAGTACACCCGTTAGTAACATATGTGGTTATTAAGTGGAAGACTGCAAAATGTTGCACTATTTAAGAAGTGCACGGGCTAAAAAA
Source organism: Dermacentor silvarum (assembly GCF_013339745.2). Lineage (NCBI taxonomy): Eukaryota > Metazoa > Arthropoda > Arachnida > Ixodida > Ixodidae > Dermacentor > Dermacentor silvarum. The sequence goes on from NC_051156.1 coordinate 68,498,482, forward strand.
CCGAACTATGACCTGTACGGTTTTTTCGTTATTATTATTATATTATTTTATTATTATTATTATTATTATTATTATTATTATTTTTTATTATTATTATTATTTTATTATTATATTATTAGCAGTAGTAATAGTAAATATGCTTAGTAGAGTTTGGAATCATGGGTGACAGCGGCTACTCATTCTCGCTTTGTCCAATACTGTAGATTCTCTTTATCGAAACCTCAAGGAGCTCCGGAAATAAGTTCCGTTTACCAGGTGTTCCATTTGCCGAGAGATTAAGCTCAAGCGTACACAAGATGCTCTTCTGAAAGGGTCCCATACTTCATTGCTACCAGCAGGCAATACATGTAGCAAATCTCATTGAAAAGCTTATTAAGTTTCTTATGCACGCAGCCGCTGACTAGAACTAGCAGCACAAAACATAATTACAAGAAAAATACTCATATGTACTTGCACATGGCCACTGAATAGACCAAGCATAAATAGTATGATTTAAAAGGCAGAGTAAGAAGGAAAATATGGTGGTATAGTTTACAATTACCTTAACTTTGAGCTTCAAAAAATGAACCCCACTTTGTTTGTATCACCTGTCATGTTTCTAATTTTGAATGACATCATCCATCTCTGAACGGAAACGCAGAGAATGCTCTTATGTTATTAACTTTGCCACCATTGGAACGTGCCACTGAGCCGCCACTCTCGCCTTTTCATCCATAGCGGGCGCGCCGTTTCAGAATAGACCGTTATATCATCCAGGCTGAAGAGAGAAAGAGAGCGCGCGTCGGGAACGAATGCCCTTGTGCACCGCAGCGCCCCTAGCGGACTCCATGGAAACCAAGCTACGGACGACGACGACGACGAGGGGGGGGGGGGGGGGGGTGCAAGGCTCGGCTCTAAGTGCTTCGCCCCTAAAAAACTCTCATTGGCCGTATGCTGTATGCGCGAGTGAAAGCGCGCGAGGCAGGGACGCGAGTCTTTCGCGGGGACCAACGCACGGCGGAGAGCAAACGCGACCTTCCCATTGGAAGAGAGCCGTTGGGCGAGTAGGGGGGGGGCATCC
>NC_051156.1:68499641-68527990 GCF_013339745.2 Dermacentor silvarum
GGATAGATAGATGATAATAGATTAATAATAGATAGATAGATAGAAGATAGATCGATAGAGAGATAGACCTAGATAGATAGATAGATAGATAGATAGATAGATAGATAGATAGATAGATAGATAGATAGATAGATAGATAGATAGCTAGATAGATAGATAGATAGATAGATAGATAGATAGATAGATAGATAGATAGATAGTAGATAGATAGATAGCTAGATATTGTCAAAGTGGCAAATGTTCGCCACTTCGCATTTAAAACAGTCACTGCGAGCTTGGCCATGGAAGAGAGCAAGGCGTTCTCTGAACCTTTCGCGGGAGCGGGAATCTTTGAGCCGTCGTCGGCAAGCGGCTTCTGACCACCCCGCGGATATCGCCCGGCGAACGGCTTCGCTGGAGAGGGTCCGGAATGCCAAGCGCTCGAAGCTAGCGTCGGAAACTGAGGAAGCGCGAGCCGTTCGGCTCGCAAAACGCCGGAAGTGGGACCACAACCGTAGACAAAGGCAGGCTTTGGACGAAAAGAACAAAACCAAGCTTTCGCTTTGCATATTCAGGGTTAGCTGAGCTAAGCCGCAGCAATTTTTTACAGCGTCTGCTCGGGCCTATAGTTAAGTTTTTATGTGTAAACATGGATGATGCATTATAATAAATGAGCCAGAAAGAGAACTTAGCAAGTTCCGAGAATTTTCACTTCAGCAAAGTGGCTCAAATGAGAGGAAATATTCTAAAATCCGTGTGGCCACGCTGAATTAGCTTGTAGGCAACAATTCTGGGGGCATGTTGCAATGCAAAATTTTGAGGACGCTTGAGCTTAGCCTTCAAGAGTGGAACGCGATAGCATTCAAAGATCCCTGACTGCTTCTCACGCTTCCCGGTAACTGTAGCTTATGTAACCGCAATGTTTACCGGAAAGCGCTGGCGGCACATGCTATGCACGAAGGCCAGCTTCCTAGTCCTTTTTTTGATGGTGTTGCAAGGAACCGAGTGGGCCGTGCCGCTCCTACTAAGGCAGACCTTGAACGGAAGCTGGAGAACGCTATCGCGGTAAAAACAGTTTGCGTTTGAGTTTCTACGTAACAGAATTAAGTTTTCTCGCATATTAAAAATTCAATCTGACGCTATCGTGTCTGTGCGTTGTGTGTAAGTCGTACTTTACGAATTTTGTGACCCATTTTACTCTGAGAAATTCAATTAGCTCATTAACGCTTCTGCACCACGCGGAGGGCCTGCATCGTTCGGGATGCGTGGTTGGAGATGATTTTCTTGGCCGGAGACGCCAACGCCGGATTTTCTGCAACACGGGGCCCATAACGGTATCGCGTTAAAATTTAAGCCACCTAATAAGCAAAGCATATGCACTCGCCAACAATACCGTGTCTTGCACCACTTTCGAGAAATACGCCCTGACAATATGTGGCGTTTGGATTCGTTTTCTATTTAAGACTTATCATGACTGCATTTTTCGACAGTCCAGCTAAGTATTAGTGACTAATACAGCTACAGCACATCTAAAGTTCTGGCAGTGACAAGTAGAAAGCTAGTTGTTTTGTAAACGCCCCCTGCTCCGCAGCATGGAATTCATTCCACAGGTTATTTCAAGGAATTATGTAGTTGCAGCGTTTTATGAATTGATAGGTCTTGCATAGAAATTGACACAACCGATTATAATCGCGAATAAGTCATCGATGAAACGATCACAATAAAAAAATCAACAGCCCTTCCTCCGTCGAGAAAATGAGGGTAAGCGAAGCTTGTCGTGTGTGTACCAGACCTACTACGTTTCATTCCCTTTCGTACTACTTGTGCTTCCCTTTCCTTCTACTTTTCATTCCGTTTCGTGCAACTTTAAAGCCTCCGCTGCGGAAGCCGTCACGGTCGGGTCGGCACGTCTGTGGGTATGTCGACGACGGTGAACCAAGTCCGCCGTTGTCGCTCGCGTTCGATGTCTCCAGTTTGCTCGGCAGCGTGGTTAGCAGCATTCGCCCGCTATTGCCACTTGCGATTCTTCGAAATTAAATTGCTTCAAAATTAAATCTGTTCGTCACGGTAAGACAGAAGAGATGTGAAATTCTGCGCTGGAATGATTAGCGGCAACGCAGCCAGCTGTTGTTGTTGTTGTTGCCTCAGAACATGGCTCGTACCCACGAGGGGGATTGGCCACACTGGATCAATTAAAGCATACACCCAACAACGTACAAAAGGGGTTAAAAGCGAACAGTCAAACTTAAGCGTTTTGCAACTAACTACTAACACTGATTTTGAGAGGGCCTATACATAAACTAATAAATAAAAAATAAATAGAAATCTAACTACAAAAATAAAAACAAAATAACATGTCCCACGGTCGGTACCCTAGCCGTGTAACCCTCCGGATGCTTCAATGAATTTGTGCACAGCAGTAATAATCGAACCCTGACTTGTGCCTAATTGACAGGCCCCAAAAGACAAAATGTTTGGCGTTGTAAGTGCCAAACCAAGATTACTACTTGGAAATAACAGAAACATTCTACGGAGGGAGGAGAAGCGGTGGCAAGAAAGAAAGAAATGGTGAATAGTTTCTGGTTGATTACAAAAGGAACAGAGGTCAGTGATTGATAAACGAGATCTATGAAAAAAAAATTTAGGCGGGGAACTCTGCAGCGGAAGTTTAACAGTGTCACCTCACATTGGCGTGAAAGGCATTTGCTGTGTTCCACCGAAATTCTAGATGCCGAAAATCGTCTCAGAAAAGTATGGATGATTCATTGCAATTCAGCTATAAAAGGCGTTTAAGTCTAGCTCCTGTAATTTCAAGAGCTATCAGGAAGAACATTTATGACCGGGCCATTTAGTGATGACGATGTGAGGGAGTCAGCTTATTCAATTAAAAAGATTCCACTATGTCCAGGGACCCAGACAAAGCGGACTTCAGGTAAATTTTCCGGGGCAAGAGTCCAAAATATACTCAGCAGGCGTGACTGATTATTGGAAGTTAAATGTGTACAGACCAAAAGCCAATCTGTAACCACTATTGCTTTAGAGTTCCGTGCACCCAATTTTCGGATAGCCAGAATAATTGCCAGTAATTCTGTAAAAAATATTGGAGTGTAATCAGCGAGACGGAGAGCAACAGACCAGTTGAGCTGATTCGAAAAGATGACAACACCGACCTTCTCTAAATTTTGGCGTGCGTCCGTATGAAATAACCAAGTGAGCCGGAAATTCACTCAGATTATCTTGAAGGAGACCGTCAAGTATGCGCACAGGAAGAAGTTTTGCGTGTTTTGGAAAAATGTCATCAAAAGTCAGTTTTACCTTAAACGAATTAGATTTTGGAGAAATCAGGCTCGCTAGATGAAAGTTTTGATAACAGCGACTCAACAAAAATAACTTGTGGCTGTCATTAACGCCGCCAACCTATCCTGAAAAAGGATTCGGGAGAATTTATGAAAACGGGTTGATGAAAAAGGGATGCATCGTAAAGCTTCAGGAAGGTGAAGGACAGTAAGTTGCTTAAATCTGGATTCGAGTGGAATAATTCCAGACTCCAGATAAAGCACATTGTTAGCCACAAAACTTGGCAGCCCGAGGCAGAGACGCAGCGCTTGCCTTTCCAGTATAATTAAAGGTCTTAGCTTGTATGCTCCACATCCTGAAAAAAATGTCGCAGTTTCGCCCGAAAGGCGAAGCATCAATTGCGATAGCAAATTAGTAGAGAGCTATTCGGAGGAGGGATAGTAGTTTTATGGGCTGCATAAACTTGGACACATTTGGACTAACTGAATTAACAAGCGTGGTGTCAGCGCGCACAAGCAAACAAGAATAGAGCACACCGAATGACCGCAGACGACTGTCAAAACGCCGGCAGCAAGCGCAGCTGCCGCAGCGGGCGAATTGTTCGCGCGGTCAATCCCTTCAACGAAAACTGAGCGGCGAATGCACAGCGCATACAAAGGTCAGAGCCGTGTGGAGATAAGAGACGGTGCGGGCGACCGCCAGAGCCGGGCAAAGTGCAGAGGAGTTGTGCAGAGGAGAAGCTGCCCCCCCCCTCCCTCCCGCGCTGCCTTCCCACTTTCTTGCTTTCGTGTGGGATATTGAGTGGCCAGTTCCCCTTGCGGCCGGTTGCAAGATAGCATTTGGTGAAGCAGCACAGCGTCGCCGCGCCTCCCTCCCTCCCTCTCATACCCCCACGGGCTTTCGCGCGACGGTCGCGTTTGGTTTCCGCCGAGCGTTCGCTCTCCGTGATAGCGCGCGTTCCCCGCGCGCTTTCACTCGCGCATACGGCGCGCGGAGACGGTTTTATCGCCCTTGGAATCTATACGGAACCTCACGGCGACAGCGACGACGACGCCGACGGCAGAAATCCGGTTGAAGTGTCTATATAATTGCTATCGCAATAAAAGAACACCGCCAGATTCTAGAATGGGGCGGATGTGAAGCTTATAAATCATCAGCAACGTAGTTCTACGTATCCCTGTGTTTTTATTACTGAACCGGCGTAACAATGCCATTGCACGTTCGCCTTTATTAACATTTGCTTCTATTTGCTGCTGCCAGTTTAGCTTACCATCATAAGTGATCCCTAAGTACTTCAATGTTGAAACTTGCGGTATCGGCTCATTTCGATAATGAAGAGAAATAAAAACAGGATTAGACAATGGAAACACAAGTAGGGCGTATTTCTTTACGATAAGCGAGAAAGACACTTCAGCCAGGTTTGGTATAGCGTATTGATATCCCGTGATGATGAGAAGAATGCAATGCCATCAGCATAGAGATAGAGTTGCACATCCTGATGGACTGTCACCGAAGATAACAAAATATTAAACAAGTGGTGAAAGAACTGATCCCTGTGGTACGCCTCTCGTCTGTTTATATGTACCCGATGTCACCCCATCCTTGAAACAATAAAATTCTCTACCAGAAAGGAACTCTTGTATCCAGGCTGCTAAATAGTCTGGAACAGAACAGCTAGCTAATCGACACATTAAAATTTCATTTTCGACACTGTCATACGCTTTTGCGATATCTAAAGTTACCAATGCTGATACATCTCGTGATTGTCATGCGAGTCGAATGCGGCTTTCTAAATCAACGTGAGCTGACCAAATGGAACACTGAGGCCTAAATCCTATTTGTCTCGAGCACAGAATACCATGAGAAGAAGTAAATTCATTGAGCCAGAGATGTATTACTTTTTCTACAATTTTGACTAGATTCGATGTAAGTGTAATTGGCCGAATGTTGTCCGAGATATAACCGAGGTATTGTTTTTTTAAGCAAAAGCACAATTTTTGCAATTTTCCAAGAGGCCGGAATCTATGTACATTGTAGTGAACAGTTAACTATATTCAAGAGCTCATTTGGGAAAGTGTTAAACAATAATTTAATCACAGCAATTTTGATACGCTAAGGTCCGGGAGCCGATTGATGTGCAGCTAAGATGACATCGAATAATTCTGTCATGGTAACTGCTACAAATTCAGATGCCAAAATTTTGAACCTCCTAGGTATGGGACACAGGAAAGAAAAGCGTGCTTTAAGCCTTTCGCGATATCATTTAGTGAATCCGCCGCTTCTTTGGGTGATATAACAGCAGAAAATAACCATACGGACTGTTGAACATCTTTCTTGCTCCGTAAAAACCTAAAAAGAGCCGATCTTCTTTCTGGTTTTGACAAAGATGTATGCAGTGCATTTTTTGTTCATATTTCGCGATCACCACAGTTCTTTTAAATAGAGCTGCATGGAAATTATAGTCCATTCAATTTTTCGGTGAATGATTATGTTGGACACTTTTCCACGCTGCTTTTCTTCGCCTATAATCCCGTGTGCAAGCTTCGTTCCACCAAGATGACTTTGACGGCAAGCTGCCAGACATAACCGTAAACTCAGCGGGCTCAATAGCAGAATTTAAATGCGATACCGAGTCAGCCCTCCGTTGTTCATCACAAGTGCTCAACGCTTATAAGCCTGCATTTATATTTTATTTATAAAGTTTATACTTAATGAGTCGTCTTTGCCGTACAATATGAGCCTGACGTGAAAGCATAATTTCAAAAGTGACGGGAAAGTGATCGCTACTTGTTCCATTGTCAAAGGTGTCCCAAGATGAGATATACATATTAGCAGAGGAGAAAGTCAGATCTAATGCAGAAGAGAATCGCCCACGTAGAAAAGTAATTTTTCCTGAGTTGCGACATTGAAAATTGTTGGCATGCGCCCAATTCTACAACATTTTTCCACAACCATCCGTTTTTATTCCCCAAGGAGCATGATGCGAATTAAAATACCCTGCCAGGAGCGTTGCATTTGAACAGTTTCGGCACAGCGAGTCCAGGTGATCAGGGTACTTGACTCCATTCTAGAAGTACGTATTAACCACTGTAAACGCAGCGCAACTAGGCAGTAAAAAAATCAAATCCTAAAAGTTCGCAGTCGAACACACACGTTCAAAAGTTACGGTTACCTTATGATACATTTTTTGATGAAACTATAGTCGGATACAACTTTAGAAGACAGCGGCATTTGCCCCTCAAAGGCGGATGCACACGAGCTGGCACCAATAGGCGCGCACTTCAGGTGACGTCATGAGCCGGACGGCCGGTGTCCCCGCCGACGGAGAACATGCCTAACATGGCCGCCCTCGCTTCGAACTGGGCCGAGCCGTGTCAGCTGTGTGCGTCTCCCTTCGTCAGAGTGAATTCGAATTGTTTGTGGTGGTCTGTCATGCCGGAAATATTATTGTGAGCTTACGATGCACAATTTGTGTCGCGTGCGTTTGTTCTGAGCCGTGAGCCGGCGAAGAAAGATTGCAGCGAACATCGGTGGCGCTGCGCTGCGCTTCGTGTGGAAACAGGATCCCGCGGCGACATACCGCTGCAAACAAACATCGTACGTTTTTTTTTTCGTGGTATTTTGTTTTGCTCCTAAGTGAAGTTACGACGAGGAGAGTTCGCCAACGTCTGGTACCTACTGTGAGCGGCGTGTGTTTGTGTACTGTGCCCCTGCGTTTCTCGTCGAACGTGGTGAAGTGATGGAGCAAAACCATTATCAGGATAAATGAGAAAAGCGTGCGCGGATGAAACCAACCTGCGAGTTTCTCAACAGAAAAGATTTGTGAAAGCAACCTCCAACGCAAAGATTCGTTGCTGCCAGCTCAGCGTGAAAACGACCTATCGTTGGCAGCAGTGTGATAAGATAGCCGAGCGTCTAGCAGCGTCGTTCGAGTGTTGTGTAGCACCGTCGATTGATTGCTTTCCACCAATGCTAACAATCAGTGACTAACACGCGCTGCTTGAGCGAATGTCATTGGATTGTTAACGGTCATGCGTTTGGAAGCAGTATTTGTTTCCTTAATGTCAGCCTGAATGCTAATATAAAATTATTACTGATACACTGGTGCCGTTGCAAGGGAGCTTGGCATGTATTCTCGTCGCTGTGTGGCTTAGAACTCTTCGCTCACTGCACGCGCCAGCTGTAGAAAGCCTGCTGTGATACAATCGCGCATAAGCTGTGCTGTCAGCGCTCGACTTGCTTTCCCACAACACAGCTTTGCGCTTTGTCGTGGTATGTCGCTACTAAAGAATTCCTATGACAGTGAAGGCAACAGAGCCAATGTGTGCATTAAAAAAAGTACGACCAAGTAGGCACAGCTGCTTGTGAACGGACTCCTAATAGTTCTACTCGCGTCTGCGTTAAATGTGTGTGCGTGTTTTCTTGTGTGTTTGTGTATATTTGTTATTTTGCCCTTTTTTGTATTTTAGATCTTAGTTTTCGCGTTTGTGTTCATGTGTGTGAATATGTGTGAATGTGTGAGTTCTTCCGTGCGTGTATGTATTTATTCCTATATTTATCCTTTTATTTTTGCATTTGATCTTGTGAGCATGCTGCAGCCACAACTTTCTTTACAATTCCATTAACTCGTCTCATTCAAAGCACCAAGTCCTGTGAATAGCAGGGCTGGCCTCTTCGATGTCATTAAAGCCATTCTCTCTTGTCTACCTTGCCTCCTCAGTCTGTCACCTTGCTTTGTTTTCTCCTACTATTCTGACCTTGCTTCTTGTGCTGTTGCCGCAACGTGATTAGCCAACTTGCACCAAAGAAAGTTCTATCAGCTGTGACAACAGAAACATCGACAGATACAAAATGTTAAAAGCATCACATTGCTTGCACAGTTACTTCGTCTCTTACCCCTGTTAATGTGTTTATGCATCAGTGCATACGGTAGCTTGCCAGAAGTGCACATGAAAAGGTGCCATATTGTGAAACAGCACCTTGCTATGTTGTTGCATTCAGTCTTAATAAACAGATGGTTTTGCTGCCCGTCACATGTGGTCGTACACATATATAACAATGTGCAGTGGGGTATCATTTCCTGTCTTGACGCTTTCATCATTACAAATGCAGTTTTCTAGTGAATGGAGTCCAGCAAAGCAGTGCTGTGAGAGCTTTTGCAACTTTCACCATTTATTACTTCCCCAATATCACTGTCTGAATCTGTCCGTCACTTCGCCTACGGCTTGTAATGAACAAAGTGACTCACTAAAACACGTTCAACTTTACTGAGCATTTTCCGGTACGTAAGTATTACAAAAAATGTGGTTGATCCCTCTTATATAGGAATCGGTATAGAACACGAAAGTGAAACGTGTCTTCACAGAAGTAGTGTAATGTTTATTGCACTTTGATATATAATGTCTATTGGTGTTTTGTGGCTAAAGCGCCCTTAGGCGTTGATGCACCCACGCTGACGCCTGGTGGCACGTCTCCTCCATCACGACTACCAACGTCGATGACCATGAGCAACCGTCGTGCATATGGAAGCTGCACTACGCTGCACACGCTAGCACCACGCGAAAGACGAAGCACGTAACTGACACACTAATACAACGCGCAAGACAAAGCACGTAACTGAATCGTCACCGAGTCAAATCAGCGCGTACAGCGCGTCGTAATTGCAGCCTCCGCGATCAACTTCAGAAACATTTTCAGAGCTAATTGCGGAAGCCACGCTCCGCTGTGCTGAGTACGGTGAACGCCACCTAGGTGGCGTTGGTAGTGCTTCTTGATGCCAGCGTCCCTTCGAATGCTGGCATCGAGGCGTCGTAGTGCTGAGACCACCGAAGCGTTCACTGTCGGTGCGCGTTAGTGTCATAATGCAGTACTTCTCTTTTCTGCTCGTAGGCGGCGGCACCGCCCCGAGCAAGAGCGCGGGTACACGGAGGAGTGTTAGATATATAAGGCGCGTCTGTGTAGCTCTCTGCAAATGCGTTTGTGGCGCAATGGGTTAAACGCTCGGCGATCTATCGTCGCGGACCGAGAGGTCGTGGGTTCGATTTCCAAATTTTGCATGTTTGTGGAACTTTTTCTTCTGGTTTCTTTCTTTGTATTATGTTCGTGTACATTGTAAGAACGTCATATCCGTGACGGAAATACGTCAGTGAAGTCTTGGTGGACCCCGGCATAAAACACTTTCGTGTTAAAAATGCTAGCAAAGTTAATCACGTTAATAATTGTGCTTGCATTCGCATTACTTGCTCGAGTCAGATTATTAAATTGAAAATTGGCTATGACAACACTTCAATTTTCAGTGCAGACTGCTAACGGAGCCATAAAGCGTGCTCCGACTTCTGCTATTTCACTATGGGGCGCGTCAAACTCGACAGTGGCTGCCTGAATGAGCATTTTGGGCCTCACTAAGATAATGATGTCTTATATTTGTTCTCTTAATTGCATTACTTGTGTGAGCCAGATAACAAAATAAACAATGCAACCACATGAATGTGCTTTGGCATTCAAGCTGCTGACAGTGGCTGTCAGTTTCGTGTTGTCTGCTGCTGTTTCACCACCACTCGCTATGACATGACTGCGATTTCCAGTGCAGACTGCTAACAGGACCATAAAGCGTGCTCTGACTACTGCTATTTCACTATGGGGCGCGTCAAACTCGACGGTGGCTGCCTGAATGAGCATTTTGGGCCTCACTAAGTTAATGATGTCTTATATTTGTTCTCTTATTCGCATTACTTGTGTGAGCCAGTTAACATAGTAAACAATGCAACCACACGAATGTGCTTTGGCATTCAAGCTGCTGACAGTGCCTGTCAGTTTCGTGTTGTCTGCTGCTATTTCACCACCACTCGCTATGACATGACTGCGATTTCCAGTGCAGACTGCTAACAGAACCATAAAGCGTGCTCTGACTTCTGCTATTTCACTATGGGGTGCGTCAAACTCGACGGTGGCTGCCCGAATGAGCTTTTGAGCCCGCCAACGATAATCAGGGTTAACAATAGTGTTTCAATTCAGATATGCCAGCATTTCAATGTGTTTCTATGCCACTTCTTAAATCGAGCAGAATGTCTGCAGGACGTTGCTTATCAGAATTTAGCTTCTATTATAAGGAATATGCCATAAATGGAACTGCTTATTTATTTGAGAGGTCACGGAATGGATGGTTAGTTGTTGCGAACCCGCCAGCAAAATTTTGGTAGCCCTAATAAGGGCGGTTCTTTTGTTAATAAGAAGCCTTTATGCTTCGTCGAGTGGCTCAATGCCAGACAGCTCGCAGTCGGAGTTGCTTTCTTCAGTGTCATCTTCACCCAGCTGGATGATGATGGGTTGAATGTGCTCACTCCCAGACATGTCAAGTCTGAACTTTGCCTCCAAGTCCATCACATGCTGAATGCTCTTCCTCCAGTCTTCCGCCGTTACCTGCTTGATTTTCTCGCTCAAGATGACGTCGACCGTGGACAGCTTGAAGTCTCTGTAGTCCGCAGCAATGCCATTTTCTACTTTGGCCCACACAAGCTCAATGGGAGTAAATTTGCAGTGGTACGGCGGGAGCCTGAGTACAATGCAACCGGCCCTTATAGCTGTGTTGTCTACGATGTAGCTCAGAAAGCGTGACTTTACAGATGCCACCAGCTCAAGCAGCTGCTTCTTTATCATCCTTTCACCGTAGGTGATGTTCTTGCTTGTGAGCCACTCCTGTATCTTTTCCTTCTTCCAGGCCGTCGTCGGCAATTTCTCTTCTCGCCGGCTATGGTAAAGTTCATTGTCTAAAACAATGACGCTACCAGCTGGCAACTTCTGCAGAACGTCCTTGAACCAGCCCTCAAAGCAATTGCCGTCCATTTCTTCGTGGTAGTCGCCTGTCTTTTGGCGTCTGAATACATCCAAGCAGCCGTCGACGAAACCATCCTCGCTGCCGATGTGCGTCACGATCAGGCGCTGACCTTTCCCAGAAGGTTGTTTTAGACCCGTCATCAGGCCATTTGCTCGAGCGAACAGGCGTCTGCGCTTCTGCACCACGGTGTCTGTCCACACGATCGACCGAGTGTGTCCCGCAGTCACCCATGTCTCGTCCAGCTAGAAGATCTTTCGGCCTTCCGCCCGGTAGCACTCCACGTCACGGAGGTAGCGATTCCGCCAATCGGTGATGTCATCCCGGTCGATAAGCAGCGAGTTGCGGCTTCTCTTTTCGTGCTTGAAGCCGATCTCGGCAAGCAGGCGACGCACAGTACACCGCCTTAGTGATGGGAGTTCCATACGCTCCGAGAACTCTGTAGTTATCTTCTCGACCGTCGGTATCTCGTTGCGGCGAAAGAAATCGTGCACACATAACCTCAGCGTGCACAACGTGAAGCTGTCAAACTTCGCGCTGCGTCTTCTCTTCTCCGCATTGCGTGGGCGCTTTCGCGAGGGCGTCGTCAGTTTGCCACCCGAAAAATGCGAAGCTTTAACTTCCTCCCTCACCCTGAACACAGTCCTTTCCCTGACACCGAGCATGTCGGCGACAAACTTGCTAGTGTCCTCCACGCTGCGTTCAGGCTGCCTGTTACGCCAAAACGTGTAGCAGTGGAAGATCATGTTGCGTGAATCGCTGTTCAGGATGTGGCCACTCTTGTTCTTGCCGAGGCTTCTTGGTGGTGTGGTCATCGAGGCGACACAAGGCTCGTTCGGCAACAAAGGATTGCGTTCCGATGTCACCTCGCTGGGCTCCATGGCCGAAAACTGGCACGGAATGCCGCGCGCGATCGTGTCCGAACTTACGAGATCGCAGGTTCGCAACCGCGAAAAAAAAAGAAGAAATATATTAATTAAAAATAAGCCCAACACATAAAAAATTAAGGTTGTGCAAACACACAAAAAGTATATATGAATTTTATGCTATTAAGCCAGCGACTGCTACGCCCGGTGCCGTCGATCTTGCTCCGTAGCAGACGACGCACAGCGTTGTAGAAGGCACGGAGTTATTTTTCTCTCGCGATCTGGCATGTGCGGTAGCATTTCCATCATGATAGTTTTACCAAACCACTCGTCAAGATACACAAATCTTAATTATAGCGACAAATACGCGTTTTAGAAGCAGTCACAATTTTTTGAGCGGGACTATTTCTTTAGTCGCGGAGGAATTGGCTACTGCGCTTCGGTCAACTGGGCGGAGCCTCCTCCTGTCTTCTAAAGTTGTACCCGACTATAGTATTAGCAGCCCACCGCCCCTACTTGGACGATCTAAACGAAATATTGAAAAATTATTAATAGTAAATATTTGATGTGACGAAAGCCATGATTCTTGAAGTAAAATACCATCTGGAATTAGTTTGTGCACTAAATAAAGAAGGTCAACGTAACCTGAGTATATAGAGCGGCAATTCCATTCGAAGGACTTTTACTGATGCTGTGGCGATCACAGAATGGATGATTCCACGGCAGAACGCAAGGCATCCTGCTCGTTGTGTTCACTGTTCTTTTCCTTTTTTTCGGCTTAGATTTATGAGAATCAGTGGGAGAAAGTGGGGAACCCTTACTTCTATTGCTGATGACCCAAGCCTCATGTGTCAAAATGAGTGGCTAGGTCCCGCAGTTACTGAGAGTGGATAACACACACAGGTATCAGACTCAACCTCTGCGTGACTGTCGAAGTTCGATTCGTTTGAATGGTGCGCGGGAATACTAGTTGAAGTGGGGTCAGCAGCAGCAGAGTGCGATTGGAGGAGACTATTGAATTTGGCAGTTAGCATCTCAGTTATACCTTCGGCAAAAGTATTAAACAGTTGCTCCATAACTATTGGCATTGCCTTGTCAATGGCTGCGGCTACAGCGGCCGAAACTGTGGCTTCTAGAGATGTTGACTGACGGGACGCAGCGGCTGCGTAACCAACATCACGCTCCTTTATTGCTGCTAGAGCTTCCGCACGAGAACAATGACGTTTCTCTGCGATCTCAAGCACCTGCATCTCATGGCCTCACGCAGGGCAGTTACTATCTGTAGCACTATGTGATCCATTGCACAAACAAAACCTTGGTGCATCTTCGTCGCAGGCTGATGTGGAGTGAGAGCCGCCGCAGTTACAGCATCTCACTGAAGATTTGCGTGCATTAGCACTGTGCCCAAACCTCCAGCAGTTTAGGCACTGCAATGGCCTAGGTGACAATTTCTCCACGCAGAACAAATACGGCCAAGCCTTCACTTCAGAAGGGCGCGTTAAACCGGCGATCGAGACGATTACGCTCTCAGTTGGAACTCGGTTATCACCCACCGACCTATTGCATCTATATACACCAGCCGGAGAAAGCATCTTCAAGAAGGCCTGAGGAGTAATATCGGTAGGTACCCACGAACAATGAAGCATGAACCGCGATGCTAGCGAATCTCCTGCAGTTAAGCAAGACATTAAGGCACTGAACATTAGATGACTTACACAGAATGCCTGTCTTGCCAAAACGCCTCACCTCCTAGATGTCAATGAAGTGCTCGGTTATACCACGCAGCTCCTCCTGAAAACTTTCTGATTCGGTCAACCGAATGAATGAACCATCTGTGGGAACGAGCGCCACGAACAAGGTACTGACTCCATTCCGAAGGAAACACTCCAGGGGCACCGACTCAGTGAGATGGCTAGCCGACCAGGGCGCGCCGTGGCCGGGACCGGAGACGGGCATTCACGGTCCCTGGACAAAAAAAAAACCCCTATAAAAGAACCAAAGCACTACGAGCAGTTAAAATGTGGCCAATCCCCTTTCGGAAACGAGACAAGAGACCGTTGGAAACGGCTCTTGGAGTGGCAGCCAGCGACGACGACGAACGCGGGAGCAGCGGCACGAGCGCGTGCCGAGCACGAGCACGAGCACGTGCCGAGGGGCGCCAACGAGCGAGCTGCGGAAGAAGACGACGACGCTCAAGCCAATGTTGACCATTTTCCACGTACATCGACCCTTACACAAGTGAGCCAATACAAGCTTCGCCTGAAAAACATGTACATAGAATGGCTTTCCAGATGGTCACGTCGAAGAGCACATACGTACGAAAAAGTCTCATGATATAGCGATTGCCTAACAAAGGCTGGACCCCTGCCGAAACGACGGAATATAATAATGTAATCGTACGAACGTCCTCATATATATATATATATATATATATATATATATATATATATATATATATATATATATATATATATATATATATATATGGTGGAGCCACGCCGTCGTCTTCATCATCGTCCAAGCACCGACCACAGGATCACCGCTGGTGACAATATATATATATATATATATATATATATATATATATATATATGTAGAAAGAGAGAGAGTGACGGGATGGGGGGCAGCTCCCTCCAATCTCTCCCCCGGGAAAATGAGTACGCTCCGCCTGTGTGTCCTACTCCCAGCCACATTTCTTTTCCTTCCCATGTACCGCTAATACATTAACGCTCCTTCCCTTTTTTTTTACCATTTGCCACTTTATACCTCGCCGAATAAGCATACCTATACGCATTCGCCTTTCTTGAGCCAGTCCTTCTGTTGCACCCTTCCCATACATAATTGTCAATTAACAGGCGGCTGCTCCAAATCTTGTAGACGCGTTTTGGTCAAGCCTTACATGTTAACTACCTAATTCAGCTGCGTTTGAATTTACAACCATTTATCCTGTTTTATCTACTGATTTATCCTGCTTGTATCCGGCTGCCCTACATGTTTATGTAACAAATTTAGTTCTATACCTATCCTTTGTGCGTCTTTTCTTAACTCCTTGCGTTTTGATCTTGCTCCTTGCTAGTGTATTGGTACATTTTCAATACTTAATGTATACCTTCCCGATTGCCTGGGGCCCGTCTAAAAAGCTGTTGCCCGTGCCGCGAACTGACCTCCAACCACTGCTGCTACACTACTGCTAAAATGTATCGCGTTACGCACGAAAGCGCCGTCGTGGCCTGCTCTCCAGGGAACCCACTTCGCCCGTAGAAAATCCGAATAATGCCCCAATGTTAGCGCACCATTTCGGAGACAAATAGGACATCCGCCGGGCGTCCAGTGTTAGATATCCTACCACGGATGTCCCAAGGATATCGCACATGGACATTTTCGGCTTACACGTGAATATTTGTCCTCCATTTCAGGCTTTCTTAAGTTAAGGATCGCGCAAAGAGCGACGGAACGAAAAATGTTAGGTGTGACGTTAAGAGAAAGGAAGAGAGTGGTGAGGATCGGAGCGCAAACGGTGATAGCCGATATACCAGTGGACATTAAGAGAAAAACATTTGGAGCACGCTTAAGCTTCCCTTTTAAGAGTGGAACGCGATAACATTCAAAGATCCCCGACTGCTTCTCACGCTTCCCGACAACTGCAGCTTATGTAACCCTGTAATGTTTACCGGGAAACACTGGCGCCGAACGCTGTGTACGAACGCGAGCTTTCTGGTAGAAACGCGGCCTCTTGCAGGCCGATGCCGGAATTAGTGCGCAGCCGCGGAAAATTAATTACACCATTTTCCAGTTTCTGCTATCGCCGCCTCGTCCATTTAATATTGCCACATACTAGGACACACGTCTCCTACTCCATACATATATATATCTCCTACTAGGACTTGACAATATTTAAGTCTGAGAACACTTAACATAAAAGGCATGCGCTGTCGGTGTTTTGTTTCGTGACATTTGTTTGTGGGCTGTAATTCTCACAATTCCGAGGAATAACTTTGTCAAGATTGTAAGACAATGTATGAGCAACTTAAGTGATAGAATGGTGGGACAATATAACCCGCATATACCGCGTGTCATATATCAAGGCGTGCCATATACATATACCTAAATATATACGGAAATTTTCGCTCACGGAAACTCCGCCGGTGCCGATGCCGACACCAACACCGGTTTTCCTACGACACGGGGCCCTTCGCGCTATCGCGTAGGAGCTAGGCAGGCTATGGAATGCGAATGAGCCGGTGGACCATTAGTCTTAAAGAATGCTGCCAAGGGAAGGGAACCATAGTCGAGGATGGCACAAAACTAGGTGGCGTGGTGAATCAGCTAGCGCAACGCAAGACAGGGGCAATTGGAGATGCCAAGGAGAGGCCTTCGTTCTGCAGTGGTCATAAATATAGGCTGATTAATGATATATATATATATATATATATATATATATATAGCCAGAAAATTTCATGTCGTGATGATGTTTTAGGAGTCTGGAAAACATTTCGATTAGCCGCAGTATGAAACCCTGGAACGCTTGAATTAGTAAATTTCTACGAAGGCTGTAATGAACCTAAACAGAATACACATTTATCACTCGTCCATCAAAACATTGCTTCGTATTTTGGAGAAATATAAACAGCGTACCCCGCATAGTTACCAAGAATACCGGGGGAAAACAAATAAATGCCGTGTATAACTAATAAAAACTGTAATAAAGCTAGTATTAAGCAACTGTTTTCAGAGCACATAAGCAGCCCACACAGATTAAGTTTTCGGTACACGTCAGCAAAAAGTGGCCCCCATTTTTTATATGAAATATTCGCTGTTTTTGCTCCAGCTAGGCAATACGTGCTAGTGTAACTGTCATTTAGAAATAGCCTGACAATGAAATCGACAAAGTCAGAAATGACACACATCATTGAAATGACTCTGCGCGTTCGACCAAAGTAATCTCTACAAATATATCTATAAGCCGTGATTACACAATGAAATTCGACAGTTAGACCTGTATGAGGTTTGATAGGTTTTTGATGGTGATCAATGACTGAGACTGCAACGCTATGCAGACTGCCTCTAGATATACATTCAATAGTCTCATCATTTCATAATCCAACGATTTCATGCCGTAAGGCACACGAATGGTTGGGCGCGGCTGATTATAATACCTTATGGGGACCCCTCCCCTCACCGCAACTTAAACATATTGTTACGGGGATAACGTTTATTTAGGGAGTGAGTATGGCTATATACAAGGTTTGGACAAGCAGCAGCGACGTATGCAAGGCTGTCGCGCGCCTCTGGCCACTTCGTCGCCGTCGTCTTCGTCCGACCGACAGTAGCAGCCCCTTCACTGTCTCGTGGCACTACCCCCCCCCCCCCCCCCGGGGCGAGAGCGCCGACCCGGTGCTTGCTACGACGGACCAGAGGGTCCAGAAGGTTTCGGCGCGTAGGTACAGTCAACAGAGGATTTGTATATCAGGTCACTGATGCAGCGTCACCTCCGGGAGCTGCACGGCTTAGTTTTCCGGAGTGTAGGTGCCAGGCCGTGCAGGGGACGATGACCGGTATGGTCGCGGCGATCGAGATCGACGGCCTTGTGGGGACGGTGAGCGGCTAAACCTGGAGTGTGGAGCGGCGGCATCAGAAGCATCGGAAGCATGTGGATCAGAGCGAGGAGAAAACCGTCGAATGTTGCCTCCAGGACGACGCCAAGATCCAGTGCTCCAGTTTGAAGGCGACGACCAGCTACTGCGGCAGTGACGGGCAATGTGTCCAACCCGAGAGCAGTTGAAACATATGGGTCGGCCGTCTGCCGTCCTCCAGTCAGCCGGGTTTCTGTAGCGCGAAGGGTAGACCTGGTTCTGGGTGACATTTGCAGGGGTACGTTCGGATGTACGAATGGAACAGACGGCCGATGATAATCCCATGTTCGCGAACTCCTGGCGGACGACTGCTTTTATGAGTGACACGGTGGGCAGGTTGGCTGACTGAACGTCTGGAAGAACGGCCGTAGGAGCTAGAGCTTCAAGTTCGCGGCGGACAATACGCGTTACATCTTCTGACGCTGTAGCCGGTACAGGCGTCGGTGGGTCTTCGCATGATGACGTGGCGGCAGTGTTAGGTAGCCGAAGGAACTGGCGGGTGATGCGGCGACTCTTCGCTTGTTCAAAGCGCTGGCATTCCTTAACTATGGTGTCGACCGTCGTACAGTCCTTACACACCAGTAGATTAAACGCGTCGTCGGCTATTCCTTTCAAAATATGCGATATCTTATCATCTTCTGCCATTTGTGCGTCAACTTTTCGACAAAGGCCCAGGACGTCCTGTATGTACGAAATGTACGATTCAGTGGTCGTCTGGATACGAGATCCCAACTCCTTTTTAGCGGCCTGCTGTAGGTCAAATGATCTGCCGAACAACTCACGCAGTTTCGCCTTGCAAGCGTCCCAACTTGTAAGATCTTCTTCATGCGTCCGGTACCACACGCGTGCCGTCCCTTTCAGATAGAATATCGCGTTGGCTAACATAACCGTGGGGTCCCACCTGTTGCGGTTGCTGACGCGTTCGTACATGTCGATCCAGTCTTCGACATCCAAGCCATCTGTGCCAGAAAAGGTTCCCAGGTCTTGTGGGTGCAAAAGAATCACAGGAGCCGGTGGCTGCTGCACCGTCGACACTTCACTGGTCATCGCGGAGCAACCAAGACGGCGACCGCTTCGAAGTTCCGTGCTTGGTTGACGGAGCCGGCACGTTGACAGGTTTACCCAGCGCCTCCACCAAAGATGTTACGGGGATAACGTTTATTTAGGGAGTGAGTATGGCTATATACAAGGTTTGGGACAAGCAGCAGCGACGGATGCAAGGCTGTCGCGCGCCTCTGGCCACTTCGTCGCCGTGGTCTTCGTCCGACCGACAGTAGCAGCCCCTTCACTGTCTCGTGGCAATATCAAGCTGATGCTGTTTTTAAATATAGTTGGGCGTCCCACAAAACTGGGAATGATGCAAGTAGCGCATGCGGAATTTTTTTAGGGCGGGAGCTGACCAGCAGGAGGCCTTCTTTGCAACGCGAGCGTGTACGGCAAATCCCGCATGTCATCTGCTTTAGCGTGTCCCGGGCAGGCACAAAAGACCACCCTGGCTGCCCAAGCAGGGGATACGTATAGTAAAGAAAAGGATTACTTACGTGTCCACTCTATTAAGAACGAAAATTTAGCTTCAGCTTCATTTTTGTTGGACATTCAAGAGAGAGAAAGAGAAACGTGGTGGGAAGGGCATGGAGGTTAACCCGAAAAGATTCTGGTTTGCTACCCTGCACTGGAGGAAGGGAAAATGAAAGGCGGAAAGAATAAGGGAGAGAAAAGCAGTCACAAAAAATACAAGGAATAAAAAAGAAATAGAGGAAGTTGGAAACGGCTGTGAGAACTATAGTCTGTCAGAAAGTCCACTCGATCGCAAGAACTTCAAGAGTGCCTTGATTGACTTGTTGTGTGACGACTGTATAGGCCGGCGTTCCAGGACTGTATGCTCCGAAAGCGGCCGGTCGTCAAGACGCGCCAGCGCGGTCGCGAGTGACTGCCTATGTGCACTGCATTGGGGACAATGGCAAAGTACGTGCTCGATAGTTTCCTCGTCGCCGCAGTGGTCGCACGCAGCACTATCCTCCCTCCGATGCGGAAAGCAAACGACCGTGTAAATGCGACACCAAGCCACAGTCGGGAAAAAACCATTGTTTCTTGTCGGGACAGTCCAGGTGGAGGTCGAAGTCGGAGACAGGGGTCCAGTCAATGCAGACGTGTGTGCTGCAAACTAGGTGTGTTCCACAACGATTGTGTGGCATCGTTTGCAAACACTCGAAGTTTCGCTACTGCATCTGTTCTTGACAGCGGGATTGGTTCCTGCGTGCCGTGTTCATGAGCAGATCGAGCAGCTTCATCGGCATATTTGTTGCCCATTACGCCACAGTGGCTAGGGAGCCACTGAAAGGTGACGTCATGTCCTTGCTCGACGAGGCGATGAAGGAGCTCTCGGATTTCGAGGACTAGTTGTTCGTAGGGTCCACGGCGTAAGGCGGAAAGCAAGCAATGTAGAGCTGCCTTGGAGTTACTGAAAACACTCCATTTGTTAGGTGGTTCCTCACGAATTATGCGAAGTGCGCTACGAAGAGCAGCAAGCTCCGCGCCTGTCGATGTCGTCTGGTGTGATGTCTTGAACTTCAAGGTGGAAATTTTCGCAGGAAAAAACACTGATCCTGCAGAACCGTCCATGGTGGTTGAACCATCAGCGTTTAGATGGGTATGATCACTGTATTTTTCGTACAGCAAGATCAGCTAAAGTTGCTTGAAAGCTGGTGATGAGAGTTCGGCCTTCGTACAAATTCCTGGCACTGTCAGTCGAACTTGTGGCTGAGCCAAGCACCAAGGAGGAAACAAACTCTCGCTGCAGCTGTGTAACCCGATGGAAGTTATATACGATAAGGCAGTATTGTCTGACAAAAAGAGGCGCGTAGTCGGTCTTCTGGCAGTGAGGCTAGATAGTGGGAAGGGGCGCGAGCAAGGTGCCTGACGTGTGCTCTGAGCGCTTCCATAATAATGTGAATCTTGGTTGGGTAGTCATGCGTAATTGCAATGGTTTCTGATGTTTATGTACATCGTGGCAACCCTAGACAGACCCTAAGCACCTGTGCCTGAGCACTTTCCATTGTATGGATGTTAGTTCTACAGGTATTGGTCAGCACTGCCAAGCTGTACCTCAGATACCCGAGAGACAGCGTCCTGTAGAGCTGCATCATCGCGTGTACTGAAGTACCCCAGGATTTTTCTCCAAAAAACTTCAAGAGATGAGAGATGGCTGTCAGGCGCTTCTTTAGGTAGGTGACATGGGGCCTTCAACAGAGGTCACGATCGATGATTACCCCTAAGAACCTGTGCGTTCTGACGTAAGAGATATTTTGTCCGTCGATGGATATGGCGTATGACGTCATTCGTTTCCGGCTAAATGCGACCAATGCGCATTTTTCTTGGGAAATCTTGAGGCCTTGTTCACTAAGGTATGTCGTTATCAACGTCGCAGATTTTTGAAACCTTGCACGTACTTGAGGACGCGTCACGCCAGATGCCCAGACGGATATATCATCCGCATATATTGACAACTTCACCGTATTTGGTAAGCATTCTACGAGAGCAATGAGCACAAGGTTGAAGTGTGTTGGGCTCAACACACCACCTTGTGGTACTCCATGGTGTGTATAGTGTTCAGAAGTTGGACCGTCTTCGGTATTCACAAATAGAGACCGCATATGTAAATAACTGCGTGTCCAATTAACGATAAAGCCGACCACCGAGGCCAACCATTTTCAGAGCCTCTAATATAGCCTCATGAAGAACATTGTCATATACTCCTTTGATGTCGAGGAACACTGGCAACAGATAATCGCTTACACGCCTTTTGATGTTGAACGTAAGTAACCAAATCGATGACGTTGTCAATGGAACATCGGTGACGTCGAAAGCCAGCCATTGCGTCTGGATAAACGTCATAGCGTTCCAGTTAGCATTCAAGTGTGGCGAGGATCATTCGTTCCATCATCTTCCTAATGCAACTAGCCAGCACGATTGGGCGGTAGGAAGTAATCTCTAGAGGAGACTTACCAAGTTTGAGGAGTGGTACGAGGCGGCTGGTCTACCATTCTTGAGGAACGTTTCCATTCTCCCAGAACTCATTGAAGATGTTCAGCAAGGCACTTCGAGCTAGTTCACCGAGGTGGCACAAGGTACGGTAAGAAATACCATCTGGTCCAGGTGACGACGACCGATTACATAGGGCAAGTGCCGCGTCGAGCTCTTGAATGGTGAACGGCAGATCCATGCGTGAGTCCCGTGTGTCCGGAACGTAATCAAAGGTAAGGGAACTTGATCCCGCTGACCGGCCTGTAATCATGGCACAGAAATCTTCCGCCACATCGAGGTCTTGTCGGCGTTGGAAAAGTGCTAGTGCCTTGAATGGAAAGCGTTGTTCCGGAACAGAACGTAGGCCTCTCGCAGTTCTCCATATTTGAGATAGTGGCTTGCGGGGGTCAAGAAACTCACAATACTTTGTCCATCGCTCGGGTTCCAGTTTATCTATGTGGTGTTGTATCTTCTTTTGAGTGTTCGGGCTGTCCTTAGATCGTGAATGGACTTCGTGCGTCGGTATCTTCGCTCGGCACGACGACGAATCGCACGAAGTCGCTCCAACTCCAGGTCGAATTGCAAGTACTTCGATCAGCACATGAGCGTGCACATAGCGGTCTGCGCCGCTTCTTTAATGGCTTCCGGCAGTCCAGATAAGAGACCTTTCAGACATGCATTCTCCAGTTAGTTTTTTAAACACAGTCCAATCAATTCTTCGAAGTGTATTAGGCGGCTGAGTGTTAGACATCCCGTCGATCTTGAGGTAAGTGTGATGTGATCGCTGCCATGCGTCTCAATGTTCAAAAACCACTTAACACGCGTGGCAAAGCGGCGTAATACAAAGGTCAAGTCCAGGCAGCTGCTGTACACTGTGAGCCGTAGAAACGTAGGACTAGCGTCATTCAGCAGCAAGAGGCCATGATTGGAGAAAAATGAAGCCTGTCGTCGTCCGGTTGCGTTGTGTTTTGAACTTCCCCAAATAGTGTGATAGGCGTTAAAGTCCCCGGTGATAATCCAAGGACCAGGAGACGCTTTTATTATGTCTTCTAGTCGTTTTGTGTCAAACGGGCTTGATGGAACTAGGTATGCGCCTACAACTGTAAAGGTGTGCTTTCTATTTTTCACGTTTAAGCAGACATACTGATTGTCGTCATGAGGTTGCACAAGCTGGACGACGTAAGTAAGTTCACGGCGAATAAAGACGACTAACTTGCTATTTTCGTTGTTACTTGAGGACGTAATTGACTCGTAGCCCGATAGTCTGATAGAGTGTGTTAAATTTGGTTCACAGATAACGATTATTGGAAATCGGTTAACATGCACAAACTGGCGAAAATCAGCAATGCGAGATCTTAGACCTCTTAGACGACGTCGACGCCGGATCTTTTCAGAAGCTTCACTTTGAGATGAGCTGTCCCTAACCATCTGTTTCAGGATAGCAAATTCGTTTTTTGATCCGTGGGCATTCTTTAGATGTGGCTTCATGAGAACCGTTACAGTTGCCGCATCTAATATTTGTTGCGCTGTAGACGTCTGCAGTGTGTGACTCGCGCACTTAAGGCGCACTGTAGATTTTGCACAGGCGCCCTTGACATGTCCAATCCTGAAGCGCTTGTGGCATTGAAGTAGCTTAGGGACAAACGGCCGAACGACATGTCGGAAGTGACCGACCTTGACATACGAAGGGATAGAGTCGCCCTTGAAAACTATCTTCAAGCAGCGGCTGTTTCCGAGGCGGCATACGTGCGTTATGACTACTCCTTCATACGCCGGTTTAATCAGAATGGGCAGGTCTGAGTTCGTAATTGCCAGGTCAATGTCGTAGATTACGCCGGCAGTGCAGGTTTCTTCCATTGGTATATCCGGTCTCACTTTGATGCTTCCCAATTCTGTTATCTGTCGGAGCTTGTCCAGCGCATTTCCCCGGGTCGTGTCGACAGCCAAGACATTCTTTCGCCTGTTTATTCGGACATCTTTAATTTAGTTTGGTGCCATTCCCTCAAGTAAAACGGAGAGATCTTGCCTGTTTAATCCTCGTAGGCTGATGGAATAATCCACAGGTATGAAAAGGATGGTGTGCGGCCAGCGCTCAGGTTTTTCATGCAGGGTTGATGTACTCCTGGGTGATGACGTCTTGATGAGTCTCCTCTTTGCCTTTCGGCTCCTCCCCGATACAAAGGTGTCGTGCGATGAGTCGTCGCCTGTGATTGAGTAAATCTCAGTGTCTTCGCTGGTGCTAGACCAAGTACCTCGCTTCCTTGAGGAGCTTGTCATAGTAGACTTCTGGCCCGGCGGGATTACAGAATCCGCATCCGTGGCCACGAGAGCAGGAGCCCTTGCCGAATACTCCACTGCACGAAATCAGCTGTCCAAGGCATGACTTGTCAAGAGGGGTACTCCAAAACACCCAACAAAACTCAACACTTAAAGACGCCTAGCACGTCGTTTGAGCGGTGGGAGGTACAGCTGAGCGGCGATACCCTGGCGGGTCAAGAAGCGCTCGTTCAGCAAGTTCGTCGAGAAGCTATGGCCAGTGGAGTCCTGGAATGAGGACACCACCTACTCGACCTCAAGACAATGATATCGATGGTTCAAATGACCAATAGAGCGGGCATGAGAGAGCGGCAGCTATGCAGTCGTTTATGAGCCCATTTATCCTTTTTGTGCAGTTTATTGTCCTATTTGGCACGTGGCTACCACTCGTGGACCCAGCGATCGCCGCCTGCTTTTCATCCGGGCCAGTGCTGCTATTGCTTCCGATCATCGATGATACTGAAGTATGCTTTCCACCAGGAGTGCACGAGGGCACAGCGTTTATTGACGAATGGTCGGGAACACCAGTCATACCTTCGACAGCAGCGACGCGGGAGTATTTAAGCAGCAGGTTACACATGAACCCTTTCAGTGGGCACGGGAGAGCGGCAGCTATGCAGTCGTTCATGAGCCCATTTATGCTCTTTGTGCAGGTCAGTAAACCACAATCTCTATATTGTAAGCGTTCTAGCAACATCTGTTTGCTGCTTCTCCCGTGCCCTAAGTGTGGTTTACGATTGCTTGTGTATAAAGTGTGTTTGTTATGAAGCTGCTGTTTTGCTGTGGAGATGTAGAAGAAAACCCTGGGCGTGAAAATAATTAACGGCCATTGCTGCACTTTCCACAAAACTTGACCACCGCCACAATGAAGTGATGAATGCTCTTGGCGATCTAAAAGAAAAACAAGAGGCTATAGCGCGGACTGTGGCTGACCTAACAACGAGATTGTCTGCGGTAGAAGCTTTCGCTGTGTCTTTTGAAGCTTCACAATCGTCGACGACATCCCACGACTAGTTACGGAAACAGCCAAGTGTGACGGCCAGGCACTCAGTTCTCGCCTAGACGACCTTGAGGACAGGTCCAGACGCGATAATTCGATATTCTTTCGCATTCCTGACAGCTCTTCTGAAACATGGGCGCAGTCCGAGGACCTACCTTGTTCGTGGCATTGTGTCTCGCAACATCAAAACACAACTTTCTGACACCGATGTTTCTCGGGCGCATCGATTGGGATCTTATACAGCGGAGAAGACTCGACCCATCAGTCAAATTTTTGTTGCCTAAAAAAAAATCTCATTCTTTCGCAGAAAAGCAAGCCCAGGCGGTCTGGAATAGGTGTTGGTGAAGACTTGTAGAGCCACACGAAACTCCAGAACAAGATTGCTCGAGTTTGGGAAAGCAAACGGACAGTCGTTTTCGTTGAAATTTAATACGCTTGTTCTGAACAAGAAAACGCATGTTTATTGCGCAGCGAACGAAAGTGTTTGGGAAGTAAATTTTTCAACACCAGCCCATGCGCAAAGCGATTACATCACTCTATTACACGCAACAGTAGTTCTGGCTCATCATAGCTAGATGTTAATCGATCGAGCGCTAAAAACGCCTCGTTTTTTTGTTGTTGTTTTTTTTACCAATGTGCGGAGTGTTCAAAATAAACGCTTTCAGCTGTCCTCTGCCATCGATTCCTGTTCCGCAGATATCATTGCTTTGACAGAAACGCGGCTTTCTGCAAAAGCGAAAAATCAAGAGATACTTGAATGTGCGAAGTGCTATAGATTCCTTCGATGCGATCGCGACGCTTGCTCCTGTGGTGATGTCTTGATCGCGGTTGTCGATACTATCATTTCTCATGACATTCCAGTCACATCTCCACTTGAACTTGTGTGCGTGCGCATTGCAATCGCTTGTCATGAAATCATTCATTGTGTTTGCTACAGACCGCCAACCACACCATCATCTTTTAGCAATGAACTTCATTGATGAAGGCATTAATCCGCGTCTTGTCAGGTACCCAAAATCACCCCTCTTCCTGTTGGGTGATTTCAATTTTTGAGGCATTATGTGGAAAAAAATTTGGAGTACACTTAAGCTTCGCTTGTAAGAATGGAACGCGATAGCATTTCTTCTTCTTTCTTGGGTTTTACGTGCCAAAACCAGTTCTGATTATGAGGCACGCCGTAGTGGAGGGCTCCGAATAAATTTAGATCACCTGGGGTTCTTTAACGTGCACTACAACGCAAGCACACGGGCGTTTTTGCATTTCGCCTCCATCGAAATGCGGCCGCCGTGGCCAGGATTCGATCCTGCGATCTCGTGCTGAGCAGCGCCACGCCTTGGTTGACTGAGCCACCGCGGCGGGTGGAACGGGATAGCATTCAAATATCCCTGACTGCCTCTCACGGTTCCCCACGACTGCACCTTATGCAAACAGAATGGTTACTGGTAAACACTGGCGGCGAACGCCATGCACACAGGCGAGCTTTCTGGTAGAAACGCAGCCTCTTGCGTGGGCCGATCCCGGAGGTAGTGCACAACCGCGCCAAAGAAATTGCATCATTTTTTTCAGGTTCCAGTGTTTGTTTCACAGTTTTTCAGTCTGAGAAGATTTAACATAAAAGGCATGCGCTGCGGATGTTTTGTTTCATGACATTTGTTTGTGGATTGTCATTCTCCAAATTCCTAGGAATAGCTTTGTCAAGAATGTGAGACAAGGTATGAGCAACATTAGTGATAGATTGGTGTGGCATATGCCGCACATCATATATGAAGGCGTGGCATATGCATATACCTAAATGTATTCGGAGGGCCTGCATGGTTGGGGATGATTTTCTCTGCCACCCGCCGACATCGCACGCCGGTTGCCGACGCCGGATTTTCTGCGACACTGGGCCCTTAACGCTATCGCGTTAAAATGCCTCGCCTTATCTTAGGCAGCATTCAGTAGAATGCAGATAATTTTTAGATCTATTGTATGTCATGATTTCAACTTCACCAAGCTTGTTCTCAATCCCACGCGCACGACTCCAACTTATGAAAACATCTTAGACCTATAGTAGCACTCGCCACGGCACCTGATTTACCTTCTTCTCTAACATATTTACCGGGAATCATGGACCATTCTATAATCCACTTCACTTCGCGAGTACAGGTTTCCTCTAAGAAAAAATTTAGGTTATGCAGGATTATAGCAAAGTATACATGGATGCTATAAACCGGGAAGTACAGGTTTTTGTAGACTATTACTTCTCTGGTTTCGAACAGCGATCAGTTGAAGACAACTCACCCGCCGAGGTTGCTCAGTGGCTATGGTATTGGGCTGCTGAGCACGAGGTCGCGGGATCGAATCCCGGCCACGGCGGCCGCATTTCGATGGGGGCGAAATGCGAAAACACCCGTTTACTTACATTTAGGTGCACGTTAAAGAACCCCAGGTGGTCCAAATTTCCGGAGTCCCCCACTACGGCGTGCCTCATAATCAGAACTGGTTTTGGCACGTAAAACCCCATAATCTAAGTTGAAGACAACTAGGTGCTCTACAAAACCAAGCTGTTGTTTCTGGTTGGCCAGTTTTTGCCATGGTTCGATAATTCTTGTAAACGATTGCGCAACTAAAGGAAGCGGGTATTCGGGCGCGCAAAACTCATCGTTGGACGCCTTACATCAACGTAAATGGTGAGTACTGTACTGAAGTATTAAACACCAAGAAGACATTTTTCGAAACGAGACCTCCGTCATTATTGTCTCCCAATCCTCGCAAGTTTTGGAGCGTAGTCAATGGCACAAAAGATACGCATATTCAGTTAGTTCAGTCCGGCACGCCGGTAGCTTCAGAAAAGTGCTGCGCACTGCTGAACTCTAAATTTGATACAAATTTCAGCAATCTGTCCCCACTGTATTTCGACTATTCCCAAGCTTTTCTTTCCTACCAATGACGCGATCAATGCTGTTGGTGTTGGGAGATAGTTTAAAGGTTTCGTCATCTGCAGGTCCCGATTGCATTTCATCGAAAATGCTGAAGTGTACGAAAATATATTCATCACTGATTCTATCAAAACTTTTTCAACAGTCATTACAAATGCAAGGTATGGAAGGTATACGGAAGGTGGTTGCCATGCATAAGGCAGGTGATGTACATTCTTCCGATAATTACCGTCCCATTTCGTGAACCTGCATTCCTGTCGAAATATTAGAGCACATAATATGCTTGCACATTATAAATTTCCTTGAGTCCAATAGTTTTTTCCAATCATTCCCAACACGGGTTCTGAAAAACGTTTTCGTGCGAAACGGAACTGCTGTCTTTTACTATTTATTTATTATTTATTGGATTGGATAAACATATACACAGGAAAGAGAAAGCGAGGAGCAAGGCTGGCACCCGCTACCAGAAGGGGCACACGCCCT